>NC_088987.1:26033061-26352329 GCF_963932015.1 Anas acuta
TATAGTATATGCAATAGTATATATAGCATATAGCATAATATAGCATTACTCAGTCAATCACCAATCTCAGCAAGTCCTTCATCTCCCAGAAGGAGTGAATTAAGACCATGCACATTCCAGAACACAGCATTTTTACAGTCCTCATCACAGACAAAAAGCAAAAGCTGAGTGTAAAACTGTCTCTCTATAGCCAAATTACACAGATAGCATGTTGTAAATCAACTTCATCCCAGGGAAGGCGAGCTGTAAACTACCTATCATTTTACATGGCTACATATAACCATCATGGTGGAGGAAACATGAAAAGTCAAGAGATATTTATAAACTACCTATGTCTCTGGAGTAGCTCAAGAAGCCACATAATCTAAGGTCCTCAGTTAGTGTCTGCTGTCTTTTTCCTTATGGAAATGAACATGTAGCTTTCTAACTGCCTTCAGCTTCTGATGAATTAAACACATTCCAGAGTCTCTAGAGCAGCTCTTAGGCAATTGCACTCCCCCTTGCATTCTCATGGGTAATCCTTCTGGGCAAAAAAATACATAACGAAGCCCTCAGCTGACAATTTGGGAGGCCTGCCACTGGTTATTGTCATCAATTATTTTTCAACTGATTCAAAGGTAACACAAAGACTGAAAGCTTGTAGCTACTTCTTTTGAGAAAACAGTTTGCTCAAAGTCAAAACAGTTCCTCTTCATCCTGAGGATTACCTGAGAGTTTCCAGTAACCTACTGGAGACTGACTCAAAATTAAAAAATAAAAAATATATATTTTAAAAAATAATATTGCAATATTCTATATTCCTTTCCAAAAATAAACATGCAAATGAAATTGCAGTGCAACTGACTGAAACCTTCTACAATTGCTCCAGGTTCATAAACATTTCATGAACTCAGATTAAATTTCAATTACAATGCAAATACTTCCGTGAGTGGCAGAATGAAAGACGCTTGTTCTACCCTGGCTTTATATGTGTAGTCAGGTTGCTTGGGACCTCAGGAGGTACAAAGCTCCCACTGAACATGCTGCCCCAGGTGGGACATGCTCTGTCCTGCAAAGACTGCCAATATCTAAGGAGCCTTTCCAACAGTGAGAACAACAGCACAACTTGCATTTCAACAGAAACGCTTGGCCAGTAGATTCACTATAGGGCATAGCCTGACACATACAAAAAACATACAGAGAACTGTGATCATAAAAAGACTATTTCCAAACAGGCTGAAAAATATTTTGGCACAGTCAGAAGCAACAATAGGGGAAGGCCAAGCCTACGTGAACCATTAGTTTCCCTGTCTGCCACAAAAAAGACATTTTCCTGCAGTTCATGGCTAACCTGCCCTTTGCACAAGTTGCCTGGTTTTCCATCTGCTTCAGCTAAAGCTCTTTCATACCTTGTATACTGTTATTTTCTCTCTTTCAGCTGTTACTGAGCTCACCTTCTCCCCACACCACAGACATATTGCTATTCTGATCCTTTTGCTAATTCTCCTTAGTGATGGCATTCACAGCTCACACCACCACTCCCAGCAGGGCAGGCAGACCCTTCCCAGCCCCTGATTTCAGCTCCCTAGGCTCTCCCCAAGCTCTTCACCTCGCTTCTGCAAGGTTAGGGCTCTTCAGCTGTGCTCATAGTGCCCCCTGTCCCCAGACAGGTCTCTCACCCTACAAGCCCTTGAATCACGACTTCTTGTTCCTCCAGATGATGCACCAATGCCTCATGTTGTGCTTCTTTGTCATCTTCACGTTGTATGTTCCTTTCTGCAGTGAACATAACTTATTTGTATTGCACACAGAGCCTTGCAAATTTAGGGGACTATTTTAATGTGAGACAAATAATTACTATAATTAACAGAAAAACAAAATACCTCCTGCCAATTTGTCACAACTAAACACCTCTTTCCTTGCCAGATATTTTCATATTTATAACATGTACATATAAGATCCCTCTTGCTTCTGTGTAGGGACATGCATCTCCCATTATCAGCAATGGGAATTATGTGTGTTCACTGAGGGGAGACTGTAGTCTACCCAGGCTTATGGGTTACGCTTTATTGGATAATACGGAGCATGCCAACAAAAAAAAAAAAAATATATATATATATATATATATATATATATATATATCTTTTCCTTCTTCATTGTTCAGAGAGAGAAATATGAAATAGGAAGCCCCTGAACACAATCATGCTTTTAATTAAGTGCTATTTGCAGGTGCTATATTGCTCCTATTTCCTGTAGCCATTTCTAAAAGAGCAATAACAAAAATTATCTGCAAAATAAAGTGATTAGGGATCAAAATTAGCTAGAGTTACTAGACTGATGAGAAATTTAAAAATTAGCAATTTTAATAAACCAGATTTTGAAACTGTAAACATCCTTGTATGGGTAGATGCTGAAAAACACTAAACTTCATTTCACTATCAATTTTCTGATTCATCTGAAGAAGTTCATTATCTGTTAAATTGAAGGGAAGCCTCCAACAGAGGAATGCTGTCTAATGATGGATGTGTTTGTGTGTGAAAGGATAGCCTTTTTTACCTGTTTATCAAAAAACATTCACAGACTAGTTAACAATATAATTCACTACTTTGTAAATATGAAGTACAATACATACATACAATCATATGACAGTGGTTCATTTCTGTTGTCTGTTTTTGGCACATTAATACAAATTTAGTCCAAACATCCAAAGTTAGGCTGCAAGGGATCCTGCCATCTGGTTTTAATGAATATCTGGGGGTCCTTTTTTCAGTTAAGCTTTTCTTATTGTGTTTGTGTGTTGCTTTTTCCAAGCTATCTG
This sequence comes from Anas acuta, assembly GCF_963932015.1. NCBI lineage: Eukaryota > Metazoa > Chordata > Aves > Anseriformes > Anatidae > Anas > Anas acuta. The sequence continues at coordinate 26,035,859 of NC_088987.1, forward strand.
CATAATTGCTTAAAGATTTTACTGCAAAATTAATATCCTCACTGTGAATGAGGGAGAAGGGCAAAAACCAGGATGACAAAGGCTGAAATGAGGTGAAAGGCAAATTCAATTTTTCCTTGCACCATAGAAACCTCGTCAGGACTAGCTTTATCTGGTAATCCACATTTAAACTTTAACCTGTAGGGGGGCTCTTTGTGTTAGTTAATGTAAGCATAAAAAGAGTCTGAACAACTAATCAGATTAATCATATTTTGTGAGACTCAAAAGCTTCATTAAAAGGACCTCGTTTCCAAGCTACACATTTCAGAAAGGGAAAAAAAAGTTGGCTATGAAAAGGAAAGAGTAACACTGAAATTCAAAAAGACACAGACTGTGTGTCTCCTGGAATTAAACCAAACAGAGTAAGAACTGGAACAATACTCACCTTCATAAAATACACCTTGACCATGCCAAAACAATTAGGACATTTTTACTATTGAAATTTTGCATTCCCTACATTTACAAAGCTTTATCTTATGCACAAGAGAGAACTATTTATTAGGTAAATACAGTAAATGTCTTACCTTTTCTCATATTTATGGAAGTCTCTCTCTCCACTGAAGTAATCATATTTCCTAAGTATTTCAGGTGACCACTCAGAGACAAGAAAATTTGAACTTCAGAAGAATAAGAACTGGAACCTGTCATCTGTTGTCAGGTTATTTATAGCCATGCAAGAAACACCACAGTTCCCTAAAGAGCATGAAAGTGGAAGAGCAAGATATTTTCCCAAGTTAGCACTGTGTTGTATTTGTTTTCAAAACCAGTGTAACTCTATTTTTAATTTAAAAAAAAAAATGCCACAAATAAAACTTCAGTGAGATTTTGTTTGCACTTTTGGAACAAAACATGATTTAAGAGTCAGAATCCCAATCTCAGAATTTTGGTCATTATGTTCAACAAAAAGAATTTGCACTTAAGGCAATGTGAAGCCCAGTCAGTAGAGCTATTGTGGAGTTAGTGAACACCTGAAACCAGAGGGAACAATGATGCAAATGAACGACAAAGCTGAAAGTCTTACATTCAGAAGGTTATTTGATGCTGAGCAAATTAAACACTTAAGTAAACATTTAAATACATGACATTAAGAGGTGGGCAAAGAAATCAAGACATGACGTCACTGGGAAGATCACTTGAAATTACAAATATCCATTTTCCAATCATGGAACTGGGGAAATGGACTTAGTCTCACTTTTTTTTTTCCAAGCAAGATGGTGCATCCTTATGCTGATTAACAGCCAAACTATTTCCTCATATTTCACCATTACATTTCAATTTTTGTTTTTCCATAACTTGCCAAGATCTCTTAATGTTCCTGTAGGCTCCATGATCCTCCATGCAACAGGTAAGTTCAGTCCTGAGCCACTTGGTTAAAAATACATTTTAATGCACACACTGAATTCTCCACTTGATGTGGTTAAGCATAAATTAATATGTTTTCAAATGTCTGTTTACTAACTTTATCCATAATTGTACTGAGACTATACTGCCTTACATAGTTATACTGAAAGGCACTGTTCGTAGCCTGGGTAAGGAGATAGCAGATGAGGGGAGGAGAAACCTTCTGTGGAAAATGACCAGACACCAAGAAATTGTCATTACACTGCATATTGCAGAATGGACGGACACATCTTGGGTACACTAAATCCCTCTCCCATCTTCATTTTTGTGGAACCAATGTCACTGCATGTGCTGCAGGGGCTTCAAAGAAAACAGCAGCTCAGCTTTTCTACGCTCCACAGGCCTTACCTGTGATAGAGCACACAGCTTTATCACAAGTTTTCATTTTATGGCTGCATTTCTGAGCGTGTGCCACTGTGTGCCATTGCGTGCCCTGAGGTCTTCACTGTTTCTTCATCAAACCAAGCAGCTGTCGAAATGTGCCTCAGCTTTATCCAGCACACATTCCCCAGCTTTCTCTTCCAAGGAAAAGGAGGGGAGAAAGGCCAGTCAATGCCAAGGTCATGCTTGCTCCAGTGAGGAGCTGGGATGCAGCCAAGGACAGGCTCACAGGTTCCTAGCATAGATGCAGACTATGATACCATTGAATATCGCACAAACCTAAGTTACTTAAGAATTGACTTCAGCACATGTTTGCACCACTGTAAATGTGGAGCAACTGCACCGGCTCTAAGCCAGTGCAACCTAGAGCAGAATCTAGCCCTTCAGATAAGCAAGAAATGCTGTCCTAAAAGTACAGAAAAAAAAAAATAATAATAATTGCCTAAACACACACACACACACACACAAAAAAAAATAAATTCATAGGTCTGACCTACAGATGTGACTTTAAGTTACCCAAACCTAACTCTAAAAAAAGAGAAAAGCACTAGGATGCATTATCATTTATCACCATTTTGTGTGTGGTCAGGTTTCCTCAGCCTTCCTCTCTCACCTTGTTTTATGGTGAACTCCAGTGGAACTCACACAAACATTCTCAGAGAGCACAGCACAAACAACTATAATGAAGAATATCCCCTATCAGCTTGTTACCTGAGCTTCCCAGTCCATAGCAGAGCAAAGGTGATGGCGTTAGCTTTCAGCACTGCTCAAACTGCTGGGGATGGTCTAAGCTTCCTGTTTGCCTTTGTACTGAGCTGACCAGGAGTTGTTCACATGCACATGTTCACCACATCTTAGCTGAGGCTAATGACTAATAATAGCCAGGAGGAAGCAAACTATTGCAGCTCTTCTGACTACACTCTGAGTACGTTTCTTACTTGAGGAATTGGGAGCCTCAAAGGTGTAAAATCACATGCCCGTGCCCACAAATGTTTGTTTTGGTGACCCTCACAGAACTGGACTCTTTGAACTCCATGTTTGCACTCAGTCCTCCTGGCTATACTCTGTTTGCAATTCAGCCACTGGGGTGCAGGGGTTAGAGCTGGGTGCCCCAGTTGCTCTCCCCTACAGCAGTGCAGGTCATGCACAAAGCCTGGGTCACCTTTGTTGCCACTTGTGCTTCTACCTCAAGAGGACACGTCCATTTCTGAGAGACAGAACTGCAGAAGCACGCAGCAAACTTCAAAAGCTGGAATGGTTCAGATTACACTCATCAGCTCACGCAAAACTCTATCTTTAAGAAAAACATTTTTTTCGTTTTAATTCTAGGCTTGGGTAATGGCATCCACTAAGACCACATGGAAATACAAACAAACAAACAAAAAAACCACAGCTGATTCAAGCTAAAATGTCCACATTTGTTCAGCCAGAATCTAGTAAATGCACATTTTGAAATTTGTTGTTCACAAAGATCTTAAGAATCTCTGTGACAGTATGATGTTAGTCATTTATGAATGTCCAAACCTGCTTTGCTTTAAATTTGTCAGTCTGTAAAAACCCAAGCAACTGGGGGACTGCTGAGACTGTTGCTGATGAGGTCAGGTTCACATTACCTGAGCTGCATAATGTCACCTGTCTCTACTCACTCCAGAGTAGAATTTTCCCTCTTCAGGAAGAAAAGCTATTTAACCCCATCAACAATGTATGTTCACAACCCTCTGAGATAATTCATATTTGGTTGCAAATGCCTACATTGATCTCCAATAGGCAACAACAATAAAAAAGTAACATGTTTTATTCATATTTCTATTAGAGAAATTCTTTTTAAAAGCAGTACAAACCTTATAAATTCCAAAGAAAGACACCACCGGAATGCCCACAGGAAAGCAGCAGACCCAGTGTTTTCACCACTTCAAACAAACAAACAAACAAACATTGTTTTGCAAAAAGAACCTCCTCTCTTTTCTGTAGTTCTAGACTCTGCAGATCATTAATTTGGCAAAGATATTTTGATCATTTGCAACTCCTTGGTAAGAAGCTTCCCACAAGGCTCACAATGCTCTAAGTCACCTTTGTTTCTTTTCTTCAGCCTCCCTCTCTCCAAGTTAAAACTCATGCAGACCAAAACAGTACTGCTGACCTCAGCAGCATTGTAAAGGAGGAATCTGTGGCACCCTAAGGCCTGATTGTATAAACACATGTAACGATATCAAGAGAGTGGAGTAGGGAAACGTTCCCATGACTGCTTGGTAGGGCTTCATGCCTACCAGGCATGTGTAAAGACAGCTTCACACCTATGAATATTGAAAAGAGTCGGACCCTCTACTGTGTTCTGAGATCTTAAATAATGATGGGGACACAAGTATGAAAATCTTTGCACTCAGAGAGCAAGAAAAAGAAAACACATAGGAAAGGTAACAATTGACAAAATTTGCATTTTTTTTTCTATGTTACAAGTAATAAGGTTGCATTTCTTTCTTCCATCTCCTGTCACCCACCTTCTGTCCTTGCTGCACCACCATCAAAACACTCCTATCTCCAATCTTTTAAGTACTTCAATGAAGTTATGTCATCTAGTAAACTTTAAGACACAAACATTACATGGCAACCTCTAACAGGGGAAGAGTAAACCAAGTTCCCTTTACTGTCAGGGCTGCCCCAAACACGGGAAGGATTTCCATCCTTTAAAATTCCTCATAAGAGTGACTCTGCACCAGGAAATGCAAAATTCATCTTATAACCCAGTGAAGTTCTGTAGAGAAAGCCTAAACCTACATATTTGGTTAGAATGGATTTCAGTGAATGTAATAGCCAAAAATATAGAAAAGGATTATTCCCTGAGTCTCATAAAAGATCTGGAGGGGAAGAAAGAGTACAAAAGATCAGGATAGTTACCTAAATTGTCTGGATGTGATCTGAGCCAATTCCCTGTTGTTTGGATTTCTGTTTACCCTTGCAAATCTGAGGAGACAGTTCACCAGGGAATCCACTGGTTTGCTATATTTCAGAATGTTATTTCAGCTGGGGAGCCACTGGACAAGCTACGAGCAATTTTGCAGCTGCAAACGTATAATGTCTTAGTTTTTTAGTGACAAAGTGGCATTGTATTCTTGAGGCATTATAATGCTTTAGTACAGTGTTTAATTCTCAGATGGTTAAGGTAATAAAATAATAGTTTTCTATTGACCGAATTGCTGTTGAACCAAACAGTTCATTTCTCTACCTCGACATGAAGAGAAATAAGGTATTTTTCCAGTGTTTGGCACCAAAAGAGTATTTATAGGATTATTGTAGTTACAGCCCCATCTGCATCCTGTTCCACTGTCAGCTGCATAGAGGAAAGAGAAACAGAACTGCACAGTAACAGAGGAAGGACAAGCAGACAAAAAAACATACTCTTAGTATTTTCCTCTCTCTTATACAAAATCAGATTTCTAAATACAATCACCTACCGTCTCATTTAAGAGGCTGCACTTCACCCATGATGAGAAAGCGTTGGAATTTGCTCTATTGAAATCGTAGTTTGGGCACATTCCTAACTCATGTTTGCAAGCTAGTATCAACTAAATTACAGTTTTATAACACACTCATAGAAAAAGAAGGTTATGCACAGTGAAACCTAGTTTTAACTCGCAATGTAGTAGTCAGTTTAGTTGGAAAATTTAGGCACTGAAGGAAATATGCTTCTAAAAGTCACATTGTCTGGAGGAACAGATACACTGCTATCTTTCAGACTATTCCATCACAGGCCTTAATTGTAGTCAGTACTTTACGAAGTGCTTTTTGTAATGAATCAATGATTAATCCATTCTTATAGATTACACACAAATCTCGATCGCTATAGCAGTCCCACTTTGTTCCTCACTCATCTCTTGCACAGCAATTCCCATTCTTTTAAATGTTTAAACTCTTTCCCTATAATTTGCTTGTAAATATATGAAACCCTTTATATTGTCATGCTTCACCTCTAGGTTCCACCCACTGCACGCATGCAGAAATGAGGTTCCACATGGCTAAATGAGTAGCATAAATTCATGCTGTAAGTTAGTATGAGGATTGAAAAACGAATTCTATTACATTCAGTTCTATGCTTGGGCCACAGTTCCTACAACACAAACAGAAACTAGATGGAATGTAGACAAAAACTGCTGCATTTGCCTGGCAATTCCTTTTTAAATGGCCATTAATTATTTATATCTCCCTTCCTGAGGGTCCAGGTTGAGATCACCTTAAGGAACCTCAGACTAAATGCTCAAGATCAGTGGCATATTTGAAATCTTTCCCAAAAGTTGCTCTCATATTTGGTTTGAAAACTAATAACTGCTAACCATACTGTGCACCTGGTGAGGACATGCTGCTTGGATCCCTGATGTTGGGGAGCCCCATTCTCCTCCCTGGACCAACAGCACATTTCTCTCGTCTGTCAGCAAGAGAAGCAATGGGTGCTGTGCCTTCACAGTCCAGCAGAGGATCAAGTCTCTTCTGGAAAAATGTGTACTTCTAAACTTAAAAGGGCTCATGACAAATAAGCCAGAGACATTAGTATCAGTACCAGGTTTTGGGACCTGGGTAAAAGTGTACTGAGTTTAGAACTAAAGATATGAAGCACTGCCTGAATATCGAGTATTAATTTAATATAAGGGAGAAATATAGTCAGGTACCTAACAGCCCTTTCTCTTACACTTCTGTCAGTAACTCTTTCAGCTCTCCACACAGAGACACATCTGTCTTCTTGAAATAGTAATCACATAGGTGAAATTTCCAGTATTTTCCATTATTGCAAAACTATTTTTCCAAACTATTTTTCGTAGGAAAACATGCTCTTAGGGCTTCAGAGCACCATAACCTTTAAAAGATAGCAGAAGAAAACAAATATGTTCCAGTGAAAAATCAACAATTTTACTTACATAGTCAGGTATGAGCAATGACGTGCAGCTGGCTGGTGGCGGGTCACCTGCAGAAGAATTTGGAGGGTCTCTATTTAAGAACTGGGAAGTTTGGATTAGAAATGTGCCTGACTTGAGGGAGCTTTAAGCAATTAACTCTGCACATGAACAAAAGTGAAGCACAAAGAAACACTAATTGGAAGAGATCATTAATGCAATCCATCCACATTCTCCATCTACACACTCATTACCTACTGACAACAGCAGTAGGTTTTGCCCATATGAGGAAATGTACCAAAATAGCTGTTGCAGAATAAGCCATTCTTCAATAGCCCTCTGTTTGTCCCTGTGTGGACACTGTAGGAATAATTAGAGCACTTATTCTATTCTAGAATAATCAGTGCACTAATTATTCCAGACTAATCTTTTATTTCAAAACACTTTGTCCACAAGGGGAGCTATTGTGAAATAGCTGTGCTCCTCTGCTCAATTTCCATCTCTAAAAAGGACGTAATCCATGTTGTTGGAATAGCTGTACCCCTGGACTCCATGAACAAATCAAATTATAGGCAAGTTCTGACTCTCCCAGTGTTCATGCTGATTTGCTGAAGTAAATGAATATACACAGTTGTTGTGAAAACAGGATTCAGCTGTATGGCAATGGATGAGCTCCTCTTTTAGGAGCTTTTCCTTTATAAAATTATTTTAGTCACATTTGCATCCAAGCTTATTACTGGATTTAATGACTGTAGTGTATAGAAGCTGACATGGTAGATAAGACTTTGCCCGCTCTTTTGCAAAGTGTGAAATGCTGAAATTGGATGAGCATATAGTATAATTAGCTAATTTGTTGGGGTAGTTTTACCCAATCTACATGTTTAGAAACACCACTCATCTAGTAGTTTTTTGTGACACAAAGCAATTAAACTAGAAACAAAATATGACTAGACAGTGACCCCACAGGGCTGTTAAAATCCATTTAAAATGAAGGATGGGAATGGTGCCATCAGATCTTGCTAAGCTTGGAGGAGAGTCCCAATACCTTGGCCTACCTACCACTCTACTCTAAGCCGCCCAGCTTACCAATTTTGCAGAGTTCCTTACAAAGGCAGATTCATATATATATATATATATGTATTTATTTATTTATACATGTATGCATATTTTTATACTTACATATATATATATATATAAACATATATATATATATATTTAATTCTACCCCTTTTATTTATATTTTAAATTCTCTGTGGAATATCCTACTTTGTAAAATCGTATACAAGACATTTACGTGCAGTAAATTGTAATCTTAATACGTCTGTGTTTCATACAGGTTGCATTGTCTTACCATCCATCCTCTAGCTTTGTCTCACCAGAGGAAAAACAAATGCTGTTTGGAATGTATTTCAAAATAAATGGCATCATTACTTAACACATATTTCAATAACATTACCAATGAACATGGGATATTATTTGTTAGGGTTTTACTGATATCTCCACTGTCTAGCTAGGATCTAAAAAGTTGTCTGGTATTTCTCAAAGGAGATTCATTGCTTTGAAGCATTCACTCCCTTCTCATAGTATTATTTTGTTATTAATTAATTAGACTTTTATCTTGAAGTTTATTTACCCAAGATACATTTTCACTAGTGATTCCTATAATAAGTTTTTGCTCAATTAAAGTTTGTGTTCATTTACAAGATGGATGCAATTAGAAATACAAGATGTTCTGTATTCTCAGCTAAGACTGTGCTATTATCTTATGCTTCTCATGTGCTACTGTAGCTGTTCTACCCTGAATTGAACTAAATTATGATTACTAGTTAAGAACTGAAAACACTGCCACCTTTACTCCTTTCTGACAGTTGCTTTATAAATAAATACTTCAAATTACAAAATTGTTCCCAAAGAAATAGGAATTATGTTGAAAGAACCCCACTGCTGCTGTAACGGTTTCAGCAGTGAGTCCTTCTCACTGTATTATAATAGCTCCTGCTGTTTTACCTGGACTAAAGCAATGCCAGACTCCAGCCTTGTATTTTTTTAATGTTTAAAACCATCCGGGATAAAAAACAAAACCAACATTTTTCTATCTTCAAGCTTTTGATTAGAATCAGAATGGAAATACTAAGAAGAAATTTTAAAATGTCCCTTTCTCATTTCCAATAGTTGGCTAAGAGCCATGCAGCTACATTTCAGTTTTACAGTTATCTCAGATTTTACAGGCAAGAGTCTAATTTTATTTTATTTGTATTTATTAAAGCCAACTCTAGCATAGCGGTTCAGAAGATACAGTGTAGTGAGGCAGATAAGAGAAAAAACGTGTCTAGCATTAAAACAACACTGAATTTGAAGAGACATACTTCCCCATCTGCAGCTGTCCTACAGCTAGTGCTGTGCTCTTACAGTCATTCTTATGAGGAAGTTTCACATCAAATTTCTCGATCTTATTGTCATAATCATTCAAGTGAGAATACAGGCTCCAGATATTGCCTTTACTGCTGTACTAAGGTATGCTGAAATTTCAAGTGTTTGGATAATTTCACCATCCTGTTGCTTTAGTTCTGGACTATTCTCATTTCTTTTTGGATGCAACATGAATTACAAAATGAAAGGTATATGATAACACTCCTTTTTTATATATATGCAGACCTATCTACTCAAACCATGCCTAACAGGAAGCAGAAATTTAAAATACTTTATGTTTTAAATTACTTCTTCTTTCCTTTCTATATATGTTTATGTACATTTACCCATTTAAAATGCACATCAAAAAATGCAGATCACAAAAATTACAGCCTACAGCATTTCTACTCACCATTGCTTCATGGCAACAGAAACACAAATATAAAGTAGTAAAGGTTACAGAGTGAAGAAAAGCACTGTGGTTTTACACAGTAAGTGACTCCAGCAGCCACTTCTGGTACACCAAGAGCAAGCATTTTCTATTTTTATTATTGAATTATTTTTAATTTATTAAGCACTCTTACGAAGTATGAAGGGAAGAGGGCAAATCTGCTACTGCTTCATTCTTACCCAGCACCTCGTGATCTAAAGCCAACTACTACCCATGCATTTTAATTGTCTCACTAAGGTCAAAGGGATTGTTGACTTGTCAAAACTGGTCCAAAATGATAAGTAAGAGACCTAAATGATACACAGAAATTGTTCCAAAACAATATAAACAAAACCAGATCAGCTGTCTTGCCACTTACTCCCATGGAGGTTCCAGAAAAGCAATCCATAACACATTGAATTCTTTCTTTTCATTTTCATTCTTGACAAACTATTTTTTCATAAGCACAAGGGTAGGAAAATCAACTGCCAGATGGCATGCTGGGGTATCAGCAATTGGATCCAAAGGTATACTGAAAGTAGCCAATATTCTCAAGCAAAGACATTTAATGATGTTTGAAATTGAAAGTCCTCTATTTTTGGGAAACTGACATAGAATTAACAAAATGGACAACTGCAAAGTGGATCCACAGAGATGATCACTGTGCAAGCTGAGATCAAAAGACAGTGAAATAAACCCAGGAGAGCAATTTAGGCAGTGACTCTTGTTATAAATTACATACACAGGGCAACTCCTGAAGATAATCAGCTTTTCATGCCAGGGGGAAAGAGAGCCTGTATATAGATCTATGCTGAATCCATCAGAGCTATCTTTTGCAGTTTTCTTTTTGTTGGTTGTTTTTTGTTTTGCTTTGTTTTTGACGTTCTTGTCCCTGTTTTTCACTGGTATTCCCTTCCTGAAGCATTACAGAGCACTTTCTATGTTTTATCACTTGCCACCTTTGCAGATGCATTCAAAGTGTTACGCATTACTGAAATTAGCCCTCCACGAGATCCTGGCAGTTTAGAACAGCCTCAAGCAGAGAAAGAGATAAACACATATTTGTACAACTATGAAATGCCTCAGTTGAAGGTAAGCAAAGAAATTAGACTTGGAGAGTTCATAAGGGGAATGCAGATCATAAAATCAACAGACTCCCTGAGATAAAAATAATGACCAAGCACTTTAAGGCTATAACACACAGAAGATCACATGAAATGAGCTTGGCAAAGCACAATACACAGAACAGTCATTTGCAAACAGCCATGCTATGCTCAGATCAGGGAACCATTCCATACAACCTCACAGATTTCAGGATTTGTTTTATGATAGAATACACAGTGCATTTCCAAATGTACCTTCCAAACAGACCATAACACAATCTCTGTTTAAAAGTTGGACTACTTTCATTTTGGGGTTTCCTTCCTAAATCCAGAACACTCTTCCTAAGATTTAGAAGGGTTTTAGACTTCTCTATTATAATTAGTGGATTTTTTTTTTTTTTCATCACTCAAGAGTATATTTGAGCATCAGTTTTCCTGCACACCATCACTGTTAAGCTAGTAACTCAAGCAACTGGAGTAGCATGGCTCCAGACATTCACTAGTTCAACCAAAATAAATGTTCAGCCTTTGGAAAATCCAAATACAGATTCTCACATCTATTTCAAAATGTTTACAGAACTTGACAAATACAACTTGAAGGTACCTCTAGACTGTGCTAATAATTAGTTTGAGAAAGAGATAAACCTTCAAGTTCACGGAGGAATCCAGCTTTTGTCTCCTAAATGTTAGAGAAACACATCCTTTAAAAACAGATTATTCTGTAGCTGGTGATTGTAGAGGCTGATTGTAGCAGGTGCTTCTTGCTCCTCTAAGTCATTGGACTAAATGGACTATGTGAAATAAAGTGGATACTTGCATGCACCGCCATTTTCATCTATGGACCTAACAAGCAAATGACCTTGTAAAATTACATTTTTCCTATTGGCATCTAGTACTCTTCACAATTCTTTGCAGAGTCCAAATTAAAGATCAGTTGATGTCCAGACATTCTACAGATTTATTTCACCAGAAAATAGGGAAGGAACAAGGTCCACTGCTATGCCCTTCTACTACAGCACACAAATACAAAAGGACAGACAAGGTGAGGGAAAAGCAGGACCATGACTGAAATTCACCCAGTGTTTTGGCTACCAGAGCTGGCTGACTATACAAACAGAAAGATTTTTCATCCCCTGAAGTGGAGCAGCAAAGGGCTTCTGTGGCTGCCAGGACACCTAGTAGGGCTTCTACATTTTGAGGCATGATTCCTTGAGGCAATATGACTGAAGGGATGCGGCTCCCTCCAGTGCAGGGTTCTGCTTAAATGCAACACTGAGCCCTGGAAAAAGATATTAACTCATTCCTCATTTGAGCTGCCAAATGCACCAGAAATACCTGGCAGCAGCTCCCTGCCATGCTGCCAACCGTTCTAGGTACACAGCCAGCTATTTCACAGATTTCAGAAGAACTCGGAGGACTTGCAGAACAGCAGCAATAGCAGTGGAAGAACAAAAACAACATTTGATTTCTTCTCACAAATGTCTGTCCCAGACCAGAGTGAAACTCACTCAGGCACAAACCTCCAGCATTAACTACTGCCCTGTATGGCCCAAACCCAAGCTCAACTTGCTCTATAAAATCAGACGATTAAACAACCAATAGCAAGCAATTGCCTCTCCTACTCTCAGAATGTTTTATGTTCATTTCACAAGCAATCCTGCAAAGCCATGATAGGTATATTCATTATTTATGGTCTGCCATAATTATATTGAGCACTTATAGCTTAGCCTGCAGGAGGCAGTGTCATGTGTGGAAAGAACTCATCAATGCTAATGAACTTTTGCAGGGAATTTTGAAAAACTATGATTTCACTTAAAAACAAGAAAAGCAAAAAAGGCAATAAGTTTAGTAAGAATATCTGGTCTAGGGTAAAACTGGGGAAGGTTGCCATGGGTTTTAAACATGATTTTTTACCCTCAACATTTCCAGATTTTCACTCAATTTAGTCAGAAAGATATTTTCCCCTCTAAAAAAGACTTTGCTTGAGCGTTTGCATAGCATTAGTTCAAATAAAAGACAAGAGCAGAAGACTGGACAATTTCTGTGTTGAATGCATTGCATTAACCAGTGCTGTTAACAGCAAACACCCAAATTACCAGCTGTAAAATCCTGGCCTCCCTTTAAGTTTCCTTAGTAACTACCATGAGGTCCAAATGGACCACACTTTTAACCAAAATATTTTGGGATTTGACTTTTAATGCCCTAAAAGGAGAAATATTTGAGCAGAAAGGACCATGCAAGTGCTAGAGTTCTAACTTGTGATTTAAGATCTAAGGACACTGTCACCACAGCTTTTTTCCATGGATGTGGGCAAGCTATGTAATTCCTCTGAAGCTCAAATATCTTTGTGTAAAACCAGCATATGACCAGGATTGGTTTTCCCCACAAGGTAACATGAGATGCTTGACTGATAATACAAGACATCATAACGCTTTTGCTAGGAGAACTCTAGTGTTATGGCACAGAGCTTGACTGAGCAGGAGGAAAAACAAAACACAACAAACAAAACAAAACAAAACAAAAACAAAAACAAAAACAAAACAAAACAAAATTTACAATTTTGCATCAAAAGTTTAGAACAACTGCTATTTGTGGAAAGGGGGAACTCTCAAACTTCTTAAAGGACTTAGGCTGTAAATTTGAACTTTTGCTGTTGTCAGTACCAAAATAAGTAAGCTTCAGCTTGGGTGAGTTACTGGTCTTGCAGGATTCGGTGGATCTCCCACATCTTTGTACAGCACAGCTGAACTGTAAGTTAAAGACTGGTTCTGCAAATGGTAATCACCATGTAGTTACAGGGCTGTACAACAGGGTTGTTCCTGTCTTTCTGATCTTCCCCTCAAAATAAGAACTGCAGTCCATCTTTCATCTCCTGCTGACACCGTCTGGTGTCCCGGCTCTCAGTTCTCTGCACAGACTTGCATAGACTCCACCTGTGTTTCTTAATAGCTAGAGAATTAAGTAATAGCAAGTGCCCACCTTCAGACTAGCTACCTACCTACCTAGCTAGCTACCACCCACTGATACCATACATACAGCCTCCTTTTAATATTAAAAAGAAGAAAAAAAGTGATAAATCTGGATGTAGATCTTTCTCGGCATTTTTACTAATGCAATTTCCACGACTAAAAAATGAAGAAAGTGGCTGGTTATTCTAAAAACAGTATGGAAACTATTGGCATATATAGTCCCATTGTATAATCTGTAGGATTATACAGAATAATAAATGTTGAGGTCCAGCAGTGTAAGAAGCTGGAAGTGGTAGAAATGATGCACATCAATAAACTGGCAATACCAATAAGGCTTCAAATCTAAACATTCAGCTTTGAATTGAATTAGTGAAAAGAGATATGATAAAACAGACACTCAGCACAGCTGTGCACAGAATGCCAGACTTAAAGTCTTAAAGTTTCTTTTTTTTCCTCTTTTTAATAAAGTCTGCTAATTTGTGTTTAACAGTACAATGAAAGGTTGGCCATGAAAAGATATTCAGAACTTAAAAGCTAAAACTGGACTATGTTTCATTTTCTTTTTATTAACCATCAATGAGTGTTCTGCACAGACACAAGCCATGAAACTAACAATAGAAAGAAATTAATTAGATGACTGTATTTCAATCTTGTGGTTTTCTTGACATTTTATACCAAAGGAATGCAGCTCAAGCAGTTTGTAACTGACAGCAGTGCCATGAAATTGCACTACAGCCTTGATAATTATCTTCTTCATTATTTTTATAATATATAAAGAGATAAAATACAATATTTCCCTTTCATTTTGTAATAGTATGAAGTATAATGGAAGTAGCTGAAGGAGGATGTTTGTCTTACAATGCTACAGTTTAAATCTAGTAACAAGGAAAGTATCACATTAATGATACACAGAGAAGAGCACTACAAGCAGCCATCCATTATATAATTATATTATACACACTGTAAATATATGGATAAATATATACCCCAAACTTTTGTTACTTCCTCCCTTTCCTTAATTTTAAAGAAATGCCAATGACAACTCACCAGAAATAAAAATATATTAATCAAATTTACATAAATTTCTTTCTTTGTTAAAATCTAGCATCATCAAAGCTTTCTGATGACACAGAAAGGGTTGGTCATTTTTTATATAGCAGATGCAAGTACTTCTGCACTATACAAGCCCAGAAAATGAATACAAGCAAGAAGAGTCCCTTTGGCTGCAGATGGAGACTTGAAAGGACTAAAGGTCTTATCATATACTATCACAAAATCACAGAATCACAGAATCGAGTAGCAGTGGAAGAGTAACAATTCCATAATTTGGCACATTATTTTAGACAATATTCAGAAAATGTAAGAAGGGAAGACTCAGCTGGATCATCACAAATACACACAAAGAGATAAGTTACAGTTTCTCTGTCTATCCCAGTGTCAGCTCAATTTGGTATATGAACAACAGAAGTTGGCTCCAGATGGCTACAAACGAAGTCATTCTTTTACTTTTAGTAAAGCCGAGTTTGAAATCCGGATAACTTCAGGAACAGCAATTTTGCAGGTAGTTTTAGCAGAAGCTGCCAAATTAAGCCTGTAGAGATATGAAGCATTTAAAGCAGCTGTGGAGAATAGTAATCTCCTATCTCTGAGCATGAACTCAGGATATTCTCTTGGTGTGACACCTATAATAGGTATCGCTATCCAAGTTTTAAATGAATCTGTTAAAACTTTGTGGGAAAATAAATAAATAAATAAAAATATGGATGTTTGCCCTGGTATTGTATGAATGATAAAACATATCTTCCTGCCTTTTCAAAAACATATTCCTTTAAACATACGTGACAGCTCTAAGCAATGTAGCCACACATACTTTTGTAGTGAGTTTTGGTTAAATCTACTTCAGCCGTTCAGCCATCCATTCCTGTGTCATACAGTTCAGCTGAACCAGTTGCTTTCCAGAAATGAGGAATTCTGGGGCAACACCCACTCTGCTTTACTTGCCTTTACAGCACAAGAATACACAACAAGGGGTATCCAGGATGGCCCTACAAAATACACCCCATACACTTTGTGTGTGCATCCACCACACTTCCAATGCATTCTCTGTATACAATCCATGCGCACAACAGATCTGATGCTTCCTCATTACAAGTGATTCACTGTGTGTGTGATGTAGGGCCCACCCATATGCATGCTGTGAGTCCAGAATTGTCATATCATGGGAGATCAGCTCCGTGCTAACAGTACATCTCTTGGACACAATCAACTATTGCAATCGTTTCCAGTGACATATTGGAAAAACACCTTTAAGTGCACCTAAAGTCAATCAGATCACAAGGGAAGAATACTCTTCTGTTCTAAAATACAGTGCGATTATTCAAGAACGTTCTATGCAGTGACATACATACCCCAAACGGTTATTTTCATTGGTTTGCAGTGGATCAGAATGGACTTTGATAATTCAGGGCATACAAATAATAAAGAAATACTTAGAAACAGTCAGACCTTTGAAATAATCCAAGGCCAAAAGTTTCCTTTTAGGAATATATGAGCAATGTGAACTTATCCTCACAAGGTAAACATTTTCAGAAGACAAGTCCTTGGAAATCTTCATAGTTGCAAAAATTGAAACAAGCAAACTAGTGGCTAGTTTAAGGTATCACTCCTTTGAAATGTCCAAACTTGCTTAATTTTCAGAAACATTTTGCAGACAGTTTCAGCAAAAGTCCCATTGTTATACCCATTATTATATACAAGAAGAGCTTCCATAGCAGAAATAAAGGAATTCAAGTCAAGCCTCAAGGAAAACAAAACAAAAGTCAAACACAAACACACATCCCACGCACACACATACAGGAAGGCCAAATCCTTCTGAAAATTTCATGTGACTTGAGTATCCAAAAGTACAATCTGTCAAAATTGCCCGTTAGAACAGAATCAGAAAGTGATTTGGAGGACTGAAGACCTTTCTACCCACAGGGTGTTTGTTATTTGCCTCTCAGCTTCCGTGAACTTGCTAGTGCTCAGCCTGCTCACGTCACTTTTCAATCAGTCTATGTTGAAACTCAGTTGAGTTTGTACCAAAGATGACAGCAAGTGCTCACACAAATCATTTCAGCAATTTAATGAAAAATTACTGATGGTTACCTGAGAGCGTCTGAGACATACTCATTTAGAAATGTATAATTTTGTTGTTTTAAGAAAATTCAGACACATGGGAAAAACAGTACAACTAAATTTCCAAAGAATTGCCACTTAAATATGCATATGCTGTTTTCATTTGCTCAAGCTGAAGTTATTATTTTCACTTTTTCATTGCTAATTCAATAGAATATTATTATGAAAAGTTTTAAATACATAGATAGGACCATTAAATTACGCCTATTCACATAAATCACTGTGAAGCTGTATTACCTAAGCACCTAAACTACCTCCATGTAGAAAAGAAATAAAGAGAGGTAGTTTCTAAAATGGAGAGCTTGAAGGAACATAAAGCATACAGCAGATACTCTATTAGATTTCTTCATATGGAGGTATCGCTGCAACAGTGTTGTTTCTTCAAAGAGGTAGCCCCTCAACAACACAAAAATATACAGATTTTCAAACACGGTGAAATATTTTATAATATGAACATCCTAAAAAGGGGAAATCAATAAATTGCATGAAAAACTTCAAAGACGGACCTCCTGTCAATGACAGAGGTTCTTCAGCGATGTAAAGTCTTTGAAGAAGGAATCCCAGTGCTGGGAAACCTTTGAAGTGACAGAAAGCAGACATCTATAATTACAGAAAGGTGCGGTGTCCAGCAGAGATAGTAAAAAGATATAACTGGGGTATGTGTGGGGGAGGTTGAGCGGTGGCTTGGGCCCTGAGTGGCCCTGTTCACTTGAAGCCTAAAAGCCCACAAGGTCAACTCTATATCCATATGAAAGAGACAATTTGTGAAATGGGCAGGTGGATGGGACTTAAACACCAAATCAATGCAGCTTTCACAATTTTAGCCCATGTTTATTAAACAAGACACCTCTCTCTTCTCTCACTACCCCAGATTCCAGCACACGCATCACCACACAGTCCGTTTTCACTTCCCAGCCTAAAATTCCCCCAAGGGGATATCTGAGCTTGTTTTGTCCATTGGCTTGGAAACTGGCATGTACTATGAAATGGGGTCATTCAGCTTTAGAGGGATTTTTCTTGATGTTTTTCATGGGTGTATCACTCCTTCCTGAAATTCCTACTTCCCTCTCCTTCCCTTTTTCTTGTCTATTTTTTAATTAAGTGTTAAAGAAATGCAGGGAAATGAAAAAAAATATATATCCTGGAAGAATGCTGTGCTTGGGCTGTGGAGTTCTTTGAATTCTTGGGTACTTGAAAGGGAAAATGTGAAAGCACAGGAATGGATTTTTGTTTTCCTATCAGACTATGAGGTACATCTCTACGGTGTTTTTGGAGCAGACCAGGTGGATGGATAGAGGGAGAACAGCTCACTCTTGCTCTTACCCTTTGGAACCCCACAGCTCCTGATTGTCCTAAAGCACACGCCCAGCTCTCTTGCTTCTGTCTCAAAAACTTAACTTAATCACTTAACTACATCCCAAATATTTATTTTTAACTCATTCCTTGCCTGTGACATACTAGAAGTAAATCATTTACAGAAAAACAACTGCCTGATGCAAATCAAGATCTTCTGGAAAGCTTAAAGGAAAGACAAGCAAGCAAATCAGCCAGATGATGCCACCTCATTTTCACCTAGTTGGTCTTTCTTGTATAGCTGGCCCAGCATCTGGAAGCAGGACTGCTCACAGCAGGCTGAAATGGGTCCTCCAATCAAGATGTCTGGTGTCAGGAGGACTCTAGAGCATTCTATAACTGCGCCTGTGAACCTTAAATCCACGCAGTCCTTAGCCAGTAAAAAAAAAAAAAATGCACTACTGAGAAGGAGAAAAGGACTATTTTTTCCTTGTGCTTCCCTGCAGGCTTGCATAGATGAATACTTCCAAGCAAAAGCTGGTGGAATATGACATTTTTTTAACACTGAAATAAACACATGGACCATGAAGTTTGTTACCTTTTGGAACACGGCAACTGCAGATCTCAAATCCAGTTATTAACCCAGTTTGTGAGTGGGAAAACTGAAGTCCTGGACTGACATTCAGCCAGGCTTTGTAAAAGACCTTAAAGTCTTTAAGAAAAGCATACCAAAGTTTATTACTGCAGGAAATTCAGAGTAGACAGCATTGAGTCTTTTTCTGTTTTTAGATAACCTTCAGTCCCAGGTTAAGGTCAGAGCTAGAGAAAAAAATATCAAAGTCTAATGCAGGCTTTAGAGAATTGCTGAAAGATTTTTTGTTTGTTTGTTGAACTCTTTTGTTGGTCAGATAGCAACTGTATAATTATGCAACAGCATTTTTAAGGAAGTGTTATAGAGAAAAACTCAAACTACAGTACATATTGTGGCACTGTATTTGTTTCCTCATGCATCAACAATTTAGTTTTTCTTCTGTTCAAGAGGTTGGCCTGAAGGGAATAAGAGAGAAGAAATCACAAAAATTATTACCTTTTTATATCTTTCTAAAAGTTATGGCATCAGCTACATGATGTGTCTAGTAAAAAGAAGAGAAAAAAAAAATCCTAAATACCAATGGAGAGACCGTATGGAAACTCAGAAGGCAATTAACATGCAGACAAAAATTTTAAGAGTAGTGATGAAATTAAGTATTGTTGCCAGAAGATGATTACTACTTAAAATATCTTTCAGGTCTTTCAAAATATTGCTTGGAGGATTTGGCATGACAAAGAAAGCAGATGTCAGATAACACATAACACATCAAGAAACCAATAATATATTCTGAGCTTAAGAGTCATGCTGGTGATATGGGACAAAAATATGCATGGGCAATATGAAATAGCTTTTAAATAAAACAAAATCAAAAAATATATACATGTTATTTTTGAAGTGTCTACATATCATGTAAATTTTGTGCTACAGAAAGTTAGGCTACAGACAGGATGAACTCAGCAAAAACTGAGATTACCTTAAATGCAACAGATCAGTGGAAATTGTTTTCTGATGCATAGCATTCCCTAGCTTTGTAATACGCACTCATAAGGTTTGGGACATCTGAAGTATTGGTACACAGCACTGTTTATACTAAGTCTATTTAAAGCCAATGCTTTCATAGAATAAGCAACCTTAATTCCTAGATGAACTTTATTATAAAAGAAGGGTGCAAATGTAAAGACCTTTCGAAACTGAGAAGCAAGGAGATCTTCCTCATAGCTGCTACATGATAATCCTTCTGTAAGTTAACACCATGTTCAGTATATTCTGACATGAGATGACATGTGAAGACCTGCACCTATTGTTACCTGTCTCTTCTCCTATTCCTCCCTGTTAGTGGGATCTCTTGGCATTTGTTGCTCATTCTTATAGCCTAGATCCTAGGCTATTTCTGTAGCCAGTTCAACACAGACTTCTAAGAGCAGTGGCTTTACCCCTGAGCAGGGTGAAAACATACTCTCTGCTGATAATTTGAATTGGAGCAGTACTCCTCTGACAACAGTAGAATAGGTCATTAACAGCAGTCTGGGCAATGCCTTACTCACAAATGAGATCAGAGTGAAACAAAATTAATTTTCATCCTATTGTTAGTGCATTAATTACACCATATGTATATCCTCATGGCATGGTAAGAAAGGGATCTAAGTGACTATTCACAAAGGAACATGCAGTAAAACTTAAAAATGAGGACCAAACACCCTGAATTTAATACCATAAAATAAAATATGAGCAGACAGTAGTATGATTTAGGAAGATGAGGTATTTCTGGTTATTGGAAAGGCTTCAGGGTTCATTTGAGGGATGGATGATTTGTCTTACTGTCTTATTTTTAAAAGAAATTAGAAAGAGGCAAAGAGGTTCTCAGAAGAAAGGATGATGAGGGTAGCCTTTTCAAGCATTTAAAAGAAAAGAAAAAAAAAAAAAAGTCAGATTTGGCCATGGTCTAAGAATCAAGAGAAAGAGGAATAAAGAATGAGCCAAAGTTACATGCCTGGTTGATATTCCTATTTTTTCCCCGCTATAGATGATTAAAATTTCAGTGAGTTTGCCAAGATGTCATCTTTGTCATATTCGTTTTTGCTATTCTTTGCTTATATTTTGTCTGAGAACACAAGATTTATGAAAAATGTATGCTGTTGTCAAGTACATACAAGCAATTTCTGTGAAGTGTTAACTAAGAAGGACTTATCTGCCAAAATTTAAGTTTATGTTTGTTTTTAAGCACTTTTTATTTTCATTCTTCTGTGGGAATCATCAAAATATGATAATGTATTGTTTAAATTCTAAACTTCAAATATAATAAATTAACCTGAGACAGGACCAATGCTGAGAACTCAGTAATTCTTCTTATACCCATTGGATTTCAGGCACCTCTCTAGCTCCCAAATGCCTTTCAGATTCTAGAAATACCTCATAAAGGAAAAAAAAAAAAAGACTTCTTTTTTCAAATATCAATCAGAACAGATTGCTTACTTCATGAAATAGCATCTTCCACACATGCAGGAGCTGCACATAATGATAACTTGAAATTAGCAGCTGCCAGTATAAAGCTATAAAAACAAACAAGGAAAGGAAAGGAAAGGAAAGGAAAGGAAAGGAAAGGAAAGGAAAGGAAAGGAAAGGAAAGGAAAGGAAAGGAAAGGAAAGGAAAGGAAAGGAAAGGAAAGGAAAGGAAAGGAAAGGAAAGGAAAGGAAAGGAAAGGAAAGGAAAGGAAAGGAAAGGAAAGGAAAGGAAAGGAAAGGAAAGGAAAGGAAAGGAAAGGAAAGGAAAGGAAAGGAAAGGAAAGGAAAGGAAAGGAAAGGAACAAAAACCACACAAGTGTTTTTGAAACTTCTCCCAAACAGATTCAGCCACTGTATTCAATTCTATTCTATCTGGTAACATCTACATGCAGTTTCCATAATATGTTCATTTTTCAAAAAATATCAATAAACAAAAAGGGCATGGATCACATGGATCAGACCCCAAGTATTCTCCATGCAGAAAACAGTAAAACAGTAAAAACAAGTGCATACATTTCAGCCTTATCCTGCAAGCAGTGATGCATGTGTGAAATTCAAGGCTGCTAATTTTTATCAATATTCAAGGCCACTAATTTTTATCAATATTAGTAGGATTAAATCTCCTTTTGACCATTAACTTAGCAGGATCAACCTTATATGTGAAATCTAACACAAAAGAGAGGACAAAAGTCACCACAGAACTGAAAATGTTAATTGATACAGCTGAGTCTTTTCTTAGGACTTCTGCTGTTTGGCTACAGTCTGTATATCCTTTGTGAAAGAAGATTGTATTGTTTGAAAGCAAAAGCAATGGAAAAGAGTAAGACTTCAAAGATCACAGCATCAAGATTTCTAGGACTTTCTAGACATCATGAAAATGGATATTCAGCTATTTCAGAGTGAAACAACAGCAAATAAAAGCGTCACATGCACAAGAAACAGGGTGAAGAGCAAAACACAAGATAACTAGTAGCTGGGGTATGGACTATGTTAGGCATTAGAAGAAAATAGTTTTGTGGCTTGTTTCCATCATGCAGATTTTTGCATGTATCTTCATTACTGAGAGCTCAGTTCCAATGCCTAAACATGGCTCTATGTCCCAAGGGTATCTCAAAACATGGAGATGGTAGATATGATAAAGGACACACATAGAGCAGGACTTCAGAATCCCTGTGCCCTGGCTGCATAGTCACACCATTCCCTACAAAACCAGGGTGCAGCCACCTCATGAACAAAAGCCTGAATCCCACATCACGGACAAGTCTGATCACAGCCAGGTGCTCACTTACATTCTGCAGTCCAGAGCACTTCTTGTGGTCCTACCCTGTGTTGGTGATGGTGATGACTGCCCTTCCTCAGGCATGTTGGGGTGGGTACAGACCCTAACAATTAGGGAGTGTTAGCTGCTGGAGTGAGAAGGGCTGTCTGCAACTTAGGCAAAATGAATCCAATTCCCACAACTGATAGACGACAAAGACTTCAGAGACACCACTTCTTCACTTTGAAGGATGGCAGGATACAGAACAGGAGGGAAAGAGGTGAGCCTTATCCTAAAGGGAGTATGGCTGCTTAGAGAACCTCTCCACTATATTTTGTAAAGGGAAACCACATGTTCCAAAAGCTACAGGGAAAAAGGAAAGCAACAAGGCAGCAGAAGATCATTCTTACTGCTGTATGGTTTAGATTCCTTGCAAATAACAGGGATTTGTTATGTTGCAGGAAAACTAAGTATCTAGCTGGAGCCCTCCTGCAGAAATCAAGGCCTGAAGTGCATAGGTCTTTGACCTTGCATGATTTTCAAGGACATTTTTCTTAGCTTTTTTGCAAACTGTTAAAACTTCAGTGGTGGTACCAGTCTAAAATCCAAAGCACAAAAGTCAGATATCACCCAGATTGTTCACTTTTTGATTTCTCTACAATATATTGAAGGACTATTAGAGCATTCAGAATTAATCTGTTCAAATTGTTATTGTTTGGAGAGCATGCATTTTTCTTAGAATCACCTACCATTCATACCCATAAACTATGCACAGTATGGAGGGTTGGATAACATCAAAGGAAGCAGATCCTTTTCAGTAATATATTGTATTGCGTAAATCAGCTTGAAAGGTATTTTTCAGCTCATTTTGATTTTTATGCTTCCTTTTTCCTGCTGCTTGATGTAAAACTGACAACAAGCAGCAGAGAGATGCAAGCTTCCTAGTACAGAAGAGTAAACATTTCTCTTAACAGATGGAGTCATTTTCACTTTTATCATTAAAAAATTCAAAATTCAGTGCAAGTGGAGGAGCCAAAAAGCTAGCACTCAAGGATGCTGCTTTGTAGCTAGATTTTTAGAGCTACTTGTATATTACGTTTAGAAGATCGTGTAAGACGGTATTGGATACAAATATAGGTTAGCTTTGAAGAATGTGGTCCAATACTCTGAGTAGGACTGTGGTAATTGGACTGTGAAGAATAAGACAGACTAACTAATTTGAGTCACTGAACTGTTGTCACCCCGAAGCTGGTATTCCAGCAACACTGGACTGCTGTGCCTGCTCTCCAGAACAGAACAGATGAATTTTCTGTGTAGAAAGCACACAGATGCAGGTGACACTAGAAGGGCAAATATATAGGTTGAAAATGGGTCAGTAATGCAAATAAGGCCACTGCTTAAGTGGAGGGAGAAAACACTTCTGTGGGAAGCAAATCCTTGGAGGATACCTGATGGCTGAGTTGGCAAAACTGGGCAGCCAAACTCTATTTACAACATATGACAAGCATCAGAACGTCCATAGGATCGATTTTTCTTTGTCCCAGTGTTTATTAATCTTCCTCATGTAAACATTCATAGAATGGAATCACAGAATGGCTCAGATTGGAAGGGACCTTAAAGATAATCTAACCCCAACACCCCTGCCCCTTTCACAGCACAGTCACAGAGGAAGTTGCTATTCTTGGCCAACAACCTAGGGGGATATGTTATACAGTAATACATACATTACTGTAAGCAACATCACATAATGAGGAAATCATTCTTCCAGTTAGGAAAAATACTGTAAATAATTATTAATTTTCATTCTTATTTGGCTGTCCAATCTTGTACTGTCTGCAGTGTGTTTATTTTTTCTATAGTATAAAGACATTTAGCATTTAGAAATGTTTTACATAAATTATTTTGGAGAGGAATACACATTATGAATCACAAAGGTTTTAAACTACAACTGCATTTCCAGACTCTTCGAAGCTGGCCCAAATTTAGATATAAAAGCTCAATGTACAACGTATCCTTTAAGTATTCTATTGTTTTATACACTTAAGTAGCTGGTGGTAAATTGTAAACTGCTAAAACCTGCAGAGATCCTTTTATAAAGGGTTTAATAAGCCATTTAAGATTTAAGCCAATGGGTTATTAATTTACTTCAACATTTGTGAGCTGTAAAACTAACTACAGCATTTTGTTTTCAAGTGTAGCTTGTAGACTTTACTCATCATAAAAAGGATTTTGTTTGTTTTCACAACTTCTTGTTCTGCATTTTCTTTCGTACAGACCTATTTGTAAGAGCATTACGTTTGCCTGAAATGGGCAGCAATTTAATTTTCTTTTTGCTTCCCTAACATATCAGCAGAATTGGATAGATGCTGCAAATGAGTAAGGAATAATAATATCCAGAGAAAATTACAGAAATAAAGAGTAAATAACTCAGTGTTAAAGAAGGATTAATGTAATGGGATCACTCAGAAACTATCAGGATCTTTAATGAAATTAAAGTATAACCCATAGTAATTTAAAAAATCAGTTAAAGGCTATGTTTAAAATTACTAAATGTCAAGGGAAAATATATAAATTATGAAAATATTTATTATAGAGCTATGACTGGAACTACCCATTTACACAAGCCTAAAGTCACCCATTGAGTTTATATGCATTGATACTCACACTAGATTATTTAGCAGAAAATTATTAAGGGAAATGACTTAGTTCTATTTACTTTCAAATATAGTTAAGATACAAATAAAGATACAAATGCATTTTTACTGTACTTCTTGCATTAGCTCCATCTGACTTTTACGATAACTGCTTTTAAATTAATGTGATTTTCTGAAGTATATCCTCTTGTACACGTGCTTATTTGGCAGATTTACTGACACATAGGGATGGTGCAGGGGTGATAGCTGTGCATCAGGGAAGAGGCTGAATTGCTGCTGCATTTGTTGAGCTCCTGTCCATCACACATCACAGAGTTACATCCACCCAACTCCATATATACACCTAGAAGGCATGTGCAAACACAAACATCTTGTATTCATGAAGTTTGCTGTGCAAACACCAGCAAATTTTTTGAGCAAAACATTTAACAACTAACAAAGATTTTGTGACCATACTCTAAAGAAGGTTGGCAAATAGTTTAAAACAGGAGCCCTAACAGAAAATCTGCTACCAGTAAAAGACTAAAGCAAATGAAGAGATGCTTAATGTATGTCAGGATCACAAGGTGACATCTCAAACCCATGCGTGTCTTGAAAGATTTTCAGTGGAGTTAGGATTCCACCCACAGTTTATGGAAGTTTAGGATGAAAAGTCTGTGGACAGCAGTAGCACAAGTTATTTGATACAAGCTATTAAATAGCTGAAGCTAGGAAAGCTTTCTTTACATTACAAGTGTAAGACTTCCTTGCCAGTTTAAGCATGTCAGTCAAGTTTGGGTGTCTACACAGATCAACCAAAAACTAATGGAGAAAGCAGGGCAGATTCTAGGGCATGGTTATGCAGAAAGTCTGAGCAAATTTTATCAACCATTTCTTTTGGATATAGAATCCAATTCTGACCATGAATTTTTTGTAGGTATCTCTTGTTCTCCACAGACACAGCATGGCCAAATTTTAAATCTTGGGAATTTTACAGGCAGTTCTGCTTTCTGCTATTTGTCCCATGTCCTGAGCAGTCCTGATACTAACATTATACTGTGTAGGTATTGAACACTGGCAAGTGTGGAGGAATGGAAGCTGGCAGAAAAGGACTTGAAAATACCCTTCAAGGTTTCTACAAAATTAGTCCAATGAGGAAAGGGGCAAATGCCCCTTTCGTGTACAGTGAGACAATCGTAAACTGCATTTGCTGTTGACAACATTCTGGCCATTGCCACAGACCTTACACAATTACTGTGAGCTGCTAAGGCACGGTATGATAAAAGTCATTAAGCATGTAAAATCTGAATTAGCTCATTGACCTAAGTTAAGTTATTCCAAAGTTAGAATACACAAAACTACAGCCAATATCCAGATATAAATGAAAAATTACTGTAAATTCTAACTTCAGATGTCTGGATGGACTCTATAAAGCCTCTTCAAATATAATCAGACAAATACAGTCAGTCACAACACTATTAAAACATCAAAATGGTCATGGTCTCTCAAATATAATTAATTTTGTCCAGTTTGTTAAAAGTTGTGAAAATTTCTCTCCCAAAATTTTTCAGTTTTTCAATTTCTCTCGGCAAGAGCCAAGAGATCTTTTTTGTTGTTTGTTTGTTTTGTTTTTGTTTGTTTGTCTTGTTTTGTTTTGTTGTTGTTTCAGGTGACTTGATAATTTATTTCCAAATCTGGAATGGTCGGTGCTTTTCCCTTAAAAGCAAACTAGGAAAAAATGTGGCTTTAAAAACAAAAACGTGTCTGCAGAAAGATTTTCCTGAATGTATTTCTCCTTTGATCTATTTGAGATGACCAAACAGTAGGTTTTCTTTTATTCAATGTCTCTCTTATAGCCAGTATATTCAATTATATTTGATGTACTTTAAAGCTACATAGAAAACGTGGAACAGAGAAAATAAAGGAAATAAAACTTTAAAGGAAACAACAGTCGTTATTAGCACAAACATATACATATGTATATCTCCTGAACTGAATCATTACTTTCCCCTAGTAATTTAGTGACATCAATTACTGAGTTTTGTCTGCCTTTTTCTCAGGGTGTGACCCTAGCCTAGTTCCTTTAAAGTTTTACAGATCCAACTTCCATTAGCAGCAATGAAAGCAAGAAGGGAAAAACAGATGGGGATACAATTACAAGTTTTCTCTGCAATACACAAACTTAACTAGAAAGAAAACCAGCCAATTTTTCAAAACGTAACTGTGCAAAACACCAAACACAAAACCAAGACTTAGGTAAATCACAACTCCTCCAGTCCCTGACACAGACAGAAAGCAGAGCAGGATTCTAAAAGCAAGTAGGTTCTTTGTTCACAGTCCCAAGTTCTTCCTAACCAGCACTCAGCTCAGATCACTCTTGTTATCTTGCTCTCTCCCAGAGCAACATTAGCAGTGATTCTCTCCATAATGCTTTGGCTTTTCATCCTGGTCTCTTGCTGCCCCTGCCCCAGCTACTTGCAAGGCATACTCCTGTCAAACTGCCCAGCAAAGCACTTCCATACATATAACTATGCTTCACTTTGACTTGACACATAGCTTGCCTTTTTTACTGTTGAATCCCAGACATCTGCTGTTGTTGTTGTTTTGTTTTTTAACTTTGACTTTCCCTATACCTTCTACTAACCCTGCACTATTAGACAGTTGTCAGAAGCTGCTTGGTTTGAAACTTCTGTCCTATTGACAATACATACCCTTGGCACGTGTGTTTAGTAACAGCCTAAAAGCAGACCTTAGAATAGAAAGATATAGAAAGGGACAGAGTTTATGAAACCTAATAGTCAACTAGATAATGCATTTTAAAATTATTTAAGTCTTAGGGGCCTCAGAAAGAATCAAGAACTAATGCTCTCAAAACTCCAGGTTAATTTTTAAATACTATTGGAAGCATACAAAGTTTTGACCTCATTAACTAGAAGGTATGAAGCATGGTTTAACTTGTGGATAAAGCAGTGCTAGCAGTAAGCAGTATTGCAATGAACAGCTCTTTTAGCGAAGATCCAGGAAAACTGTGCATTAATTCTTGAACTTCTCCTGAGTTCTCTGGTTTCTTCATTAATTCCTTCTTGAATTTGCTGTTGGACAAAAACAAGGAACCACATGGCTTTGTACGGCACCTTACATAATTTTTTGAGTTCACAGATCTTCCACTGGATCTGAGTTCAAGGGCTTGCAAAGGCAGCATTTTATCCAAAAGGGTTGGCTAATAAATAGTCGGCAGGCATAAATACCTGGTAGGAAGTTGTTTAATTTCAGAAGGCGAAGGGGACAAAATAAGTCAGAATATCAGAATTCAATTAAGAGAAAGGAAATTGAGTTAAAGCATCACAGGTGCTCGTGAGACCATACAGTGCAGTGGTCTCACTTTGAAACAAAATGAACCCACAGAAAATCATCTGAAACAAAAGTACCTGAACAAAAAGAAAAGAAGCAAAGTATGAAATAGCAGCTGCAAAAATCATTAAAACGTGGGCTCCATCAAATTTAACAGTTTACCATAATGTTAATAGATATATATATAATACACAAGAATGACTTGTGCATTTGCAGTATAGCAATACAGGCAAGAACTCTCGTCTCTCTGCTTTAGCAACATCAAAATAATTATCCTGTTTATCAACCTTAATGTCAGTACAGTACACAAATATTACCCAGCCTCATTGTGAAACTATCTAACCTCTTTCTTGTCTGTGTCTCAGCCAGCTCAGACTTTCTTCTCAGCCCCAGCCCACAACTACTGCTGCTTTACTACCAGCAAGACTCCAGCACATCCTGACCCCAGGATTTTACTATGGAAATTTTTCCCATTCCTATATGTCTGGCCTTTTCGTGTCTCTTTGAGCTCATCTTTATCACAGTCTCAATGCGACAGTCCCCTATCCACAGGAAGTCTTAAGTCTACAACTATACCAACTTGTTAGCAATAACTGCCTTGAGCCCACACTGGTTCTGCCATTTGTGAAGTGTCCCTAAATGTTCCTGTTCTGTCAGCAACTGTTTCCATCATTAATTTCATTGTTCATTTGCCTTTCTGTGTCACTGCCCTCATGCAAGGTCCTTCTTGACAGCTTACAAAAAGAAGCCTTTTTTTTTCCACAGCAAGCACAACTTGCAGACTCTCCTGCTGCCTCTTTCCTCTAGGGACTTCCAAACATACAGGCATCTGACGTCCCTAATTATCCTGTCACAGAAAAAGTAAGCACCTTTCAAACTGCTTGTAGCATTACCATCCAAGGGAAGTAGTCAAGTTCCTATTGTATGAATTGTTTAAAACTAAACAGTACAAAGCATCGCAAAACCACACAGGGAAAACCCAATATTGACAAGGGACAAAATTTGGCAACTTAAAAGGTGTTTTCTGTCCCCACTTTTTGTGATATCTTGAAGTGCTTTCCTGCACTAAGGTAGAAATTGGCACATTTCTTCCAATGTAAACAATGGCTCTAGGTTTCATTGCATTCCTTTACTGCCTTACCTTAGTTATCCACCTGCAAGTGTCAGTTTAACTTTCCTTAGTGATTTCATCAATTATTCCTGTAGTACCTGGAGAGGATCTACCTTTGTTTCCTGCTTAGTATACTGGAGGAATTTAGCACAGCTCATGGAAGCAAAAACATAGCTCTGCAGCAATCTGAAGTCTTAACTCCTTTAAGAATCTGGTCTCTCAAACTATACATGGACTGCAATGGTGCTGGTCACTTCTCAAATTCTGTTCTGCCTTTGCCAAATGCAGATGAATTGGCATGCTTCCATTCATTGAGACAGGAGAGCATGGCTAGGGAAGGCATGGGGAGCATGCACATATGTGTACCACATGGGAGTGCAGATGCCTAGGGAAGCACAGGGGAGGAGAACAAGTGGAGAAGTCACGATTCATAACCAAGCAGCCCCTTTTTCCTCAGAGAAGCACAGGAAGAATGCCTCCATGGTCATGTGGCTTCACATTCCCACTGTGACCTGAGGGATGCTTTCTTCATACATGTAGATGTTCAAAGTTTAGCCAAAAAAAAAGGACCCTTTGACCAGGGATGAGTTAGACTTGAACTTTACAATTAGTCCTCACAGCCTTCATTTTACTGTTTTAAACCTTAATATCTATATCAATAAATAGCAGACTCAACCATTGTCCAGGCTCCTCTCAGGTAAAAGTCAAAGATTTTTTCAGCTGCTAAAAAAAAAATAAAATGCCAAGGGGAGAGTAGAGCTAATATCTTGTAGCATTTATACATTTTCTGAAGCTCTGTGTAAATTGTAAGGCCTCTTGTTTTATTGCACACTGTTGGAAAAGTTGGAGCTGGAATCTTGTAATGTCAGCCGAGAGGACCCACACACGGTCACCACAACCCCAGGAAGAAAAGAATTAACAGCCTTCAAAAATTGAAAGGTTTTTAAAAGATATTTAAAAGGCTTGACTCACAGCCAAGTGTTAAACAGTAAATACAAGTTTTAAGTGTCTTAACGATTGAGATGAAGTATCATAATTCAGCAGCATGGAATGGGACCTCTTACTGGGAGAGGCTAAAAGGAGAAAACTAAACCAGTACAAAAGGAACTCCCTCTAGGGAAGATCTCACACATTTGGGCTTGGAGCCTAGTTAGAGTAGGCCAAAACCTGATACTTTTATCTCCAACCTTTGACCTTGACATCTGGAAACTTAGTTTCAGTCAAACAGAAGGAAGTTTTCTTTTCTATTTCAAATACTTTATAGAAGAAAAACTCCAAGCATCTACAGTCAACTCTGTTAGTACAAACTACTTTTATTTGTGCACTTGTAGTGAACTCTAAAATATGGAACATTTGTGCAGGAAATGCATGCGTCAGAACTTTTGGGAAAAGAGAGTAACTTGGTGAGACTGGCACATTGTTCAATGCTTGTATGGGATCCAGATAACAGCCCAGATAAACATCTCCAAGGGGGTGCTGAAGAGTATAAAAGGTCCAGTTCCTTTGATGTTCTTAGATGTTCTCATTTAATAGCTATCAGCCTGGGTGCCAGAAATAACAACATGTTTAAACATTCTGTATCAAAACACAAATTAAATTCATTTAGCGTGAAACCTGTGTTTCCAAAGTTCATTTTCATCTTTAGCTGGAACACTAAGTGTGATGTAACTCATGTTCTTCCTGGCAGTTATTTTCATTATTATGTTTATTACTCATTTAAGAGGCATTTTTTTGAACAGAGGGATTAATGAATTTAGACTGCACATTATAACATCAAAAGGTTTGGTTTCAAATAAGCCCATCTGAGCTACAGGAGATTTTCTCCCCTTATATGAAGCTAAACAGCAACTTCAAAAACATATCTCTGTTACAGTATTGTTTTCTAGTTGACTGAAGTCATGGGTTTTATGTCAACCTGTTATATTTGCATATAATAAATGACTACTTATTTGTATTGTCCAAGCGACTTCTTTAACCCTCAGTCTGTTTAGAAGTCAGACGTTTTCCACAGATACAAGCTGTCTCCTCAGAAAGATTTCTGATCATGTGAAAGAACAAAAATAATAAGAAAGGAATATCTTTTGTTCTTCAAATGACTGAGATCAGTTCATCAGTGGGTAAGAAGACACATAAGCTGCTCAGGCCATTGTTAAACTATTATAGCAAACTAAGGATAAAATAGGAAATGAACACATTAAAACATAACATTTAGCAAAAATATTTGAAACCTGGATATGTTCCTTTTGATCACTAACATTTCTGTTTACATGTTAAATTATTTTTTTAACCCTCTATTGATTAATAGCAAATGTGCAAAATCTCATCGGAAGTGCAAGCAGAGGTCTTAGAAATCAGCCTGACTTTACAACTGAAGGCAGATTTCTGCTGAATTTTCTGTCTAAAATATCTTTAGGATATATGGAGTCCCCCCAGTCAGTGATTTCACTAGAAATATTAAAACACTGCTTAGCACACAGGCCAAAATGCCAGTTTACTCCAGGCAAAATATTTTACTCATTTTTAGTGAGCCTAGACAACTTTACAGCACTGTCTTTAAAAGACTATAATGTCCAAGGTAAAGGTCATGCCTCTGCATTTCCACATGCAGATGGAGCAGCTCTCATATACAGAAGATACAGTCTTCACCTAAGGAAGTTATTTCAAAAGCTTCACCTTTGTTGTCATGAGAATTTACTGTGTCTTAAGGAACTGAGTTAGTAGGAAATATTTAAACGTATCAGCAATTAAAACCAAAATGCCTTCTTTGAAAGTGTTACAACTACACTTAAATACCTTCAAGTTGCTTTTGATAAACACTGTGAAAGACCAAATTTGTTAAAAACAACAACAAAAACAACAAAAAGAGTCAGCAAATTCTTCTTTGGAAGGAGCTAATTACATATTTGTCTCTGGTCTAGCAAACAGGTACCCTTGTGAGAGACAAACAAATGGAAAACTGCTCTGTCATTTTTAACTATGAGAACGTAGTTTTGCTTCTTATTGTTTTCAGCAAGACTGTGTCATGTCTAGACAACTTGTATTCTTACAACTGCTTGCCATTGTTGAGATTTGCATCCTGCTTCTCAAAACCAGTTCAGCAACTCCCATCTCACCTCTCATACTGGAAGAACAACTAATAGCACTGTGTGAAACACCCCTCATGCCTTCCTTCCTCATCTCAAACAATCCTATGATGCACCTTAATGTGCAGTCTGCAGATGTTTACTTGTCTTTTTTAGCTCTATTTTTCATAAAGGTGGACTAACAGAAGAAAACACACATCCACTTAAAAATCTTTTCCCCTGTACTTTGTCAACACACCTACACCATCCCAGTCAATATGTATATATCTGTATAGCAAGATGAAGTCCTTTCCACAGTCTCAGCTTTAGTTTAGGTAGCAGACTGCTGCTCCCCTTACCTTGAGAGCATCTTCAGGTCCTCATGAAAGGCCATCCCGTTGAGACTAAGCATCTATGTGTGTGCGGTTGACTGCTATACAGCTGCCAAACACAGCTCCTAACAATACTTCATATAGCTCTTCATTCTTAAGTACTTCAGGCTCTAGGAGGAAGGACATGCTATTTAGCTTAAAGGTTTTAGTTTAATAAGACATCATTCACATTTGTTTTCTCAAAACTCACCAGAGCTGTGGGATCTGATCATTTCCAAGTTCATAGTTAGACTGTAGTTATTGATGCACATACTCATAGAACCTAAAACCATTACAAAGCTTTACTATATTTTTTTCTTATTTTTCCATTAGCATGCTCCAAGCACACAGTGTACAGGAAGATGAAGAGCCAGGTGATTTTAGTGATCCATCTCACAAGTCCATTAAACAACCAATGTAAAAAACTCAACTGGAGAAGTATTGACCTATTTCATCTTACATATAAGTGTTTAGAGAAGAAAAGAAAGTTGATACAGAAGTTAATTGAACCAATAAAAAAAAGAACAACGGAGACACAATTTGACAGTCAAAATAATATAGAAGGGGAGAGCTACTTCTGTTTTTTCTTCACAGCTCTAAAACCAAATAAATAGAAGGACTGCTGAGACAGACGTGTTTTTTCATTTCCTAAATTTTCTTATGTCTCAACTACACAGTACAGCAAGGGGCATATTACCCTTTTGAAGCCCAGACCTAGCATTAACATTTATGGGAGTTATGCATACATCAAAAGGAATCCCTACTTTAAGCAATTTAAAAATCTGAATATTTTTTCTTTCTGACCAGTGCAAATGCAGGATTATCTGTAACAGAGTGCAAAATTGTCTCATGTTATTTTTGCTGCTGAATACCTATAAGGGAAAAAAGATGGAGAAGGAGAAAGGGAATAAGAAGATAGAGTGAGAGTGGATGAGAGAAACAGAGAGGAAGGACAAAGGGGGAGAGAGAAATGCCTTTCCCACTCTGATCTGAAAACTGTTTAGAACCGGTTTCTACTCTTTTTCATGTGCTTTCCTTATCATTTTGGGCACCAAAACCGTAATTGATTATATTTAGAACTATTTGTAGAAGTATTGCCCTTCCTGAAAGACTTTCTTATTGCTTTTTGTCCACTTAAGGAACCATCTGTATATGGCACAAGTTCAAGATGTTTAAACCCTCTGTACGTAATGCCATGAAGTACTTGTACTCCCTTTCATTTTTTTTCAGTGCCTTCTGATCCTACAAATTAATGTATGTTCCCATCATTATTTTGTGATTAAAACCCCTTGATCTTTCACAAATGCAAAAAAGGATTCCTTCCATATATTCCCATTAGAGAAAAAGCTGATTAAAGGAGTCCCTTATTCAGTCCTATTCTATTCCTTTCCAGTTTAATCTCTTGGAGAAATAACTCCACTTCCTTTCCCTAGACTATCTTTAATATATTTTCCCCATACATATTCTCTTTTATCTGTGTAAATTTAAATTAAAAAAAAAAAAAAAAAAAAAAAAGTAAACTTAAGCTCTTCCTTTAGAGAAGCAAGATGGTTTTGTGAGCATTTAACAACTTTCACTATGAAGTCATTGTACATTTGCTCTTGCTCATACAGCCAAAAATCCCTGCTGAGAAACTTGGATTAGCGAATCAGAGATGTTTTCAAAAAATAAAAATAATTTAAAAAAAGGTCTGGACTCCACAAATGCATGCTTTCCAATGATACCATGTTTCTTTGGAAAACATGCTGCCCTTGCTGCTGTTAAAGACAAATCCCACAGATGTGACACCATGATAATGTGGGGTTGTCAGCTTATACTGCAAAGAACTTCCCTGTACACTGCACATCTGAACAACATGCACCCAACAGAGATGCTATCTCCAGTTGGTATTGAACTTTATGTATTAGCAGTACGAGACCCCACAATTCCCCACTTCATTTCTTATTATATTGTATACTTTTCTTCGTGAGATATAGAGTGAATTAACTGTAGAGAAAGCATTAAGCTTGCTGTGGCTGGGTTGGTTTGGTCCCTTGTTTACAGCTGTCCTGGGTACCTCTGCATTCTCCTGGCATCTAAAATGTGATTCCTAATTTAAACCTCTTGCCTGTGCAAGGGGCCTTTCTTATAACAGAGCCTGTCACCACCTGTTTTCAGAGAGGAGTTTTCAGAGACAAGACCATGGCCATTTGAACGGTTTGGAACTGGAAGTATTTCCTCTACAAGGTTTCTAGTCATGAAATGTAATTGGGCCTCTAAAGAGAAAGTTAAAGCTGCCCAAGTAAGATTCCTTTGGAATACAGCAAATGGGATGATTCCCTTGAAATGTGACCAGTGTTGATCTGGGGTTTGCTGCTCTCTTAAGAAATACTGACAAAAATATTCACCAGGCTGTCAAACAGACAGCAACAGCAGTGAGAGACAGGAATATATTTGCATAAAAAAAAATCACCACGCAAAAATTTCCTTGTCAAAACTTTGCAAAGCCAAGATAAGAAGTTATCATGCACAAGACAATAAAACAAAATGACAGAAGTAGTAGCTGGCATATTAGTTGTTATTTGAGTGTTAGTGATCAGATCAGATATGAAATAATAAAGAATTTTAGATGTAAGCTAAAACATTTATTACAGGTGCTTAATCATGAAATCCGCTTAATCGGGACATTTCCCAAGGAACCAAATTAAGCCTAATGATACTTAATGGCAAGGACTGCTGCTTAATTGGGGTGGTAATTCCAGTTAATTGGGATTCCTGCAGGTGAGTAAATGGTACTCAAATAGAGATACTGTATCTGGCCTTCATGATGTTCTGATATTGGTGGTGCTTTGTCTTCCCTAAAATAGCCTCTCCTGTTACTGGATCAGCAAAGCAAAATTACTTCTGTGCTCCCATTTTGGTCCTTACAAGCATTACTTAAAGTTACAATCACTCTCTTTGGGCAGGCAGTACAAGAAGCCTACTCTGAAATCTAGTGAATCTGGATTTATAGATTTATTTGCATTTAATCACAATAAAAAGATCACATTCAACCTCCTGGTTGACCAAGGTGAAGCTTTTTAGTAAGCCCTTAAAAGATGCACAAGGATATTTGAAAATTGTTGGTAGCAATTTCAACTTAAAAACAGCATGTCGTAACAAAATTGATTTTGCACTGGCTTATGAGGACAAAGATTTTACCACACAAAACAAAACAAAACAAACAACAAAAAAAACCTACCCTGAAGTCATTTAAGTCATTTTTCAATAATATGAAACGGAAAGACCTACATTCTCATGGCACACTTGCTATTGCTTGAGGTTTTGTTTCAGTCCATCACATGTACACAGGCACACACACACAACTCTTTAGATTATTTTTTTGCCATTATTGAAATATCCTCAAACTTAGGCTGCTACATAGTGCCACAGACCTTGAAACTAAAAACCAGTAATGGTAGTCATCTTATTAGAAAGATATGTTCTATCATTGTTTCTTGAGGTCCTTGTTATCCTCAGAAAGACATGGTATACTGTACTTGGTGTGCCACTCTCTCTTGCTTAGCTGGAAGATAGGCAAGTTGCCAGTTCTTGGGAGAGAGCTGTACCAGCAGCGCCTGCAGCTACCTGGGGAGAGACACTCTTCTCTGCAGGTTTCTAAAAGCAGCAGAGGTGCTGCCTCTGACAAACTCAACGTGAATCTCTCATCTGCTGGGAATTTTGGAGGAGGGAATCTTGCTCACTGCAGCCCATGCAAAACTTGGGCAGGCCGTGAGCCATTATCACCCAGAGTGCAGCCAGGTTGGCTGGAAAGAGTTGATCCCAGTCAGCTGAGAGAGGTGGCTGCAAGGTTCAGGTATGTTGGACAACAGCATCCCCATGTGAGCTCAGATCTAACTGGAGCCAGGAGATCCGCAGACAACAGACCAACAGACCTTGTTTCCCACAGTGGCATCTGGCCACCACTCAGTGATCTTCAAGGGGGCTGCTGCAACCCAAGCAGTGTCTATACACAAGACCAGGATACCCCCACAGCCCCCATTTCTCACAGAAAGTGGGATGGTGTTTCTGCCAGAAGCAGCTGCTCCTGACTTCTGGCTGCTGCTGAGATCAAAACCATACGTTATTTTTCCCCTCCCACTCCAAGAAGCAATTCATCATCTCAAAACATTTCACAACAGAAATGTTATGAACAAAAAAAGGAAACATTCTGCAAGCACTTGGAGGGGGTGGGCTGGTTTTCCTACATAATAGAGTACCTGTTTGTAAGTAGGACTGTGTTTCACTGCTCCAGCTGAATACCAGCAGTAGCTCAAACTTGTACTAGAGACTACTACCTCTGCACACAACGTTGTGAGCCTCTGTCAGGGTACCACTTCAGTCCCAAAGCAATGCACAATATGGGATTTTGATTCAGTCTTACAGTAGAGGGCTCCAGAGTGAGAAATCAGACTCAGTAAAATATTAGCCAATAAAAGCACCAAGGTCAGATTTTCAGCATGCTGGGTTTTCCTTTCTCAAGCATTTATAAGCTGCAGATCAGGTTTTGCAAAAGGAAAATGAGAACAATAATTTAAGAATGAAAATAGATTGATCTTTGTTGTGGAGCTATTTAAGGTAAGTGCCGCAGTTAAAATGCAACAAAATTCTCAAGTGAAGTACTACAAAAAATTTCACTTCAAATTTTCTCCCTCATACCACTTTCATTTACCTCAGATAAACTGAAATAACTGGCAATTGAATCATTTGACTAAAAATTATCAAGATATTTGTCAAGCTGCTGAAGTCCTCCTTCAGAAGACATGTTCCAGCTGAAATCTGTACTGCAATGAGTACGCTGGTTCTGAATTTGTTACTCACTGCATCACGTGAGTAAGATGAGTAAGAGTGCAGCTACAAAATAGTCAATATATACACAAAGAGAAACCTAAGTGGAAGCCATTTTTCACTCTGATCTACACTTGAAGTTACAGATTCTTCACAAAGCTTATCATAAAATATTCACAAAACTTGAAGAATATCAGCGTTATTCAATTATTCACAATCAATTGTTAACTTAAAGTCATAGCTTTTCCTCTTCTTCAGAGCACCCACACTCGGCAAATCACTCGCTGCGTAAAGTGAAGATGCATCCTACTTGTGAAACTAGCTTGGATGAAGGATTTGACCAACAATATCTCACTAACAGACTCCAGACAGGAGGAAATCAGAGGTTACCAGCCAAGTATATCCCTGAAGGAAGAAAACAATATTAAACTACTAAAACAAGCAGGGTAAACAGAACAATTTCTCCATTTTAAAATCCAGTTCATAAATTTTAACTGGTTTCCACTGGTAGGTGGATGCTGCTAGCTTTAAAACAAAGAAAGGTGATCAGGATTTTTTATCCTCAAGAAATGTTACTCTAACGAGAACTTGCACAGACTGCCTGAACCCACCAGGAATTAGCTGAGGGATTTTAATGGACTCTACAGCAATTTTCACTGTGTAAGGGAAGAAATTGAATGAGTTTAAATAAGTAAAATGTAAATTAATAATCACTATCATGAAAAAGTTGAAATGTCAGAAAAAAATTTGGTGAGATAAGATTAATGAGGACACCAAAGGAAAACGAGGAAAAAAAAGAGAAAGTAAACAATGCTTAGAAAAGTCAAGACTGTTAGTGTTAGAAATTAGTTATTGCAATGAAATACAAGGGCTCAGAAATGATTGAGTCAGCAGGTGATCAAAAACATAAATGAATATTAAAATAATGAAGGACAATAAGTCAAGGTGAACTAACTGAAAATCAACCTAGAAGGAGTTTAAGAAATTAGAAATGAACAAAAAGGGACAGCTCCTCAGCATGTAGAAATCCACCAGAGCTATGTTGATTTACACCAGCTGAAGAGCTGGTCTCTGTGCAGTCAGAAAATACAGAAAAAATTACCTTTCACTCCTGAATCCTAACTGGAAGAAAGAAAATATAGCAACCACCAAGATAAATTTCTGCCAGGAGCATAGCAGGCTAAAACTTCTCAGACAAATGATGTATTCACCCAGAAATGCAGTCAGAAGTCTGATGTAACTATCTGTGAATTTGGACCAACTCAACAGACAGCACTGGACCAAAATAAATAAATAAATTAATTAATTAATTAATTAAATACAGAACACATGTAATTCTGAAACATTTTGATTTGATGTTTTTGAAAGCATAAGGGTTTTCATACAAAATATTTTAAACTGACAAAAATTAATAACTGAAAATGTGCTAAAAATCCATTTCAAGTTCGAAAAATGTTTCACTTAACCTAGAATAATTTGGGGTGGTTCATTTTGTGCAGAAAATTGAAAATCAATTCTTCTCACAGCTCTAGCTCAGGCCGTTTATGTAGATTCTGATATTCACTCTAATCTCAGAAGCATCCAAAATACAAACAAAACTATATATTTCCAGCATGTACAAGTGATTAAACAATGCAATATTCATAAACAAAAGACACTATTCCAAATTCAACTGAGAACAAAAAGATCTGTATTTATGTTTAGAAGCAAAGTTCTTACATGAATGAAAGATTATATGATATGACTCATGAATAAACTTAATATGAGAAACCTCTACATACGTAGGTGGTAAGCCTTAGCAATGCAATCAAAATAATTCCTGAAAAATATTTTTCAATCCACATCACACAAAATTGACACAATATTCCAAAACACAGAAGAAAAGAAATCCACCGATACATGGCAAACAAGATCCCAATGTGCTACTCCCTTATAGTCCTGGGCACAAAGCTGAGCAAAACACACGCCTAGCCACAAAAAGGAGCTTTAGAGAAGCTTTTTTTAGAGAAGCTCCTTTTTTTTTTTTTAGAAATGGTGTGAGCAGAAAAATATGGACACTACCTGTTCTGGGAGGAAAAGTGCTAGTAGTATGTTAAGGACCTCTGTGCTCAGCAGAAAAGATGAGACAATTCTATCTTCTGTGTTACACAAGAAACCACAGCATTTCTTTCCTTTCTCAAGTCTCTGAGTACTCATCATGACCAAGACCACTGAAACCAATGGTTGTAGACCTATATAAAATCTGGTGTAACTGAATAAAGAATTGGACTCCAGTCCCTGACAGCAGGAATCCCTCATGTATCTTGAGCTCCTTTTCACTCAAATTAGCAAAATTCCCGACTACCACCTGATACATTCATACTTAATTTTGCCATATCTTCTGTAAGTGTTGTTGTTTTAACAGATGTTGCAATATTTACAGATCGTACCTTACCTTGACTCTGTCATGACCTGTAGGAAAAAGTGTCCCAACAGAGAAGATAAAAAGAGGAATCAGCTCACCTAGACTCTTCCATCTGTAACACTGCCTCTACTGTTTTTTTCCTGCATTTTTAACGGTGATATATCATGTTTTGTTTTACAAAAGCAAATTCATTAAATGCTTATAAAGAATTCTGAGTTTCACAGAGGGAAAACATTACCAACATTCAATATTATTAGAAATAGCATGTGGATTAAGCTAAAGTAATCTATCTCAATTTAAGTCAATATAAATATTTTTGTAGCGTCTCTCCAGTACAATCTTCCTGCTAACTGCTGGTAAATGGCTGCATTCTAAGACTGGCTTAAAAAATTATTCACACAGTCAAAATTGTATCATGTGCATTTTAAACAAGAGTAAAGCCAGAAGCTAACTCTAATTCCACCCTCCTCTGCCTTACCCAGCAAACTCCACAGTAATGTACAATTTTCAATTACTCTCCATTCAAAATTCAACAATTCAACAAACTGTCATATTAGCAACAATTGTGTCTCATTGGCAAAACCTAACACTATTATTACACAGAAACTGTCAGCACAAAAAATAGTGTAATTTCTAATTGAAAGAAATGTTCATGCAAAGTTCCATCCAGCAGCAATGGATGGCACAATTTAGGCTATATAGCTTCTAAGCAGAGAGCAGTCATTTAAATATCATTTTCAAACAATCTCTAGCTCTGCCTCAGAAAATATAGTAGCATCCAACATCTAATTATTATTGTGGAACATTCTATATACTGTATCTCAGAACAACATGAAAATGAACTTCTATTTGTCTCTTCAAACATTGAATAGTTTAATGTTATGATAAATCAAAATGAACTAAAATTAATACCTATCGGGTACAGAATACCATTACACTAATTCATAAAGCACAATTCACGTTTTCTAGTACAATGAATTATCTTGCTAATGAGGGCTGAAATATAACAGAGCAGCTAATAGAGAGACTCTAACTCATGTAATATAAGTTACTTAGTTTAATCAGGTAAAGTATCATGGTATTACATTTTCAAGTTCCTTGGGGAGAAAGTGTCCCCTCTGGCAGAAAGCAAGGTTACATGGTCATCTTCATCAACTGAGGCTGTCATCTAAATTACCTCACATTTACTACAGGCTTGGGAATACACAGAGCAATTACTAATGGCCAGCTGATGGGTGGTAACTTGCAGTCTCAGCGCCTACAGTCACTGCATCTAACCCAACAGAAAATGTAATATAATTTGATATAATTTACTTCCCGAAAAAAAAAAAAAAGAGGGGTAAGTTGTCTCAGATATACTCTATCCAAATGGGCAGTAGCCACAGAAGCACTGATCCCTCATTTTTTCTTTATGAGGTCATACCGTGGGTCTCTCCACTGTATTCAATTCAAAATGGGAACAATACAGGGAAAAGACTGGGCAGAATCTCATAGGGGTGCATGCACTTTATGGATCCTCAGAAAAGCCAAAAACATTGTGTTAATAATGGGAAAAAATACCACGTAGTTAGTGCAGCATCACATACGATTAAGGTGAGTTCTACTTCAGAACTGTATGAAATGTTTGCAACAGAACATGATGAAACCATTTAATATATGATTGACTTCATGTGATGTTAAACTTGCACATGGAAGGACTACTAGAGTTAATGAACCTTAAATAATAGTCAGGGTGCACCTGTGTACACGTGTCATTACAGCATTGCTCAATTTCTAAATCCGAGAGGCTTGATTATATTTTCAATTTTCTTGAACCCCAATCTCAAAGCTAAACTGTTGTCCAGTGAATGACACTCAGGGAAATGTTTGCAGCAACCCTAACAAATGAAAACCACAGCATTTTGCACAGCTCTTTCCTGCTAATGCAGTCCCAGTCACATCTGGTGTTCCTTTTATCCTAAAACAAAGATAAATTCATATGCAAGAACAAAGAGATATACATGTCATTTGGTGTTATTTTACAAAAGAAGAAGAATTAAAAAAAAAACTTTCTGGTTTTCCCATGTCAGCAATCAGAGCTTTAAATCCATGAAAGGAGATTTGCATTCATTATTTAACCACAAGGCAAGACAACATTTTTAGAAAGCATCCAAGATTGAATAAAGTTCCCCTCGGGTCTCCTTTCAGACATATCTTCTTCAACCCCTCACACAACAAACATTCCACTAGAAAAATGCATTTGCCAGGTTTTAAGATCTTTGCAATGCTCCTTATTTGCATATTATTTTC
Organism: Anas acuta; assembly: GCF_963932015.1. NCBI lineage: Eukaryota > Metazoa > Chordata > Aves > Anseriformes > Anatidae > Anas > Anas acuta. The sequence goes on from NC_088987.1 coordinate 26,078,323, forward strand.
CTAGCCCACCCCCAATCAATAATACTTACCTTTCTGTTGCAGCATTTGATAGTTCTTAATCCATCCTGCAGTATCTCACTCAGCCTGCAGCTCTGGATGTGTCCTGATTTTAGAGCTTGTCATCCCTAAACATATTTCAGATAATTGTTTGATTCTCTTCCTAAATCCACCAGCAGTTTTGGAAACTTGCATTACAAATAAAATTATGAATTTCTTTAGCTTCAAAACTGCTGTTATTAATTATTACCATGGAAAATAGTATTTAGTGACTTAGGGCTTGATCCTGTTCCCACCAACCTCAATTTCAGGGCTCCCATTGCTGTTAGAGGAAGTAGGATCGGGCTTTTAACTTCCAACGGATTAAATACATCATTAGTAGAGTTTAATTGGACTTTACAACATGATTCTGCTTACCTCAGACATCCTGTAAGGCATCAGCACATTCAAATGATGAACGGTGGCAGTGAGAAACTAAACACTGGGATAACGCTGAAGATGATTTTATTTCTTCTGCGTTCTGTAGTGTGTGTCAGTGATGGCACTGCTGCAGTGAGTGCTAGAAATGGAATTGTTGCAGGTAACTCCTGGAGCACAGCCTGGTGCTGGGCAGAATTTCTCATAAGCACAGCAAGACAACCTGAGCAATCTCAGAATGCAGAAAGAAATGGGGTGGTAGGGTAGATATTTTTGGCATTACGTGGATCAGGAACAAGACTTAAAATCCAGTCTTAAACTTTTGCTTGTTCTGCAGAAACTGCCATAAGCAAGCCACTACAATAAAAGCGGCATTAAGCACCCACCGAATAAAGAGGAAAAAACACATATACAGACATTCAGGACATATCTTAATTGACCTTTGCAGCATGAAGATTTAAGTCCCATTCTGGGAAATCATTACTTATAATGCTTGATCAACTGTATGCACCTCTGTGCCCCAGACTCCAGTTGAACTGACTTCATATGTGAAGTTAGGTAAATGTGTAATTACGTGTAGGATTATCACACTTCAACTGTAAGCTCCCTGGGCCAGGCTATGTCTATCTCAGTATCCTTTAGTAAGCAGAGTCCATAGTATCAAGCAATACTGTTGTAATTGTGTGCTGAATTATGCAGCTCACGACAGGCAAAGTAGAGCACTTGGATTCTGTTCATAGATTATTATTGTGATTATTTTAAAACTGAAGCACTTCCCACACCAAGTGATGCAACTGCTTAAATTCATTTCTGGGTGAAATATGTGTGACTACTTTAAAGATATATTTCATATGGTTCAAATTATGTCTGGTTGCTTCACATTTAGACTAAAAACATAATAGGTTTTTAGTTTGGCAATCAGAGCCACCCATGTTGACATGTAAATTTACACAGGCTTAAGCCATGATCTGCTTTTTTAACAAAACCTAACATCTGATCCCTTTTCTCTGAAATATCAGTACAAGTAAAATTCTGTTGACTTCAGTGGCAACTACTTAAACATTATACCAGTTGGAAATATCTACCAGCATTACATAATGTGTCTGAGGGTATGTCTACATCAGCATTTTATTTCAAATCAGAAACGCATTTTGCTTCCTAGTCATCCCCATTCACCACATTTTGCCTGCATTCTCAGACTGCACAAACTGAATTCCTCTTGGCTAAAGCTACACTAGAAGATGTGCTTCCAGCATATCTACTGTACATCTGCTGCTAATGAGTATTCAGTCCATGGGACCAGAAGAAAACTGGATACATCAAAATCCCATGACTTCTGTGATGCACATTGGGTCCTCATCTCCAACTGTATTACTCTACACATCAGGCTCTTTTTTTTAGAAACTACCAGAACATTTGGGCACTCAAATTTGGTTGCCTATTACACTTACTCCATATATATTCTTTTATACAATGACTTTCATAAACATTTTGATATTTCCTCTAAATACAATAACCGATCAGAGAGTCCTCTTCCATACAGGGACAAGCCCAAACATTCAGCTACACACGTATTATTTCTTCCATGCTCCCAATTACAAACTCTGTTGCAAGGTCATAACTAAACACTGATGGAAAAGTTGACATTAGAGTGCTTCATTACCCACCACTAAATTGAACTTAGCTTCACCCTAAACATATCTTCTAGTTTCTGCAGCCTCTCAACTAGCACTGTAAATATTTGGTTGATGATTTCCTTTAAGTCCTCTATAATAGAAGTTCTTATACTAGGATACCTATGCGGAAATCAATGATATTAGAAAATCTTTTTTTTTTTTTTTTTACTCACTCCTCCTAATCTCTGTGGCAATTTGCAATTTGTAAAGCCCAATTTGTCCTTTTGTTCAGTTTCACTAATCCAAGACGAAGATCCTAAAGTCTCCCAAATGGTCTTTAATTAATGGCTGACATGAATATACAAACGCTCTCACTTAGACTAACACTGGAAATTAGCAAATATGTCTGCAGTCCCTCAGGATTTATTGACAGTCCTTTCTTAAAGTATTGCTTGCAGAGCTGTTGCTTATCTACCCTCAAAATATCTTTGTTCAATGTGGCCAGGTGGCCTTCTTCCCCTTCAAATGGTGATATAACTTCATGAGGAAAATGGCTACATTTTAGCTCACATTTTTTTCTGTTCCACTTGGTAAAGAAACATGCCAAATACATTAGGGACACATTGTCCAATATGTTCAGATCTCAACCTACAGTTCTGTGAAGCGTTTTCATAGGAAAACCCTCCAATACACTAAATTCTTCCCTTTTTCAAGGGTATAACAATACACATATGGAAAGACAGGCCAATGCCTCATAGAAAAATGGAAAGATAATTTACATATTTCACACTGCATCACTGATGTTAATTCAGAGCATGTATGGCCATTCTGCTGCACATGCACATGATGACTTCCTTGACATCTACATTAGTTGCATTAACAAAGACAACAGAGAAATGTACTCTTTTAAAGAGTGCTATTGAAAGCACCAGAATGCCTTTGCTCTTTTTAATACCACTTCCTCCTTCCCACGGTTCAGCAAGGCTGTTTCTGGTTATAACAACATACAATAGAACTTCAATCCCTCTTTGTTTCTGGAAGCTCGTATCAGTAAGCAGGGTAACAAATAGTTGAATAGGTTACCGAAGTTTTCTGTGGTTAGTAGTTGGAGCATACTACTTACATGTATTTATAAAAGTCACATTCACAAGCACACTTGCAAATGAAAACCTTCTCTCTCCAGCCAAGTTCACCCCAGAACTGCTCCATGGACAGAAAGGGACAAAGACACATAACAGTCTTGTCACTGCTGTTGAAATTTAGAAGATATTAAATACAAAAGTGTCTATACAAAGCAGCAGCAAGATCCAACAGAAGAGATCTTCTACTTTGCTATTCAGCATAACCAGGAGAAGGGGCAACCAGTAAAGTAAGAATATCTAAAGTATTTGGGGATTTGCAATGAAGTATAAACAAAAATACCATTATAATAAGTAATATAGCAACTAAGCTGGGCAGGTAAGGTAGAGCAAAGTTCCAAGATACAAAATATCTTAGATGCATCTCATGATTCCCATTCAGTAGAATACATAACATTGCACTTTTCCATAGGTTTCGCTAGTACCACATTGGCTGGGCTTGTTCAGCTCAACAGTGGGAAATTTCACAGAAAAATATTATGTAAAAAAAAATAAATTTCACAGAAAAGATCTGATAAAGTAACTGAACATTGGCAAAAGATTATTTGCAAGTTTGCTTGAAAGCAGAGAAGCAGCGTGGGTGTTTTTTTCTTTAAGTAAAAAAGTTGTAATTACTTCATAGCGGTTAGTGTAAGTAACAACACTGAACAAATTGCAGTGATTACAAAATCCTCTATAAATATGGGTAGCACTATTCTTGACAATAATTAGTGTACAGCATCTCCTCAATAGTATCATGATTAATATTTATTCTGATGTCGTTTTTGTTCTGGGAGATGGGAGGGGACAAAAGGGAAGGGAGATAACATTTAAGTAGAGCTGAGTATGTTTGTGAAGCAGAACCAAAAGCACAAAAAAAATCTGTTTTATTTTTCTGCTTACTGTCATTCCTTCTTTCCCTCAAAAAGGCAATGCAAATGGTGCTGGTTATAAAAGTAAAGCCAGAAATTATGTGGAGTTGGAACTGCTGAATTATTCATGAGTTCTGATTGAATGGGATCATTATCTCTGGTCTTACAAGCTAATAAATACTGTCTAATGCCTGGGTACTGTTTTGATCTAATAGTGTCAGAGGGGAAAAAAAAAAAAAAAAAAAAAAAAAAAAGGACTTATTTTTTGCAAGCTAGAGCCTAAACTGGGGAGGAGCTCTCCCTGATGAGTTAGTTGCAGGAAAACCATGTGTTTTTTTCCCCTTCCATTGACTACAAGGTTCACTTTGCAGTTCTCAGTTCCATTTGCTGCAAAGGCATTTTAACTTGGCCATGAGGTTAAGATGTTGCTCTGTGCTGTATATAGAATGACTTACTTATTTCTTATAATTTCTTATTCCTTTCCTATTTCCAGTAGTATCTTTATATTTTCTACCCCTCCCCCTGCTTTCCAGTCTCTTGCACCTCACAGTACAAAATACCCCAAACATTCAAAGAGGTGGATAAAGCAAAGCAAGTGATTATGGTATCTAATCATCCACCTGTCAGCAGTCAAATAATCTTAAATTGCACTGTTCCGTATTTTATTTCAGGATTGACTGTGGTGAGTCTACCCTCACTTGATTTAATACCACTATAAACTGAGTATGTTGTATGGAACCCAAATTAAGGTTCTGCTGAGCCAGCAATCAAAGGAGGGGAATTTGTTAGAGGTGCTATGCCAATGTCCATTGATAAGATGTGAAATAACAACAAAAAATCATTCAAAAACTGTATAAATTAAAATGAAAGCCAATATATTTCATTGGATAGTATTTCACATGCTTTCTTGAGGATTACTTTTAGAATGGGACTTGTTTCAATAAGAAGAAATAATTAGGATATTATTACAAGTTTAAAACCCCTCATAATTAGATAGGGATTAGTAACTTCGTTTTCATATGATTAACACAATAAAACCCATTTTTCCCCAAAGTAATCGGAGACCTATTAAGCAACATGAGATCATATATCAAGGGGCCTTTTAGTAATTCTGCAGTTTGTAACATTTACACAGACTGAAAGTCTTCCACAAAACAGCTGGCTTCATTCTATCAAGAAAATACTTAGTTTTGGTTGTATTTATTTTGCTGTCTAACACAATCCTTGAAATCATACCGTTTAATTAAGGATTTTTTTTTTAAACTAGAGTTAGAAATGTGTGAACAGCTAGGGGGAAAAGTGCGAACACTTTCTCAAATACTGCATCAGTAGTGGAGTGCTCTGCCCCAGTTTAGCATGGGAGAACCTACCTGGTACCTCTACATTTAAGGGAGTATCTCCTAATATTTTGCACATTCCAAGCTTACAAATGCCTAGCAATATGTTTTTGTTCGTTTGTTTGTTTTTGTGTTGTTGTTTTTTTTTTTTTTGCTAGTAAAATCATGTTAATGCTTAGCTCTGTTATGATAACTAGGCTGAATATGAAGCAAATTATTGACACATTTGCTCTTTGTACACACAGCTCATAAGCAATAAGTAATAAAGAACAGATGCGATATAAATTTAGTTTTGTGGGTCTATTCAGTAGAATAATTCCCCAAACATTACCTTTTCATTCTCCCTTTTTAGTGTTTTTAACTGCAGCGAAAATACAAAATTGTTCCTTTTGCTGTTATTAAGTGGGGACGTGATCACCCATTCTGGTGATGCCAGTCATTGCAGCCAATGAGACCTTCAGACAGTAGCCATTATCTGTCACACTCCTGGACCAAAATAACAAATAATATGCCTGGAGGTGCCGCGTTTTGTGACTGCTAGTTTCCCTGCATGGCATATGCCTCGATAGACTCAGATGAGAGGCGATTGCACAGAACTGTGATTGTGAGATGACTTAGCAGAACCCGTGATGATGTCCAAATGGCCTCCTGCAGAGGGAAACAGGGGTAATTGTTTGTCAGGGGAACGAGCACATCTGTAAGGAGGCATCCTCTGCAAACCAAGCAGCCATGTGGAAAAAAGAAGCAGAATCACAATGCAGCGATGCTGCACTGGAGTCTAATAAAACGAGTCACAAAAAGAGGTGGTAAATGAAACGATGTATTAAATGACCAGGTTAAAAAGCTGTTACAGGTGTGCACTAGACTGAAAACAAATTGAGTCATTTCCAGGCAGTTTTGTTCTTTTAAAACAGTCAGGTGAAATTCTAGGAGTCCCAGCAAGGAAAGTTAAAGCAGCAAACCTGTGAAATGTAAACGCGTTCCCAAAAGCGAAAGCGGGCACATAGCAACCAGTGTGCCTGTACATTCTCACTTGTAATAGGGTGGTTTCATAGCCCTCATCTCTTTGCTGCAGTATTTTCTTCTTCCAGCTTTTTAATTTTCTATTTACTTTTCATGTGATCACTACATAGAAAACTAACATCCTCCCAACATCCTTTCTAGAGCAAAGGTACTGGATTTCAGAAACAAGAACCCATCAATGTCAAGCCAGGCAATTATGGCATCAGTCACAGCAGTGGGAACTTGCCTTTAATGTCGACGGGGACAGAAACAGGCCCTTAGAGTATATTAAGGGCTTTATTTTACACCCTTTCAGCATCTTCTGTTTGATCAGAAATAAACTGGAGCAAACAAGCTAATTAATCGCTTACTGAACTAATTCCCCAGTCTTTTCAACCCACATCTTAATTGTTTATTTTCTAACTACAGAAGAGCAGACATACTAATCTCAACAGTAGTAAGATTCCCTGTAAATCAATTAATCGATTACAGCTTTATTGATCTATAGGCTATAGAAAGGAGCCAAAATTCTTCAAGCTTCATCTGTACTCATAATCTATTAATTACACCTTACCAATGGACATCTGGAAAGGAGTCACAAAATGAGAGCCAGGAGTTCCTATGCTAACTTCACTACACTAACATAGAAAAAATGTTCTTTTGTTTTTTTAAATGATGTTTTGTAAACTCTCTCTTTAAAAAGTTAGCAGAGCATTTAAAAATACCTTCTACTCAGATCTACTTGCAATCAAAAAAGCATCTAATTCACAAATTATTAAATGAAATTTGCAAAGTGAATCAAACAAATAATAGCTTTTATTTTTCCCTGATGAGTGACTTGTAAAACTTGGGCCAAAAAAGGGTATATAATTATTTCAAGAAACAAAACATTACATAAATCAACATATCAATTACTTTGCACTTTTCCAAAAATATAGGTTGATCTTTTAACAGAAAATGATTCTCTGAAAAGTTAGTCTCACTGAAAAAATGTTCCAATGAAGCATTTTGACTTTTCTGAAATATCCTTGTTCTCATCTTTTCCTTCCATGTCTTTCTGTCAAAATTATCCACTGCAATTAATCTAAATTTTCAAATGCTTCCAAACCTTCAAAAATGATACTTTTGGGGAACTTATTCTCTCCCATACAACAAATGTTATATAGCCCTATTCACAAATATTTATGACAAAGCTTTGAGTTTAAGAATGCTTCTTCAAAAATAAAGTAAAATTAAAATGTAAAGTAAAAATTCTGGGGCTTATACAGGGCATGCTACTCTGTAGATGAATAGAGTTTGGGGCTATGTAACACATCCCACACTGTGGGTAGCTGCAAGGTGCACAGGCACACATTTTTCTACATAAAGTCTCAGAAAAGAATATGGGAACATCAGTTAAGGAATTGGTGGAAGTGCTGACCTGTTTCACCATCAGCTGAAAAGAGAGTAACCCTGTAAAAGCCCTTCCACTCACATTCAAGTTTTCCTTTTTGAAGGGAAAAAAAAAAAGGAGTTTCAGTAACAACAATTATCAATTGTCTTGTTAAGGCAAAATACACATGGTCATTAACAAGGCGGCAATATCTGAGGGCCAGTCACAAATTTCTTTCAAAAATGTTTTGATGGGACACTGGGCTTGCTTAAGCCCAGACTAAATGCTCTTGATTAATTGTTTACCAAAGAAAATTACAAATTGAATAAAAAAGCCTTTATTTTTTTCCCCTGAAAAATCATTTTATTTTATCCTCTGCCTCAAATATTCACAAAGGTGAGCTTTCTATAGGCAAACCAGCCATGGGCAACAACAAAACACATGCTGTTGAAGAAAGAGGGGTTTGCTTTCTCGGTGCCTTAACCACATTTCCCACTATCTGACTATTGCTGCTGAGATGTACCTCCTGTCTCAAAGTAGACCAGGTGGCAATGGTAACATAACCGAACATAAAGATGTTTTCTCTGGGTTGCCTGAACAAACAGAACCCAGATCTGACGAATAGCTTCCCAAAAAAATCTACATACAGCTGAAGAAGAAATAAACATGAAAGTACAAAGTGGTGAGGCGATCTACTGTTTAGGCTTTACTTGTTGGTTCTGAGCTCTCCTCTTCTCCGCTTAACAAAAAAGTTTATCTAGCTTTGTGGTGCCAGGGGATGCCATGTTGTAAAGGTAATATTCAGAGCAATTACCCTTCTACTAAATTTAGCGTCCATGGAAATATACAGAATTTCTATTCTACATATAATAAGTCATATATTTTTCTACACATAGTATATTCCAATTTTGAACACCTCCAAGGCAATAGAAATCTTTTCCAGTTCTACTATATTGTGTGCACAAGTAAAGCCTATGTTTTTATGTTACTGGAAAATTATACAAAAACTTTTTAAAAATACTTAAGTAACAGTGTGGTAAATGGTGCTTTATTCCTATTAGTTTTGAAAATGATGAAGATCCACCACAAAAGTAAACTGGCAGCAAAGCTCTGCTTTAGCAGTGTTTGTCAGGCTGCACATACTGTCATCCTGACTTTCGCCATGCAGGAGACAATGAAATACTGCTAAAGACACATCTACCAAGGAGGCAGAAGCAGGAGTATATAATTTGTGCCTTCACCCACACCAGCATTTTTGCCCTCCAAAAACATGGGAAGCAATTGTTCAAATCCTCTTCACTTTCTTCATAAGAGCTTTTTCAACTACATAGAATACATCTGACTAACTCACTGAAATGTGGATGGATTAAGAGAAAATATACCACAGACGGTAATAATAAGGAAAGTTTTATTTTACCATGTTGAATCTATTGCACCATACCGACCCATTACATATCCCCTCACCTATACACAGAGGCTAATCAAATAGAAAGAAGCAAAATTTGATGGGCAAAATGTGTAAATCTCAGTAAATTTGATGGGCAAAATGTGTAAATCTCAGAGTAAATGTCTCAGTACAATTTTGATAACCTTGCAATGATACAAACCATAGAAAGAATATTTATTATAGAACTAACCGAATGAATTTTACAAGTCCAGAAACTTTCTGAAAGGGACAGAGTAACTTACTATATTTGCAAGTGAAAACTAAATATTTCTATACACTTGTAACGGAAAATGTTATTGAATATAATGGATGAACTTGCTAAATAACTAAATATGGTGATTTTTATGGATTACAAAATGAAGCTAAGTGGATATCACAATTTATTTTCTGTATGAAGTAGTAAAAGCAGTAAGATGTAATTAGACCTTGAAAATGAAATGGTACAAGCAACTTATAGTATCTTGTAAAGAACAATACATAAAATGTGAAAGGACAGCACATATTATAAAATATAGTGGAGATATTAGGATGTCTGCATGATAACTCATGAAGAAACTCATACTGCAGAGAAGTATGAAGACTTCATAGGAATCCAGGCCTTAAGAAACTAATGCAAGATTTGTTCTTGTGTTAAGATAAGATTTCACTACCTCAATACATAATTTTTTAACATAGAAAATCAAAGTAAGAATGGTTTGAAAAAGAAATGGTGTGCCAAATGAAGTCTAATTTCTCTGCTACATGCTTTACTTCAGGGGTTGTATTAACACGTAGTACTAACAATGTGAGTGAGTAATCATTTGTTGAATTGTGTCCAAATTGGTTGCTGACTAAATCAGATCAGATTAAACAGATTTGGCAGCTTGAACTCAAGATTACCTATTTTTTCATTTTCTTTCCTTAATTTCAGACATCACACCTTGTCCAGTTTAACCCCCTGGCAGTCTATTAAATCATCATTTTTCAGTACAAAAATAGCATAAACAGCATAAATTCTACTTTGCACAGAACTGAAAACAAAAAAGTATTTAGTTTAGCAGGCACTCCAAATGAAATATTTCCCCTCCTACCAGGCATTACCTCTCTGTTCCAGCTGTACTTTCCTATCTTATTGTATGGTTCTCTGGTAGAACCTTTTAGTTGCTAGAAAAACCTATAATGAAATTAACACACTGGCCAGCAATAATTCACAGCTGGTAGTGATGGCAGGTAGCTCTAAAGATGTCTCCATTACTTGTCCTTATTCAACAGAAAAATCATTGTTGTATGCTGTTATATACACACATGTCGTTGTATTTCACTAATCTGTGCACATGTATATGTATACACATGTATCTTACATAAGCTTTCCTAATTTAGCAGTGATCTCAAACAGTATTTTAGTATAGTAACATCATCTTAAAATGAATGATCATCAGTAAACATGTATGTGAGCTTTCTAAGAGGAATCAAAGTGATGCCTTTCAACGAGATATCTGCCCTGGAGTATAACTATGTTGAGATGCTTTTTACCAAAGCAAAATAAGTTTGTAAAATGTGATTTTATTTCCTAACAGCTAGTGAAAAAAGCATTTCAGAGATTTTCCTTGGAAAAATAGAGCCAAAGATATCAATACCTTATTACACTATCAGATCAGTCTTCTGTGCCAGCATTTGCCTATAAATTTTCAGTTAGCACTGCTCTTTTTAACTTAGAACACACACCATGGGATCAAGGGCCCCATATAATCCCTGGCATCTTCAGGAGCTGAAGGAACTGGGAACCTCACAGATGATGCTTAATCAGGATGTGACAACAGCACCCTTCGGGGATTCATTGCTCCATGGAGAACTGATCAGGGCCAGGCATACTGATGGCTTGCCTTAAGGAACCCTTTAAGCTTATTCCTCGTACAACCCCGTAAGGCCAACACAACTCCTCAGGAGAGCACACAACATAGCTGTAGTATGCTCATGTTCAAATGGCACAAGAGCCAGATGCTGGATATGTCCTGTCTCTCTGTGCCAGCAGATATGTCATAACTACATAAAATGGAAAACTCAACAGGAATTATTGAGAACTCTCTGTAACATCCAAGCCACTCACCTGAAAGTCCCTAGTTTGAACAAGGTACAGCAGAGGTAACCAGGAGACTGTCCTGAAGTAGGTGTCTCATGATATGCAGTTATGCCTGTCAGCTGGGGAAGCATCAACAGAAATGACACATCCTTGAAAAAAAAAAAAAAAAAGTCTTTCCATAAACATGATTTTTGTGGAAAAATAAATGAAGCATTTTCCAGTTCTTTCCACTGGTGACCTAGTCTTTCTTTCTGGCAGACATCTCCAAGAAATAGCATACAAAACAGAAAAATGTTGATTTGCCACGTTCTACCTCAGTCTGATTTAGCATAACACTGCAGTATTTTTCTGTGTCTTTTATATCCCCAATCACTTGATTACTGAGTTGCATCATTGCTGAACCCTGGCCCATAAAAACTGAGGGAACACAATGACAGTCAGCCAAAACATCACAAACAGCTGCTTGTCTAGACATATTAGTAGTGTCCTGAAACTCTGGCAGCCTGGTAACATAATCTAAAATAAATTACACCACTATTCTTGAAATGTTTCATTGTGATTATGTAAATCACATTTATTTTCACTGGAAAATAAAAAAACGCAGGCAAAAGAAATCATGAATCATTGCCCCTTAGTTCCTAACTAAGGGTATGATTCAAAGGAAGGTATCTGCAAGCTTTTTTCTCTAATGAAAGACTCCTAAGAATAGCATATTCTATAACATGAAGGGACAAACTAATAACAGTGTTACAATATAATTATTTTCTTTCTGTTGTGTGTGCTTATTTTACTGTGGCAATTATTTGTTTATAAGACATTAAGTTATCTGAAAGGCCTATTTGATATTCTACCTCTGATTTAATTAGTAGAAGACAGTCCCTTTGCAATAAACAAAGTTTAATTTTGTGTTTAAATTCTCAATTGAATTTATCATTTCTTTGCTTATTTATATACATTTCTAATTAAAAATATATGGTTTCGTTCAATCAAAATGTGCGATTAAGTCCTCAAAGTATGTAACAGATTGCCACCAACAGCACATAGCATTGAGAGTCCCCACAGAGTCACTCTGTACTCAAAGTTACTGGTTCTTCAGCTTGTGAAGAAAAATAAATGAGAAAAAGAAAAGCAGAAAATGGTCTCTGATTTGCACTAGCCATGAAAGACATCTGTAGTCAAAGCAAGGAAGAAAATCTAAAATCATGGGCCTGAACTTTGGGAGCTTTACTCCCATGCCCTTATTGGTGTGATTTTTCAGTCAGTTACCTCAGGCTGTCAGTGATCCGAACTGCAACTTTTCCTGACTCCAACTATTGCACCTTTGAAAAACTGAGCATCTTTGAAGACTGAGCCCTACACCAAAGGGCTCCAAGTTTCAAGTGCATTTAATGGCTAGAGATATTCTGACTACCTTGGCTGCTCAAATAGGGCCTTAGAGGTAGTTAGAATGAACAAGGGGATGAGAATTTGACTGCTTGTTTTTGTCACTTTAATATTTGGCATTTCTGTGGCCTAAAAAGACTAGGGAAATCATTTAAGAACTAATGAAGAGCTATTTACCTCCTAAATCTTCTTCCCTTGAGTAATGAAATAATTACCCTCCCATAATCATGGAAATATTCAACTTGAATCTTAAATTGAGCTGTTGTGAAAAGTGGTAGTAACATTACATAGGTGATCACCATGGTAACATTGGGAAACCGCACTGTTGGCAAGCCAGGAATATCACGGACTCACAGAATCACAGAACTGAAGGGGCTGGAAGGGACCTTGAAAGATCACCATGTCCAACCCCCCTGCCAAAGCAGGTTCCTTACAGTAGCCTACCCAGGTAGGTGTTGTCGTGGTTTTACCCGGCCGGCAGCTAAACACCACGCAGCCGTTCGCTCACCCTCCCCCCTCCCTCTCTGGGACGGGGGAGAGAAATGGAAAGTGAAGCCCGTAAGTTGAGATAAAGACAGTTTAATAAGACAGGAAAATAATAATAACAAAATAATAACAACAATAATAATAATAATAAAATGGTGATAATAGGAAAGTAATAATAGTATGTACAAACAAGTGATGCACAATGCAATTGCTCACCACTCGCTGACCGATGCCCAGCTTAACCCCGAGCAGTCCGGACCCCTCCCCCCGGCTAGCCACCCCTATATATTGTTTAGCATGACGTCAGATGGTATGGAATACCCCTTTGGCTAGTTTGGGTCACCTGTCCTGGGTCTGTCCCCTCCCAGCTCTTACTGCACCCCCAGCTTGCCTGTTGGCAGGACAGAGCAAAAGGCTGAGACGTCTTTGGCTTGGTGTAAGCACTGCTCTGCAACAATTAAAGCATCGGGGTGTTATCAGCACTCTTCTCATCCTAAGCCAAAACACAGCATTCCACCAGCTACTAGGAAGAAAATTAATTCTGTTCTAACTGAAACCAGGACAGTGTCCAGACGGGCCTTGAGTATCTCCAGAGAAGGAGACTCCACAGCCTCCCTGGGCAGCCTGTTGCAGCACTCCGTTACCCTCACCATGAAGAAGTTCGTTCGCATGTTGGTGCGGAACTTCCTGTGCCAATTTCCTTCTTGTGACCATTACTCCTTGTCCTGTCCCTGCAAACCACTGAAAAGAGGTTGGCCAAATCCCTCTGTCCCTCACACCTCAGGTATTTGTACACACTGATGAGATCCCCTGTCAGTCTTCTTTTCTCCAGGCTGAACAGACCCAGGTCTCTCAGCCTTTCCTCATAGGAAAGATGCTCCAGGCCCTATACCATCTTTGTGGCCCTCCGCTGGACTCTTTCCAGGAGATCCCTGTCTTTCTTGTACCGGGGAGCCCAGAACTGGACACAGTACTCCAGGTGAGGCCTGACCAGGGCAGAGTAGAGGGGGTGGATCACCTCCCTTGACCTGCTGGCCACACTCCTTTTAATGCACGCCAGGATCCCATTGGCCCTCTTGGCCACGAGGGCACACTGCTGACTCATGGTCAGCCTGTCGTCCTCCAGGACCCCCAGGTCCTTCTCCTCAGAGCTCCTCTCCAGCAGGTTGTCCCACAGCCTCTACTGATACATGTGGTTGTTCCTTCCCAGGTGCAGGACTCAACACTTGCTCTTATTAAATCTCATTTGGTTTCTTCCTGCCCATCTCTCCAGCCTGTCCAGGTCTCGCTGAATGGCAGCACAGCCTTCTGGCGTGTCAGCCACTCCTCCCAGCTTTGTGTCATCAGCGTACTTGCTGAGGGCAGACACTATTCCTTCATCAAGGTCATCGATGAAGATGCTGAACAAGACTGGACCCAGGACTGACCCCTGGGGAACACCGCTAGTCACAGGTCTCCAGCTGGACTCTGCGCCACCGATCACCACCCTCTGAGTTCGGACAGTCAGCCAGTTCTGAACCCACCTTGCTGTCCACTCCTCTATCCCACACTTTCTCAGCTTTGCTATCAGGATGTCATGGGAGACAGTATCAAAAGCCTTGATAAAGTCCAGGTAGATGCCATCCACTGCTCTCCCCTCATCTACCCAGCTGGTGATGCCATCATAGAAGGCAATGAGGTTGGTCGAGCATGACTTCTCCTTGGTGAATCCATGCTGACTACTCCTCATAACCTTCTTCTCTTCCAATTGCTTGGAGATGGCATCCAGAACAAGCTGCTCCAATATCTTTCCAGGGACAGAGGTGAGAGTGACTGGCCTGTAGTTTCCCGGATCCTCCTTCCTGCCCTTCTTGAAGACCAGAGTGGCATTGGCTATCCTCCAGTCTTCATTCACCTCACCCATTCTCCAAGACCTTTCAAAGATGATAGAGAGCGATTTGGTGATCACATCTGCCAGCTCATGTGGATGCATCCCATCGGGACCCATGGATTTATGTGTGTTGAGCCCACTCAGACACTCCCATGTCTACCAGGGGGGAGCACTCCATTTCCCAGACCCTTTGTCCTATTGCCAGGGGCGAGGAGTCCCGGGGAAGTGTCCTTGAAACAAAGACAGAAGCAAAGAAAACATTCAGTATCTCTGCCTTCTCAGCGTCTCCCGTGACCAGGACACCCCCCTCATTCAGCAAGGGACCCACATTATCCCTAGTCTTCCTCTTGCTGTTTACATACTTGAAAAAACCTTTCTTATTATCCTTTATCTCTTTCGCAAGCCTCATCTCTAGGTGGGCTTTAGCTTTCCTCATCACATCCCTGCAGACCCTGACAACAAATCTATACTCCTCCCAAGAGGACAGGCCCTTTTTCCACATTTCATAGACCATCCTCTTCCTTTTGATCTTATTGATGAGCTCCTTGCTCATCCACATGGGTTTCCTGCCCCCCTTCCCCGATTTCCTATTCCTCGGGATGCACCGATCCTGAGCATGGAAGAAGTGCTGCTTAAATGTAGCCCAGCTCTCACAAGTACCCTTGCCTTCTAGCAACCTATCCCATGACATACTCCCAAGCAGGTCCTGGAAGAGGTCGAAGTTGGCTCTTCGGAAGTCCAGGGTAGCAATCCTGCTTTTAGCCTTGCTTCCTTTGCCTAGTTCCATCTGGAACTCCACCATCTCACGGTCGCTGCATCCCAAGCTGCCCCCAACCTTCACATCACTAACAAGGCCATCCCTGTTGGTAAGAACGAGGTCCAGGAGCACGCCACGCCTCGTCGGCTTCTCCACCACCTGTGTCAGAAAATTGTCCTCAACACATTGTAGGAACTGTTTGGACTACTCGTGCCTGGTCGAGTTGCTTACCCAGCAGATGTCAGGGTAATTGAAGTCCCCCATGAGGATCACAGAATCACAGAATTTCTAGGTTGGAAGAGACCTCAAGATCATCGAGTCCAACCTCTGACCTAATACAAACAGTCCTCCACTAAACCATATCCCTAAGCTCTACATCTAAACATCTTTTAAAGACCTCCAGGGATGGTGACTCCACCACTTCCCTGGGCAGCCCGTTCCAATGTCTAACAACCCTTTCGGTGAAGAAGTTCTTGCTAACATCCAACCTAAAACTCCCCTGGTGCAACTTTAGCCCATTCCCCCACATCCTGTCACCAGGCACGTGGGAGAACAGACTAACCCCCACCTCGCTACAGCCTCCTTTAATGTACTTAATAGAGAGCAATAAGGTCGCCCCTGAGCCTCCGTTTCTCCAGGCTGAACAAGCCCAGCTCCCTCAGCCGCTCCTCGTAGGACTTGTTCTCCAGGCCCCTCACCAGCTTCATCGCCCTTCTTTGGACTCGCTCAAGCACCTCGATGTCCTTCTTGTAGCGAGGGGCCCAAAACTGAACACAGTACTCGAGGTGCGGCCTCACCAGAGCCGAGTACAGGGGGACAATCACTTCCCTAGCCCTGCCGGCCACACTGCTTCTTATGCAAGCCAGGATGCCGTTGGCCTTCTTGGCCACCCAAGCACTCTGCTGGCTCATATTCAGCCAACTATCAACCAATACTCCCAGGTCCTTCTCCACCAGGCAGCTTTCCAACCATTCCTCTCCCAGTCTGTAGCTCTGCTTGGGGTTATTGCACCCCAGGTGCAGGACCCGGCACTTGGCCTTGTTGAACTTCATAGAGTTGACCTCAGCCCATTGGTGCAGCCTATCCAGATCCTCCTGCAGAGCCTTCCTACCCTCAAGCAGATCGACACATGAACCTAACTTGGTGTCATCTGCAAACTTACTGAGGGTGCACTCAATGCCCTCATCCAGATCATTGATGAAGATATTAAAGAGGACCGGCCCCAGCACCGAGCCCTGGGGAATGCCACTAGTGACCGGCCTCCAGCTGGATTTGACTCCATTCACCACAACTCTCTGGGCCCGGCTATCCAGCCAGTTACTAACCCAATGAAGTGTACGCCAGTCCAAGCCAAGAGCAGCCAGTTTCTTGAGGAGAATGCTGTGGGAGACGGTGTCAAAAGCCTTGCTGAAGTCAAGGTAGACCGCATCCACAGCCTTTCCCTCATCCACCAAGCACGTCACTTTATCATAGGAGATCAGGTTCATCAAGCAGGACCTGCCTTTCATAAACCCATGCTGACTGGGCCTGATCGCCTGCTTGCCCTGCAAGTGCCGCGTGATGACTCTCAAGATAATCTGCTCCATGAGCTTCCCTGGCACTGAGGTCAAACTGACAGGCCTATAGTTCCCCCGGTCTGCCCTCCGGCCCTTCTTGTAGATGGGCGTCACGTTTGCTAGCCGACAGTCAACTGGGACCTCCTCCGTCCTCTGTTTTGCATTGATGTATTTGTAAAAAGATTTTTTGTTGTCTTTAGTGGCAGTAGCCAGATTGAGCTCCAGATGAGCTTTGGGCTTTCTAATTTTGTCCCTGCACAGCCTCGCAACATCCTTATAGTCCTCCTCAGTGGCCCGACCTTTTTTCCAAATATTATAAACCCTCTTTTTTCTCCTAAGCTCAAGCTGCAACTCTCTATTGAGCCAGGCTGGTCTTCTTCCATGTCGGCTCGTCTTTGGGCACGTGGGGACAGAACACTCCTGTGCCATTAAGATTTCCTTCTTGAAGAGCGCCCAGCCTTCCTGGACTCCTCTGCTCTTCAGAACCGCCTCCCAGCCAGTGTCCTGAGCAGCTCAAAGTCAGCCCTCCAAAAGTCCAATACAGCGGTTTTACTGGTCCCCTTCCTGGCCTCGCCAAGAACAGGGAACTCCACAATTTCGTGGTCACTCTGCCCAAGACAGTTTTCAACCACCACATCTCTCACCAGTCCTTCTCTGTTTGTGAACCGAAGGTCTAGCGGGGCACTACCCCTGATAGGCTCAGTAACTAGCTGCGTCAGGAAGCTATCTTCCATGCTCTCCAGAAACCTTCTAGACTGCTTTCTCTGGACTGTGTTGTGCTTCCAGGATATGTCTGGGAAGTTGAAGTCCCGCAAGAGAACAAGCGCCGATAATTTCACAACTTCTGTCAGCTTCTCATCCATCTTCTGTCAGAACTCCTCATCCGTCTCCTCATCCTGGTTCAGCGGTCTATAACAGACCCCGACCAGGATGCTTCCCTTGTTGGCCTTCCCACCAATCCTAACCCAAAGGGACTCAACTTTGTCATTCCCAGCCTCGAGTTCCACAACATTGAAAGATTCTCTAATATAGAGAGCCACACCACCACCCCTTCTGTGCTGCCTGTCCCATCTGAAGAGCTTATAGCCAGTCACTGCAGCACTCCAGTCATGAGAGTGGTCCCAACACGTCTCTGTGATGGCAACGAAGTCATAGCCTGCCTGCTGCACGATGGCATCCAGCTCCTCCTGTTTGTTACCCATGCTGTGTGCATTAGTGTAGATACACTTCCGCTGGGCCATTGCCTTATCCCCCGGCCTTGCCATTGTTCCCCCTGGCACAGCTCCAACAAGCCTTGTTTCAGCCCCATCCCCCATCTTACCCAGTTTAAAGCCCTCTCAATGAGCCCTGTCAGCTCCTGGCCCAGGACCCGTTTTCCCTTTAGAGATAGGGACCTGTCTGCAGCCATCAGGCCGGGTGCCGAGTAAGGCGCCCCATGGTCAAAAAAAAACAAGATTTCTGTGCTGGCACCAGCCCCTGAGCCATGTGTTTATCAGGTGGGCTTTTCGTGTCCTGTCAGTACTTCTCCCTGCCACCATAGGGATAGACGAAAACACCACTTGCACTCCCACTCCATCCACTAATCGCTCCAGCCCCTTAAAGTCCCATTTGATAGCCTTGAGGCTTCTCTCTTCAATGTCATCACTGCCTGCCTGGACTATCAAAAGGGGATAATAGTCAGAGGGGCGAACCAGGTTGGGAAGCTTCCTGGCAACATCCCTGACCCTGGCCCCAGGGAGGCAGCAGACTTCCCTACAGGTAGGGTCAGGCCAACAAATAGGGCCCTCTGTTCCACTGAGAAGAGAGTCTTCCACAACAATTACCCTTCTTTCCTTCTTGGTGGAGGCAGTCCTGAGGCATGGAGTCGACTTCCTTGCCCTAAGCATCCTCCTGGGTACACTTTCTACCTTTTCCTCAGCTACCAGTCTCTCAGTCTCCAGGGCCTCAAACCTGTTGCATAAGGGCACCTGGGAAGGTGGGGCCGGTGGGGGAGGGCATCATCTGCGATGTCAAGCAGGGACCTGTCTCCATTCCTCCTCAACTCCCAGGTCCCCTCTCTCTGCCCGACGGCGACAGGGCAGGGGGTCCACCCGCATTTGGGGTGTCTCACCCCGGTACCTCTCCTTGAGGCCCTGCAGGGAGTTGCTTCACCAGTCTATCTCCCGCTCGCACTCCCTGATATCCCTCAGCCTCTCCACCTCCTCCTTGAGCTCCGCCACCATGTGGACCAGGTCATCCACCTGCTCACACTTCACGCATGTAGTTTCTTTGCCTCCCACCGATGGCAGCAACAGGCTCAGACACTCCCCACATCCAGTGACCTGAACTGCTGCATTTTTGAACGGGTAGTCAGTCTGGGTGTGTACTGACTTTCTGGAGAGCGCACCGTGCCTGGTGGAGACCATTGCAGTCTAGCTAAGGGCTGTCGTTAAGGAGGTGTTCGTATGGGCAGGGGAGAGCACTCTGCCCTTCCTGCTCGCCCTGCCACACCACTCCCTTCTGACGCACCACACCCTGTTTGCCCGCCCTGTTTGCTGTGCTCCCTAGGGGCAGATTTTGAACGGCTGGGGAGGGGGCGCTGCTGGCTCCACCTACGCCTCGTCAGCCTCCCTCATGAGGGCTGCCAGGGCCTGGCGGCTCCCTCAAGTAAGCTCGATGCCGGAAAATTTAGCCCTGCCTGGCCTGATCCCCAGCTCTGCTGCAGAATGCGTCTGCCCTGGAGCCAATCGCCTAGGCAAGTAGACTCATGATCATGAGTCTACCAGCTGCTCGTAGAAGGCCTCATCGACTTACTCCTCCTGATCTGGAGACCTGTAGTAGACCCCTACCACCATGTCTCCCATACCAACCCAGCCCTTAATTCTTACCCACAAGCTCTCCACTTGTCCTTCACCCTCCCCCAGCTGGAGCTGGGTACACTCTTAATTGCTCCCTCACATAAAGGGCAACCCCACCCCCTCACTTCCACAGCCTGTCTTTTCTAAAGAGGACATAGCCCTCCATGACAGCGTTCCAGTCATGCAAGCTATCCCACCACATCTCAGTGATCACAATGAGATCATGGCCCCACGACCGAACACAGATCGCAAGCTCATCCTGTTTATTTCCCATGCTCCATGCATGGGAATATAGTTTTGTTTTTCCCATAAGAACTAAATAAGAGACCAGGGTTGAACTCTTCCAAGATCCCATAATACAAGTAAAAGTGAACATTTATCTGTCTCACCCATGTGGGAAAAAGGCTTTAAAACAAAACAAAACAAAACAAAACAAACAAAAAAAAAAAAACAGAAACAAAAAAAAAACAGAAACAAAAAAAAAAAACAAACAAACAAAAAACAACCCAACCCATCAGTACACCACCCATAAAGTGAATTTGTGAATTTGTAATGTGATATCGCTGTTTGTTGGCACTGTATTATTATTTTATTTTATTTTTTTTCTCTGTACAAGACAGATTCCAAAAGAACAATGCTGTGGGACTACAGGGAGAAATCAGATTTACTCATATAACTTATGTAATTAGACATCCTGCAAAATATTAGAGCAGTTACCTTTTAAACTGTGGCTGTTTTACAAAGAGAGCCCTCCCATTCTGCTTGATTTTTGACTTCTCACACAAGATAATTTTCTAAACCAGAAGTGGTCATTGCATCTGAAGCTAGTTCACTTCAGGGTACCCAGTGCAAGTACCCTAAGCATGTGCTTAGGTTCAGAGAACCATTCAAGGGACAGTGAAAGGGATGATCAATACTCCAAATATTGTTTCCATCAACAGTCTGAGAGATACAATGAAAGACCATACACTGAATCCCTACCAGAAATGGTCCAAGATTAAAACCTCATAGATAATGTAAAACATGAAGAAACTGGGTAACTTCAGCTAGGGTTTTACAGAAACAAGGGGATGAACTAACGTGCTTTGAAATAATCCACGACAGATAAGTGATTGGAGGCTCTGTATCAAAGCTGAAGGACCTAACAGTTTCCCAGCACAAGGGTACCATGATTTCCACTTTGATGGCTGTTTTTCTGTCTACATGCTGTGTGGTATGAAAGGCATGACTATTCAAAGGGCAGACTAAGCATTTGGGATACTAATCTTACATTAAGCATGGTAGAGAAACTGAACTGTCAACAACGTCAGAGTACACAGTGCTGCAGAGATGGCAGATAAGATGTCCAAACAGCATTGCCTGTTTACAGCTAAGTGGGATTATGTGATCCTAAAATGTACAGTTCATTAAAAATACAGATGAGAAAATAGAAGATCTTGAGAAAGGATGTATAATTCTAGCAAATTACCAGGAAGCAAACGATTAATTCCTCCTGAAAAGGACATTCTACTGCAGAATAAACATACTTGAGGAATGTTCACATTCATTCTTTGGAGAAGATAAGGAAATCTTTTTGCCAGGCTGTTGCAAGAAAATAGCAAGCAGTAGGTGAGGTGAGAACAATAACAAAGACAACATATCTAGGCTCTGAAATGATTCTGTTCCTCTTGAACTTACAAGTGAGCTACAGACTGCTACTACTTTTCTTCCATTATGCACAGCAGAGCTTTATCTCCTAAAAATGGCCATCTGTTTAATTTTGAATTACTTAAACCGTTACAACATGTGAACTGCAGGATGAACCCAAGAGGACTGTTCACAGCTGCTCACTGGCAATATCAAGCTTGGGATGGGACTGGTGGAATGCCATCATTTGGCTGTAAGCTCCCTGCTACCCAGCAGTTATGGTGAGTGGTCCACTGCAAAAGGTAGTCAAAATTCTGTGAAACAGGAGTAGAGGCCACTGCCACATAGGATTCACCCTGTCCGCTTAGCACAGAAAGAGAAGATGGAGACAGCACGGAAAGAAGAAGGGTTCAAGAACACTTTGACAAGTGTAGAGAGGTGCTGAGGCAGGAACAGCATGTGGTATCAGGTAAAAAATACCTGCTTTAGCCAAGTACAGATAAAGACAACTCACAGACTTTTAGAGTGTTGCAAAGGCAGAGATCAGTGCAGAGCCTTAGACTTTGAGCAGCACTTCTTTCTTCTGTGGACAGCAGGGGCACATGACTAACGCAAGATTGCCTACAGTTCACTCTTAAGAGACTTCAGAAGTTGTAAGAGACCTCTTTATTCCCAGAGAGCCTGGAATAACCATTGTAACAGATGACACGCTCATAGTAGACTGTGGTCGTGTGAAAGAAACAGGAGATTTCTCCCTTGGAAGAAGTTCTGAATCAAATGCCCCTTTCACCGACTCTGCCATCCAAGCAAATTCAAATTTACTTGTCAGTCTATGGTCAGCTGCCCATCTCAAAAGCCTTTCCATTTACACAAACATAGCACTGTCCAGCTCCTTCCCTTCAGCAGGACCATATGGATTATCCTCTCATAACCCATTCCCAGAGTGTTCTCTGGAACGATCCTAGCTTTGGTCAGGAGATCCAAGAGGGCTCAGCACTCCACATGGCTCACCCCCCTCAAAGCCTGTCAGTAAATCTGTAGAGAAAAGAAACAGCTCTTTCAAAAGAAAAGTTCAAGCTCGGTGCCAAAGAACACACAGTTTAGGAAAATGGGTCCAAAGCACTGAAGAGCATTATCTAAATATTTCATTACCTCAGTGCAACCACTTATCCAAATGAAGAGGGATCCAGCTCATTCCTGCCTCTCCTGGAAGACTCAGCTCTCTCTGCCTGCATCTGATCCAAAATGCTCACAAAGCCCTATTTCCTTTGATCTAAAGTTTAGGATTGAAAAAAAAAATAATCTAGTCCAGGTAAAGATTTTTTTAGGTCGGATGGATACAAGCCACAGTTATTCACTAATTAACATCTTCCCGATTGTGCTCTAGGAGCATTAGTATTATCTAGGATAGATTCTTATCTTTGCCTTTTTCTCTGCCCCTTTGTTTGATTCAAAATCTCTTTGACCAACTCTGACCTGACTAATAGGTAGTGAAGGTCTTCACTTTTTTTCCCCCTCCCTACTCAAAAGTAAAGTTTATCTCAAAAAGTTTTTTCTGTTACACTACTTAGAACCATATTCAAGTTAGGAGTGTATTTCGTGAATGATTTATAAACTGAATGCTTTACAGGCTACAATTCTCACGTAAGGAAACAAATGTCCTATGTACATCAAAGGCACACCCTACCGGAGAATAGGTTTCTGCCTTGCTATTGGAGCAGTAAACTCATAATTCATTTTCCATTTGCTAGTCTTGGCCACTGTATTGTATAAGCAAGAAAATGCCATACAATGAAACCTTTTCCATTGACTGTTCTGACAGCAACTCACAAGAACCACTAGAGACCTAAAAGGAAAACTCAGACATTTCTGGGTGGGAGGCAAGCAAAGCTGCATAGTGTGTGGCTCTGTCCTTATGCCCCCTAGACCCTAAATACAGTCAAGTGATTCAGATCTCATACTTGGGATACATGTCCACAATGGCAGTGGGGTCCTTGTATATGGAAACTATAAAAGAAAGAGATATTACTTGTTTATTTACTTGCTTCCAAACTGCAGTCCACCATGACCACCACATTATTTCCTACAAAATTCTCATCTCCCCAGTGCTCTCCAGGTCATTTACGTATATGCGTAAACCTGTTGTCTCACTCCCCATTGGGAATTCCTCTCAGTTTGGCAGCACCTAAAAATTTAATAAGCTACTTGCTGGCCCATTATTCAGGTCATTAATGAAAAATAAGAATAATATCAGATCCAGAACAGAACCTTCTTGATGTTCACCCAACACACATACTGGTAGTGAACCACTGATAATTCCTTGCTCTTTACATATCTTTACATATTTCAATGTCTTTCCAGCAATTGAAATAAAGTTGTGTTCTATAAATTTTTCACTTTTCCCACTCCTTAAACATAATCACTAACTTCACATTTTCTCTCATCTAGGTAATTTTCTGTCTTTCAGAAGTTCTTATGGGTGACTGTTCAAGACTCCAAGATTTCATCAACCAGCCCATTAACTACCAAGTAAAAACTTCACCTGTGCAGCTGATTTGAAAACATCTAAATTTTACCTATATTACACCAACTGTTTCTATCTTGTTCTTTCCTTTTGGTGCTGGTGTAAGCCACGTTATTGCAGCAGACCTTTATATTGAAATCCACACAAAAGACATAAAACACTCAAATCCTGCCACTCTCACCTTCCAATAGCCTTTCCTCCCTCTCAAATATTTTCTCTGATTTATATGCTTGCAGCTGGCCTTAGTGAGCTAACCTAGTTTCTACTTCATGTGATCCTCCTTTTCATGTTTGAAGTACGTGAAGAGCTCTTCATTTAGCCAACTCAGGCTCTTACTGTATTTCCTATCTTTCCTCCACAATGGGATAATTTGCAGTGCCCTTAGTAGCATTTCGTTAAGGAACTGCTAGGTCTCTTACTACATTTTTTCTTAGACCAGCCTCCCAAAAATCTAACCTAACTGTGTGTAGAGCAGACATGCCCACATATGTAAGTCCTGATAAAGACATCAAGGATCACAAAAATCAGGTTTGTAGTACTCTCATTTATTGTGTTTCTTTGTTTGTTTAAATTTCAGACAGTTACCAAACTGTTGATAAACAGTTTTTTCTCTTCATGCAGGAGTGGCTGGGTACCCTCTGGGTACATCTACACGCTTCCACATCTTCTGAAAAACAGATTTTCTTCAAACTATTTTAAATTGATTGATAATGGAATTCATTAAGAAGTGAAGAATACAAACAGTGACTGGTCATGACCTCCAGCAAAAATAATATGCAGGTGATAGCTATGCATATTATTTTTCTTGAGATTCTAGTCTAATGATTCCAGTCTCACTTCTCTAGTGTATCCCTGCCTCCAACTCATTCATTCTTTTTCCTTGAAGTCATTCTGGTCAATATTGTGATCTTTGGTATTCCCAAGGTTTCTAAGTGCAAGTGGCATCTGTCGGCATTGCAATACAAACAAGAGCACAAAGAGGAATAAATGTAGCATACTACAAGACTAGAGAGTGTCAGTCTCTTAGATCTGCATCCATTAAAATGTTTTTGTTGTTGTTGTTTTTGTGTTTTGTTTTGTTGTTGTAGATGTTTGTTTGTTTGTTTGTCTTATTCAACTGCTTTTGATGGAGTTACCAAGGTTTGGATTCCCTTCACTTTCAAGTGATCCCAAGCTCCTAAACTTGAGGTAAGTACAATTTTTTACACCAAACGTGAGAATTTTAAGTGCATAATATAATCCAGAAAAAAAGTCCATCCAAGAGTAGTGATTTATAAAAAAAGAGGAACCAAAAATTAATCCTTGTACTGTACAAAGATTTTAGTGAAGAAATAAGAAGAGAATTAAGTTATCTCATCTTTTCAAAATAATCTAATTTAAGAGCACGTATGCCATGGACTTGTGCTCTTGTTATTTAGACACCTTTGAAAACCCCTCCTCTGCACTACCAATTTATTAGTGCTCCCTCGTCTCTAACACTACTGAAATAAAAGCATAGCTTGTCTGAAATTGGGCTACTGCAAATTAGTGTTTTATTTCTGATAAATTGTATTGATACAAGCAACTTGTATTACTCCCCCATAAAAGTTGATAAAGAGCAACACATAGGACTTGCATTCATGCCACTATCAATACTACAAATTGTTAATTGAAACAGTAACTACCCTGTAGTTTATAGAAATGACTGGCAGACGCACTAGACTTACTATATTTGGTGACCTAATGTGTCCAGAAATTAAGACTACAGTCAAAAAGAATAAGGCTAGAGGCCATTTAGGCCTAAGAGAATAAGGCCTAAGGTAGTTTAAACTGTGATTGGAGAGCTGTTAATTTCCTCTCTTGCACAGAAGGTAGCTGGTAACGGGAAGCTTGCTTATGCTATGTGCATTACACCATGGTTTGATGGTTCAGCTGCACAGGCCAGAAAGGGCACAGGCTGAAAACTAATCCCTGGCAACATCTCTACCCACCCATTTATCCTGGAAAAAACATCCATAGATAAATCACCTACTATAGATGATCCGGCCCTTGAGGCCTTAAAAGATTGATGGTTTAGATTCACAAGCCACTACTTCATCAGCAAATTCTGATGTAATTTATGTGAAGAGCTGGATTCTGAGAAGTTTGTCTAGCTGTATTTACTCAATGAACAATCTCCTTGATATTAACAGGAGAAATTCATAAATCAACCTACTTTTTAGGGTGAATAAAATCCAACCCATGATTACTAGTGGTAATACTTCATGTTATAACACTTTCATATGGTTTAACTGTCTATTTTGCAGGAGTAGACACAGATGGGAGTATTCCCATCCAGATGTAATAAAATCATTACTGAAAAGAGGAAATGCATTGTGAAGTTTTATCCAAGTTCTGAGGAAAAAATAAAAATAAGAATTATAAATTGGATTTTTAAAGGACTAATTGGATTACTTTGATTTTATAAAAATAAAGGAAACATAACACAACACAAACAACATCAGAAGAATTTCTTTGCATGCTCATAGGAAAACAATATTCATAAACAAAATTATTTTGTAAGATGAAGTTTTATTAAGAGATGATTTTTAAAGAATTTTGTAGAGATCTAATATCACTCCTGTTAATGCCATACCCTGCTTGTAAGCAGAAAAATCCTTCTTCTTGAGTTGACTTGTCAGTGGAAGTCTTCATGTACAGGTGACTCATATAGAACTAGACAAAGATTATATATTCTCTAAAGAAAGCAAGTATTTTCAGAATTTGCCAGGCACTGTTTCTGGTCTTCATTTTTTGATTTATGGCAATAAATTTCGATTGACTGCTTGACTGAGGAGTGTCCTGGGTAAGACCCACTTGACATTCTCAATCTTTTTTTCCTGAAGTCTCCAGAAAATGAACCGGTCCCTTTTGCTGTTCTTTTACCAAGCCTTATGACTCTGTATCTTTATATGGAATGAAAGACTCCAGTTCTAAAGATAATCAAGACCACATGACTGAAGTGTGAGCCACTTGTATGCAGATCTAGGATCCAACACTGTAAGGTTAATACCTCCTTGTTGAAAGCATATAATCATTTTGTAGTATCTTTGTTTTGTTTTGTGTTTTTTTTTTTCCTTTGTTTTTAAAGAATAACAAAAACAGAGCCTGATTTTATGTGCCAGGGAGTAGCTATCTAAGCTTCAGGCAATACAAACACTGCTATTACTGGGGAGTAAAAGCTCTGCATAATTAACAAACATCATCAGCCTTACAGTTCCTGTAGAATGTAGTAAGTTCCTTGCCTGAAGGCTGCTCTCAGCCTAGTAAGTCTGTTTACCCTGTCCAAGATTAGATTAGTTTAATTATTATGAAAAAGACTGCTAAGATCTTACAGCCTAATTATGCAAATGTTTCTAAATGTTCACAAAAGTAATTTATTTATTTGGAGATAAATGAATCTGTTTTGTCATAAACCAGATTGCAGTCCTGGCAATGTACAAGCAGGGTTATGTGCCCTTAGGCATATCTTTCACCACAAATATCAGTGGGACCCCTGGATTACAACATTTATAAATACGTAAGTGGTTTTTATCAGTTTTTTATTGTTTTTGTAAATTATTATAATCCCAGAAAGAACTATCGCAGGTTTAATACTCACCAACCTTGTTATGAAAACAGGGTTTCTCAGCAGAAGCATTTAAAAGATGCTAACAGCTAAAACATTCCTAGTAGACCTATTAAGGTGCACCTGTTTTATTATGCTTTGGAACTGATATCTTCTAGAGTTCTCCTCTCCTAGTACAGAGTCTTGCTGCTAAAATAACCTGCATCAATAAAGCACTATTATTCTAAATACTGTGGTAACATTCAAGGTAGACAGTGCTAAGCATAACTGGAAGCAACCCCTTTTTACATTAGAAATTATGTAGGCTTACCTTGTAAACATCATTGCAGTTTAGAGATTTAATTCTTCATCTATTTGTAATTACATGACAACACATGAAATAGATGCAGAAAAACTGTTCTATATTTAGCTACTGCTGTAGTTTCATTGCTATTATCATGGAGATAATCCCTAGGCAGCACACTGCTTGCTGCCTTCTGTGAACTCATGCACATTCAAGACAGAGGGCAGAGTACTTATATTTTGGAATGGTAGATACTTAAAACCTGATCTTGACCCCCCCCCCAAAAAAAAAAAAAAAAAGGCTTAATATGTTGCACAACTATGTAAAATGGAGCGGGACGTATGCGCAAAATAAGACTGGCCTTCAAAGAGTTCAAATCTTTTTATAATGAGACAATTCATCTGTGGGTAGGAGATATTTTGCACACTGCAGAGCATACACCCCTAACTCCTGGAGGCATCAGCTTCTGAGGGAACTAAACAACATGCACCTTTAAAACACAGCACAAGAAAAGTTTAGCTGCATGCTACCAGCAAAGCAGGTGAAACAGAATCACATCTCTATGTAACTGGGACACTTGGAGCCAAGTTCATTTAAACAGTATTGTCTGTTTGATGCTGTAATGCTTTCTGGCATCAATGTTTGTTTTCTATTTGAGACATCAGCATGACATTTTACTGGAAATATACTGTATTAAAACCAATGCAGAGTGACTTCCTGATTTGTTTATAAATTAACCATTCCTTAAATAAGCAGGGAATCTCTATATGGGAATTATACCCACAGTTCTGTGTATTAAATGGAGGATGTGAGCAATGATTTTAACTGGCTGCAATGACATCACCATTATCATGGATATTCAAGACATTAGAAGCTGCTTGCTGTCAGTTAAATGATCACATCTCAAGTGCACCTGCTTTATAATTATTCATTTGGAGCAGGATCATTAGCATATTCCTTAAGTCATTTACAGGCAATTTGACTCTACTGTAATGATTTTTTTCCCTCTTTGTAACAAATTAATGATATATATAAATACGTGAGTACAAATGAAATTCACATAATTCATACCATAATTAGTGTATACTGAAGGACTGAAGGTTGTCTAACTTGCCTTTTGTTGTTGTTGTTAACAAGGCTAGAGAATGTGGAGAATCATATGACTAGTTGACAGGCACACATGAACACACAGGAGCATGTCCAAGCACCTATAGTATGTATTTTAAATACCGGTAACTCCTTTGGGGATTTTCCACAGCTCACATGCTGACAGAACTTCCCTAAAACCTCCATCATTAGTGCAAGATAGTGCTGATCTCACCTTGGCTTGCATACAAAGCTCTTTATAGAGAACATTTCTGCTGGGGTGAAGGATACTGTAAGACTGTCAGAAAACTGCAGTGCACACTCATTTTGGCCCAAAGAATCACTTTCCTGTAACACCTGAGATGCCATAATTGCCTACTCTAGGCAACATCTCTTCCTCACAAGATGCAGTTGCCTGCAAAAATGCACAGCAGAGTTTGCACAGATCATTCCTACGTATTATTTGCTCTTAGCATGTGGTTAGCCAGTGTCATTGAATTTCTGCAGAGAGGCAGTGAGGAACAAGGGAATCAAGTCAAATTCCTTCATTAATGATATGCAAGTGAAGGGTAGCATGGTTCAGCAAATTACTGGGTTGAAGTCCATTTACCAAGAGGGTCTCTTCTGTCTCCAGCAGCCCTGTTCATTACATTGGCAATGTGACAGTGAGCAGGAGACCTTCTGCAGGCACACAAAGAAGGAGAGATGGGCATGGGAGCATTTCTTCTTCTAACATGACTCACCAAAAAATGTGTGGAAAACACCCACCATTTGGGGAAATTTCTTTCTATTATACAGCTGCTCTTCAGGACTAACCTGAGAGCATCTGAGAGAGAGACATCTATAGATAGGGTGAAAAAAATATTTCCAGCTTCCTTTCAGGTGATGGCAGACGGTTCCTGAGAGTGCTAGAAAAGCCCCAAAGGATATCCACAGGAGCAGTATCACCTCTGCCCCTGCTGAGCAGTCCCTCTCGGACAAGTGTCTAAGAGGAACTGAAAGTGACCTTGGAAAGTGTAGTTGCACATGAGCATAGGAAACTTGGAGGTAGCATTTTTTAACTCCAAGCACCAGACCAAAGACCAAAGCATTCTGGATGCCATACGTGATTTTGTATGTCTAACAAATGCAAAAAAACTCTTGGATTTTTTTTTTTTTTTTTTGAAATTATTTTTGTGCTAGACTTCTGACTAGAAATCTTGGCCTTAAAAACACCATGATTTTTCTATTAGCTTCTGCTGCCATCAAGATACCAGTCAGTGCTGGTGAACCAATGGCATATGAGAAACTTAGTAGCATGATGCAAACATCCCTGAGCTCGTGATCTGTTTCCCTAATTATCCTGAGAAAATTACAGCACCCTTTATGGAACAAAAGCCTTATAAAAATAATTGTTTGTTATATGGTTATCAAATTCTCTAGTTACAATGTGTAAATTTGACAGGTGCATAAAAAATTAAATCAACTCATTTACTAATGTCATCGGTGGGTGAAGGTGCCACTGTTATTAAAAATGTTACAGAAAGCTGAAGAATACTAATCACCAACGGACATACCAGTTATAAAAATCAAAGCACAGAGACACTGTGATGGAAGTAAAAGGAAACTGAGCCCTCAGTTGTTTTAATTTTTTTCTTCCAGGTGATAAACTACTCATACTTAGATAATCTCACAATATAACAATACCTACTGTGCAGGATATATATCATTCCCAAGTATCAGTTAGAAATGGAGATTCAAAAAGACTGCTTAAACCTTTGTAATTACACTCACTCTATCAGGGTAATTTACTGTTTTTAATATACAACTAAAATGTTACAGAAAACAAAACATTGGATTATAATTTATTTTACATTACTGAAAGACACTCCCTCCAACAGTGTATTCTGCATTATTGAAAAGTGAGCACTTGCCTTCCCTTTTCTCTTGGTACAGCTCCTGTCACCATTACTGGACCAGATGGCTCTGCTCTGCAGCCCTTTCTCAGGATCTGATGTCTGCGGTGTGGCATGGGAGAGGTTTTACCTCTCCCAAAATGAAATCTGACAACTCACCAGCTCTTAAAAATGACCTGCCCTGCACATCCCTGCATAACAGCCATGGTTAGTTACTCACCAGACAATAAAGCACAGATTCCTCATAGGATTTCTCCTACTTTCCACCATGACAGCAACTGATTAAAGCAATTCACAAACAGAAGAAAGCATTCATTATTCTTTCACTCAGTGATGGAAAGCATCAGTGCCACAACAGAAAGCCAAAGGAGAGTCCCATACCTATATTCTCCTACCTAACGCAGACTCTTCCTTCAGTGCTCAAGCCAACCCAGTCTACCTGCCCAGCTTTGGATAAACGGCAAGTCCTCAGCCTGCAGCTTCTCGGTGCTGTGATTCTTCCCTGGCTCTGAGCTGCCACATTTCTCTTTTGCCTTCTCTACTACACCCTCTCTAAATCCCCCTCTCTTTCCTCAGGACAGAAGAATGGGAATTCTCCCCGGCCATCAGATAAGCTCTGGAAATAGTAAACCATCCTACTCTGCATTGTTTCTATGCCAAATTAAAGCTGTGCATCTGAAGCTTACCTGAGCCAGCACTTTTCTTTTCCTTCTAACTTTAAAGACCATTTTACAGCCTTCCTTGACATAAAGCTCCATTCACTCAGGCAGCAATGTGCAAGTTTGAAGAAACCGGTAATACGTATCAGAATAATGCAGAGAGCTCATCACGACTCATTCTTACTTTCTTGGTGCTCACTGAAAGCAGTTTTAGATTCGTGAACCGCATGATACCACTGAACAGTACCTGAGTGCCTTCTCTGGGTGACAAACTTACACAGCCAATTTGTTGGACTTGTATTCAGAGCCAGGGCAGAGCAGTATCATTCCAGTTCCCTCCCGCTGAATGCTCCTTTCACCCTTCTTGGGCCCCTTTAGCCATAGCCACTGACTCACCACAGCACCATGGATTTCCAATGCCTTTTAACTTAGGGAAACAAAGGGCAATGGACCTTATTTGCTCTGGATTGCTGCACTATGGTGTGTGCAAGTGAAGCAGAGACCCCTTTTCCCCATATCTTTGCTATAGTTCTATTTGGATCACCTGCTGGTGTGTCTACTGAAAATACATGCCCCAGTAAAGCAGTTATCTTCTTTACCATCAGTTCAGGTGCATCGACATCAGACTGTCGCGGTTCCCCTCAAGTGGGCAGCCGAGCTCCACCACAGCCGCTCTCTCACTCCCCCTCCTCAAAGAGTAATGGGGAGAAAATATGATGAAAAGGACTCAATGGTTGAGATAAGGATGAGAAAATCACGCAATAATTATTGTAACGGGCAAAACAGACTCGGCATAGGGAGATAGTAAGATTTATTGCTTATTACTAACAAGCTAGAGAAGTGAGAAACAAAGGAAAGAAACCAAAAGCACCTTCCCCCCCATCTACCCTCTTCCACCTCCTCCCCCTGAACGGCGCAGGGGAACGGGGGAATGGGGGTTATGGTCAGTCTACAGCACTTCTTCTCTGCCGCTCCTTCTCGGTCACTCTCGTCCCCTGTGCTGTGGGGTCCCACCCACGGGATACAGTCCTTGATGAACTGATCCGGCATGGGCTTCCCACAGGCAGCAGCTCTTCCAGAACTGCTCCAGATACGGGTCCATACCACAGGGTCCATCCCTCAGGAGAAAACTGCTCCAACCTGGCTCCCCCGCAGGCAGCAGCTCCTGCCAGGTCACCTGCTCCTGCGTGGGCTCCTCTCCACGGGCTACAGGTCCGGCCCGGAATCTGCTCCGGCAGGGGTCTTCCACAGGTGGCAGCCTCCGTCGGTGCAGGGCCACCTGCTCCACCATGGTCTCCTCCATGGGCTGCAGCGTGGAACCCTGCTCCACCGTGGTACTCCATGGGCTGCAGGGGGGCATCCTGCTTCACCATGGGCTGCAGGGAACTTCTGCTCTGGCGCCTGGAGCACCTCTCCCCCTCCTTCTGCACTGACCTTGGCACCTGCAAGGCTGTTCTTCACTCCTCTCACTCTCCCAGCTGCTGTGTGGTGCAGCGTTTTTTTCCCTGTCTTAAATATGCTCTCACAGAGGCGCAAAACAACATCGCTTATTGGCTTGGCTCTGGTCAGCAGTGGGGCCCTTACCAAACATGGGGCAGCTTCTAGATCCTTCTCACAGAAACCACCCCTATGGCTCCCTGCAACCAAAACATTGCCACGTAAACCCACTACACAGACAAAAGATAAGGAAACATTATGGCATCTGTATGTTGCAAAGGCAAATAACCAAATTTAAATCAAGCACTACATCATTTTTCATCTCTGACCATTCAAAAGTTTAAAAAAATAAAATAAAGTAAAAGTGCACTACACAGTACTTCACACTCAGAAGAGATTCATTTCATTTTACCGAGGCTTTCTGTATCACTCATCACTGAGGTATCCAAAACCAACATGTTTTGCTTATGAGAACAATAGCCTGTAAATTTCTGAATTTGAAATATTCATGAGAAATAAGTAAAGACATTTACAGCTTAACACACTTTGGGCTTCTAATGAATGATCAGAAAAAAAAAAAAAAAAAAAAAAAAAAAAAAAAAACAGAGTGTAGTGTAGCATTATTCTTTGTTTTAGACTATTCTGAAAAACTCATTCTACATAGGAAAACAGCAAGTGGAATTGGGGGGTTTCCAGTTATAGAGGTCATTGTCTGGGAGAAGATCTATGGCTTACCCAAGACAGGGTGTCCCTTAGCACTGCTGAGTAACTCTTGCACAGCAGCATCCCATGAAGTGGAAGGGAATGTTATTTCCTATAGCATGGAGCAGGTCTGTGGCCTATCAGTTACTAAATACTGCTAAATTTTTTACCCTTCTTTGCATTTGATATGTTTACTTTTTAAATTTCTTTTTTCCCCTCTGAAAATGTATCATTTGGTAGAGAACATCTCTTTTAACTGAATGGCTAATCCCTGTTTTGAGATAAAAGAGTAATGATAAAAGGGTCTGACAATGTTATGCCTTATTTCATTTTTAAATCAACATTATCACATCATTACAGATTTGCCAGCTCTATACAACAATTATTCAGTTGATTATTTCAGATCCCACGCCTCACTAATGCTAAGTCTTGAAAACTTTCTTTAAATAGATATTACTCTTATGATACTTAGAAGCATTTCTCACAATTCAGTCTAGCTTCCCAAATCCTGAACGTGACAAGTCATAGATATTGCAAATATTAAATTACAACAAATAGAGCACTGATGGTAAAAACAAATCAAATCAAAACCCTATGTTCATTTCTACATCAAAATTTAAAGTATGCTGTGATTCTGGTTGCAAAAATTTATCTCACTGTATATTTACTATTGATCTGCCAAAAGAATACATTACATTGAATTTGATCTCTCCCCACTTCACATCAAAACCATTCCTTAGCTCACAAATTCTTTGTAATATAAGGAAGAAAAAAAAAAAATTAAATTTTTAAAGAATGCATCTAAACCAAGGCTGAGTTTCCCATTGGTAATGAGACTAAGCATGTTAAAAGGGATCTACATCTTTGATTAACAGGAATTTCAATACCCTCAGAGCACCTGTTGACTACAGTATTCAACGTTCTGGATAGCCTTGTGTTAATCAACACATACATGTTTAGATACATGTATGTGATACCCAAAGAACATGCAATAAGCCAACTTAAATTGGTTCAGCCTATTCCCTCTGCCTTCAAAGGGCATTTCAGTGACCTGGAACCACTCTTCCTCACCCCACACACAGGCTGAAAAGTTCATCTTATTTGCTTAACTCAGGAGCAGAAGTTAGAACATTAGGTGCTATTTTCATTTCTCTTTTTCAAGAGTTCTGACCTTCCTAGACAGGCATCAGGTGTTCTTACCAGGAGGATGCCCTCTGCTATTTTTCTTCTACTTGAAGTGGGAGCCCCTCTCTGCTACATATAAGATCTTGTCATTGTTGTCACATGGCTCACAGCTTCATTACAAGCATTTTGCACATCTCTGGCTAGAAACCGTAGATGAGAACAGCTTTTTAATGTTTGCTGTAGTCTGAAAGAATTGTGCATTTATTCAACTGAAAGCAGTAACAACAAAGGAAAAAATATTATTTTCAATGGTACTTTCACTGCACATTTCCAAGATGAGGCACTGAAGCTTCATTTGCAGTCTGTTACAAAGGATATCAAGACATATTTAATATCTAAATTGTGCACAGCAGCAATACAGAAAGAAGAGACAAAATTGCTGACTATGTAACTCAAGACTGGGCTACAGAACATGCTGCTCACATTCCCTGCTCACTTAATGTGCCTTTGTGCAGAAGCTGACACATCTGTATAAATGTTGTAGGATGCTGGCTTGTAATTGAGGTCTCTCATTGCAAAAATAAGGTCTACGGAATTAAGTTTCTGAAGCGTCTGGCTACTAAAACTTGAAGATAATTAAAGCAGTCATCCACAAGATGGCTCCCTCTCTCTATTCGCATTACTGACTCAGACCTGAGCAGAGAGAACATAAATAATATTCAGGTCAAAAGTGAGATTACGGTTTGGAGGAGTAAAACTGCCTCCACACGGGAAGAGCTGACTTAGCTGACTTAGGGCAGCCTATGTGACACTCAGGAACTACACATCGTCCGCTTTCTACAGACGGGAAAGTAGATGAAGGGTTTGGTGGGGGGTTTTGAAATCACGTCAAATTGTTAAAATCACGTTAAAATAAAGGCATGCACTTACTCCATCTGCACTCTAAACTAGTGGCTTCAGTTCCTCAGCTACACACCTCAGAGGCAGTGTCTAAATTAGCAATCCCTGCCCTTCAGGGCTAACAGAAGTGTTCAGCTTCTGGACTGGATCTGAACAGATAGATCCTGATATGCTACACACATGGGCAGTGAGGCTTCTTTGCAAAGGGGAATTGAAACTGGCATTCCACATTTCGGGGGTGGAGGGAAGGAAAAAAAAAAGAAAAAGTGCAATAATAATAAAACACATTTCCACTGATTTTCTTTACAGTTTTTTGTTTGCGAAATTTTAATTCATCTCTTATACTACACCTATGGAAAATATCTTTGTGTCATCTGAAAGCATATACAGTTGAGTGGCTTTAAAACCTACTGGACTCACAGAATCCTTTCACACACATTTATCCTGGACCATTATGTATCTTTGCCTTATTTTCAGTGTAATGCAATTTACACTGTAAATTAACCTTGTTAATTAAACAATTAAATTTACCTTGTTCTGTTTATATGCTTATACATGCTTACCTTAAACTTGGGCATCAGACTTATTCTTGGGAATGAATGCTACAGATTTATTTATGAAATGATTGTTAAGGTCTAAAGAAAATTCTCAGAAATCATATTTCACAACAATCTAAAATACACTCGACTGAAACAGAAATTGTAGTACCTTGCCTTATTCCACCACCACCAATAGCTTTACACTAAGTGATGATCTGCTTATACAGATATTCCTCATTACAAAATGTGCTCTTTCTATGCCCAGCATTTGAAGTAGCTTATCTTTAGGTGGTTCCATCAAGTGGATTCAGGATAGTTGTGCTTTCAAATAACTGCCCTGATGAGCAAGACACAGACACCAAAACATGAGACTGGGAACATTTGTCACACTGTGGCTTCCTCTGACTCCCAGCAGTACACTGGGGCAGAGATAGATGCAGGGAGCTGTCTCTATCCCCCACTCTCTATTTGCTGCAGAAAGTGGCAAAGGGCTGCAAGCAAAGTCTTCAGTTCTGTGGGATTCCTAGCATGGTTTGGAGCTGGTGCCATATGGCGTTCTTAAGTATATCATGGGAATAAGCTGGGGCACCCTCTTAACACGTTATAATCTGAGGCATCTCCAACTTCAGGCTGCCTCATCTTTACCACAGCAGAAGAGTATATCACTGGCAGCTGCAGCAGGTGGGACGCTTTGAGATTACTGTATAATTTATCCTCACACACCCATGTTTATTGACCCTAGAATATAACTTCCTTGGTTGTACTCATTTTGACAGAGGATCTGTGTGGTGTGGTAGACAAGTACCTTCTTTCTTCTTGCATCATCATGATGTTGTCTCTGCAGAGCTGTAAGAGGGTACCAAAAATGCAGACCTACATCTGACTTGATAACAGCCAGCAGAGAGCACTGCTACTATAGGTCTACTTCATAGTCTGAGCACAGGAAAATACCTACAGTGTCCCCTGAGATTATGGTATATTACATTAGCAAAATGGGATTAGGTCTAGCATGATAAGGAGGTCTGGTCTCCCCTATTTTATCTCACGCATACTAAAGCAAGCATTCCTCAGTCCATATCACATGATGTTACTTGGAGAAAACTGAGCTATAAAGAGCTGCTATTCTGCCCTAGCTGCTACCAGCCACAAGAAGGACAAGCAGCTGAGAGATACCAAGGAAAAAGAGAGAAATGCTCACAGTCCTGTCTTTGCTCATGATGCCACTTACACTAGCTTTATGCTGAAGCAACCCCATCATTTTCTGCGTGGCTGCACTAATACACACCATCAGGAGAACAGTCACACTCACATGCTTGCACAGCAATGTGTAGCACATCACTGGATCCCATCAGCCTGTTCTGCCTCCATCTCCCATCATAAACTCACCTCAGTGTTCATAAGGAGTTTCTGGCACATTTCATATGTACTATTAAAATTAAGCAAAGAAGAAAGATTTTTTTTCCTTAAGTTTTCTTCAGTTCTGTCAATACCTGTTAATAGTTTCACCTGCAGCTTTGTAACTACCTCACCTCCCCAGCACATCAGACAGTCTGCCCCCAGTGCTATCTCACAGCCCAGGTACTGACCATCTCCTTCTAAACACTGACCTCTTCCTCAAAAACCATTCCCGCTTTCTCCTTGTGCACCCATGTATCAGCACTGCTGAACAGAGTTCAGTTATCATTTGGCAGGCTGTACATAGTAAAGTACCTTATCCTTCTGTTGAGGTGGGAAAAAAGAGGGTTGTGATTTATAATGAATATAAAGGTTGTCCTGGCAGCAATATGATTCATCTCCATGCTGCCAAAAAGCATGGAAGATTTTTGAAAGAAACACAAGGATATATCCCTCACTTGCTCTCAATCGGTATTAACTAAATGTTTTTTCGTTGTCAGAGAAGCTTAAGGACATTACTAGAACCTTTAAGATCCAAATCTGATGCCATACTGATTTGAATTTCTTGTAAGAATCTTATTTTTTAGAACCAGTTAAAAAGAAAAAAAACAAACAAACAAAAAAAAAAAAACACACACACACAACACCACGCACTAACGTTTTTGCTTGCAGCCTTGTAATTTCTCTGAATCATGCTGTGTTGCTGACTTTTAAGCAAAAGTCTTTATTGAAATCCACTGGAAGTTCTATTTAAGAACTGGTGGCAGGGTATGGGCCATTGACTTCAGTACAATTACCCCATGCTGAACTGCCTGCGTCTGAGAATCTGTCCTTTGTCCTTCCTATAAACTTAGGCATGCTTAAGATGCTTCACACAAATAAGACATTCAACTGAGCAAAAACATGCACAGGATTCCTTTGGAACCTGTATGAACCTCTCTTCTTTTAGCTTTTGCTTCTGGGGGTCTAATTTATGCTTGAAGATGGACTCAATGAAAAGCCAGATCTCTTTCCCTGCATATCAAAGTTTGCATTAAAATTGCTGAATTGCTGTCATTGCATCATAGAATAATTTTTATTTTTTTTACTTTCTATGAACTTTTAGAAGAATGCCTATGTCATCATTATTGCCATAATTCTTAAGAAATTACATTAAAAATCCAAATAAGGTCAACTGAGTGGTAAACAAAAATGGTGTATTTACCTCTGCTGGGATGTTTCAATATTTGAGGAATATTTTATGTCCACAGAGATGCAAAAGGCAAGTCATTTGAAAAGCAGTGTGCATGCAGAATATCATCATAATGCTCTGTAGGACCAATCTGAGCCCATCAAAATCAACCAAAGTCTGTCCACTGACTTCAGAGACTTTCAGCACTGGTTCTCAACCTAAAGAATCATTAGGCATTCTAACACCTCTCTGTTACCACCAGCACTTTAACAGACTCAAAAACTCTCAGAACAACACACAACTAGAGGCTGATGCTGTACCACCCTATGGACTGCCCAATCTATTTTCTTTCCAAAGTGGTGAGAGGAGCCAGACATATGCACTGTGGCAACTGGAATAAATGGCACAGATGGAGAAGTGTCAGATGCTGACAAGTTTAAGATCTAAGAGCAGCCCCTCCTCTAAAAGGAGATTCTTTACTACCAAATAACACCAACGCCAGGATTAAAGGCCAATAAATAGAATTATTTAGTGTATATTAAACGGAGCTTGACACTAGGAATGCAGATCAGTAACACTGGGAATTTTCACCGGATATCAAAGCACTTCCAAAATACTAATGGCCTGTGCAACCAGGCCCCCAGATCTGGGACCCAGCCCCTGAAATCATATTGCCACAGCTGAGATCAACAGAAGTCACCACTGCAGAATTATCTACACTGAAATAAAATAAAATAAAATAAAATAAAATAAAATAAAATAAAATAAAATAAAATAAAATAAAATAAAATAAAATAAAATAAAATAAAATAAAATAAAATAAAATATAAAATAAAATAAAATAAAATAAAATAAAATAAAATAAAATAAAATAAAATATAAATAAATAATAATAATAAAAAAGAAATTCTAAAACCTCTCTATTTTGTTTCAAAGAAAGCTGCAAAACTTGCTTTCCTACCAAGCACCGCCAGAAAAGCTTAAGTGGCTTGTTATGGAAACTGTTGTCATGTCTGTTGCATATTTACTCTGCAGAGGAAATATCAGTCACATGTTCTTGCATAATTTGAATTAAGCTTGTACGTACAATTACTATAAACATTAATTTTTTAAAACTGAAAACGTTAAGTAGAAGTAGCTTGAAAAGCTAGGTCTGTAGCTTGAAGTGACTAGGTCTGAAAGCAGCCCTACTGTTTTGGCTGCTAGTTAACTTCATTTTACTCTTGCAAGTATTTTTGGTGTGAACATATGCTGGAGAAACTCAGTACTTGAATATTACAAAATATAAATTGCTTACCTATATTACTGACTTCTATAAACTCTCAGCGCACACAATTTTGTTCACGAGGATTTCTAGAAGCAGCATTCATTGTGAATACCTGTGCAAATATTACTCCCTGACACAAGTGATTACCACACTATATTTAGGGTGGTCAAACACTTCTTCCTCAGCCTCTAGCTGGCAACCTCCTGCTGTGGGACAGGTACCAGCAAAACATACATCTACACCTCTCTAGGGTGCATCAGCAAAGGTCTGTGAATGCAGCCAGGGAGAGCTGAATGTGTCCTACAAGTATGCTCACTACCAAATCCTGGGTACTGCATACAGCAATGGCAGTTGCCCTAACCCCAGAAGCACAAGCTGAGCTGCTGCCTTATGACGAAACCAATTTATGTAGGTTGAAGACTGGACCAAGATGTTCTAATCTCAGCATTAAGTATTGAGAAAGTTTTTATCTGCACACGAGAAGCGTACACTTTTGAAGAGAAAAAAAAAAAAATTCTCATTTGAAATAAAACAGTTTAGATTTCAGTCAAATTATCTCCATTTTCTCAGCTAGCTTTAGGTGAGTTCTCTATTTTTTTTTCCATTTTGTATTTATTTAAGAGTTACACATTTGCCCATCCCTTTTTTTACCCACCCAAGCCAGAATATGAGAAAACTGGGAATCCTTGTGGACAACATGCAAATCTTTTATATAACGAGCAACTTTCCAAAAAGCTTGGAATTCCTGTAAATTACTTTTTCCTGTCATGTGGATGAAAGATAGCTTTGACCCTTTATATAAAAGTCTGACAATCTTCTTAACAAATATCTCCAAGCTATAGCAGCTAACACATATTTATATGAAAGATGGCTCAGAATAATTGATTAGGTTTGCTAAGGTTCCAGTTAAGGAACTGCAGCTGCAATCTGCAAAATTTATTTATTTATTTTACCTTCCCTTACTGTTTTCTTGCATAACAATTTCTTCCTTATCATTGCTTATTTTCATGCGGAGCATGTTTGCTTATTTGTTATGGTCAGTAGACACTTCATTTTAATTACTTCAAAGATAAATGTATTTAAAGGCACTTGGCTGTGATTTCAGGCAAGAAAAAAAATAATAAAATTGTTATAAAGCTGCATAGGAAAAATGGCAGAAGTATGAGCTGCCAACACCTGAAAAACAGATAAAGTAATGAATATACTGTTTTGCTTTTGCCTAGACCTTTTTCTAATGAACATAGTAGTGGCAACATGGTAACTTTTTTACTACCTAAATCTTATCAGAGGCTACTGTACAGTTATTTATCAAATGCAAACCTACAACTTCATTACTATAATTATGTAGTAACCATCCAATTAACTCCTGGGGTAAATGCATATTGCTCTTGCACTTCCTGTTCCAATACGCATTCAGCTTTCAATTCTTTGCCTTACCATGTGTGTGTTATTGGAGCAGTTATAAGGCCCTTTAGACATGAATCCCACTGTTACTGATCCTGGGCAATCAGATAACTTGAAAATGCAAGGGTAGCTTTAAGAAGTTGTTGCTAGGTAGGAGAGATTTATCGTGAAACACCATGGAAGGCAGCAAGACAAGGAATTCCACTGTGCTGTAGACACCTCCTGTCCATTCCAATATGGATAAGTCAAGAGGAACCAGATCATAAACTAGCATCAATCACTGCAATTTCAGTTAAATTCATGAAGTACATGAAATATCACCAACCCAGAAAAAAACTGCCTTTCTTGCCATGTCATATGATGATCATTGAAAGAAAAAGGGAAAAGAAAAAAAAAAAAAGACATAACAAAAGGAAAGTAGAAAGAGAAAAAAAAAAAAAAAAAAAAGAAAAAAAAAGGAAGAATAAAAAAAAAAAAGAGAGAGAGAGAGAGGAGAGAGAGAGAAAAGAGACAAAAACCACAACTTGATACGGCATGAGATACTGATGTAATCTAACCATACAGGTCCAGATGCTTTACATGAAGCCAAACCAATAGTAAGTAAGCTGAGGCACAAAGCAGAGGTGTTACCTCTGAGCACCTCCACCCTACCAAGGCAGCAGCAGCCCAGCATACAGCATGTGGCCCTCTCCCCAGCATCACGCAGGGCTGCACATCCCCCGCCTCGACAGCCCTGCAATGCAGCAGCCACAGTGCAGCTGCCTTCCGATCTTCCAAGAGGCAGTTCAAGGGCAGGAAGAGAAACTTTGCTGTTTGGTCTTCTAAAATAAACGTAATGGCCTTTTTTTGTTATGGAAATGTGAATAAATGGGATACAGATTCCTTTCCAGAAACAGGACAAAGAGAAATTTAAGAAAGATGTAAGCAAGTTCTTCCTGAAGATGTGCAGTCCATAAAACTGTCCTGAAATCCAGCATGGATGAGTCTGTTCCTTCCCTCCAAACCACTTCTGGGAATACGTTTATTGCCCTCATCCTCTTTCGCATTCCCCAATCTCTTCAAGGGCATGTAAAAAGAATTGCTTGGCAAATAGAATTTAATTGCATTAAATAGCAAATTAATCTTTTCCCCCTAGATATTCTACATTGTGACACCACACCAAAAACAACCGAAAACACAGCCATGCAAGCGGAGTCTCTTGTAAAAAGTTATTCCAGAATATTGGCTTCTATCCAAAAGGTAAGACTAACGGAGGTAATTTAAATATGCTTTGAACACAGAAGTAAATGCCTAAGCTCTGTCGCTTTCTTTGTTGAAACCCATTCTTTCAGAAAATCATTTTCTTTACCCATTGGACAACAAAATGCATTGTCAAGAAATTTTATAGCAATAATTATAAAAGATGTCCATTTGAACCCATTGAGGTCTTACTGATTTTATAACACCCAGCAGACTTCCCTGCAGGAGAACACTATATTTATGTTAGCAATATATGCGAGAATTGAGATCGTAAAATTAAATGACCACATAGAACTGTCATTTATATGATGAGCACCTACATATGTGAAGGCTGATTTATCTTGCCAGATAGGGTAGTACTAAATGGTCCACTCTCAGTCAATGCTTTTAATCACGCATTTCTTCACCACTTCTGCAACATTACACTTGAAGGACTGGTAAGCAGTTTGCTATGAAATGTTAAATGGCTACTGACAGTACAAGCCCAATGGAAGTGCTCACTAAAATAGAAGTACAGTACATATTGTATGCAATTGTTTTATGAGAGACATTATGGTTACTAGAATAACATTTCACCATTACCAACTGCTGAGAGAAAAGTCATTAAGATATTTGGCAAGCCAGTGTAATTTTTCAGCAGAACTACAGTACAAGACCTCTGAATAGCTTCTGTACAAAAAGGCAAGCTGTCTCAAGAAAACAACTTAAGTCTTTGGTGTCATTTTATTCAGAGGGGTTTATTTTCAGATTCCAATGAGAAAGTTATTGCTGCTGGAGAGTGAACAATTGAGCCTTAACCCTTATAACACTGCAATTTCAGAAGCACTATAATAAATCTTGCAGCAGTGTTTACATTAAAAATCTCTTTTCCAAGGAGCTTTTATGGCCTGTAGTGTCCTTCAGACACTTTTATGAAAGATTTCTTTAAACTATTGTTCTAAAACTAAAGAGAGATTAAACGTGTGTTTAAGCACTGTTAAATGCTGAGATGGAAACAAACAAAACTCAGGTCACTGTTTTTATCTCTGCCTCTTTCCATGTTTTCTACAAATTCTGCAGCAACAGAAATGAAAAATGCCCCCCTCCCCAAGGGAGACCCCTTGGGGAGGGGGACAGAGTCCCTCTCAGCACCACCGCTTGTGTCCACAACCACGCATTTGTCATATGGCCATCACCATATTAAATGGGGACTCGCAAACGCACAGATGTCATTCCATCCCAATCGTTTCCAGTGATATGCCTTTCCTCTTTCTAGAACTGTACTTTAATGATGTGACGAGACATTGCAGCTTCAAGGTACAAACATTTTCAACCAAACAGCCACTATGCGTCACCGAACTAAATCGTTTTCTCTACAACAAGAACGGTAATGCCATATTACAGTATTATCACAAGGTAACAAAACATAAGTAATGAGGCCCAGTGCAACCAAACACTTCTAGTTGTCAGTGTTTCCAATGGAAACAACGATTTCTGGTTAACACAAGCTGACAGCAGAGCTCACAAAAGCCCCGTAAACAATGCAGGCCAGCATTAAACAAACTGCTATTTTATTCCTCTTTCGTTCTTCATGTGCAACCATGACAATTTCCAAATGATTAGAGGTTTCAA
The DNA here is from genome assembly GCF_963932015.1 of Anas acuta. Lineage (NCBI taxonomy): Eukaryota > Metazoa > Chordata > Aves > Anseriformes > Anatidae > Anas > Anas acuta. The sequence goes on from NC_088987.1 coordinate 26,122,898, forward strand.
CAGGACTTGCTATTTATTGGATTTGGAAGAAGGCAAATTGGATGTTTGATTTTTTTTGTAATTTGTTTTTGTATACTTTCCACACAAATACTTCACAACAGAAATTAAAACATACCATCTAGATTCAAGCTCAAGGAACCATTTACCTGGTGATCCATTCACTAACAAGAATAAATGAGCAGAAACATGGTCAAATGTGGTAATAGTTTCAAAGATGAAAAATCATAGTTTATTATGATATTTGCCAGAAGTAACACCCCCCAAAAAGAAAATATGCATCCCAGAAAGTGATGGTGGAAATGAACCAGTTCTCAGGTAAAACCATATGAATACCGAGGTATATTGAAATTTCTGGCCAAAGCCATTCCATTCAGAAAGGCAGGTCTCCCATTCCCAGCAGAAGCTTGCATCTGTACAGCTCTTAATTTGCAAACTCTGCCATATATGTTTGATTTTACCACTATAAGCAATTCCTACTGGTCTTCCTATTCTTTTATTCACAAGAATAAAATGAAGCCACTCACTTAAAGAAATGGTTAAGTCACTGACAGCATTCACATTCGTGTCCATCACCTCTTAACTGCACTATGTCACTTAACTAGGACTGCTCCTAATGACTACCAAGTGATCTCTGTAGTCCCTTAAGGCATTTAATTGTAGGGCAGGTATTAGTGGAAGGACAAGAATTTTAGAAGTAGGGAGCTACACGTTGAGAGCCACAACAGAACAGAAGAAAAAATTAATGAATGCAAAGTTAAAAATATTTTCTAGAACTCAGCAGCTGAACTACACAACTAACATATTAAAAAAAAAATAATAAAAAATAAAGCATTAAAAGGCACATTTATTTTTCTTACAAAAATAATGGCCAAGAACTTAAAGTAACTGCTTTTATAATCATTAAACTACTCCTCATACATCAGCAAAATAATCTTCACAACTTTATTCTGCAAATTAACTGCAATTTATTAAAGATGTATTTTAACTTTCCTGTCTCCTAATTTCATGAGTTTGTTAGTACTAGAACCAGACAACCAAATCACATATGGGAACACATATCTCTAAGCATTGATAAAAATTGTTTCCCTTTGGTCTGAACAATGAATAAATTTCACTTTTATTTTAAAATTCAGTTATCACCATTTTCCCTCAGAAAAAAAAAAAAAAAATCCTTTCTTAAAGCTTTTACAAATAATTGTGAACATACACACAGATAAACTCAAACAAATGTTTTGTCTTTAAAGCTCATCTGTTGTGCCAGAAGGGTGTGTTCTTCATCATTTTTAATTTAGAATGCTAATTTTACAGAACGTGTGAATTTAGAGAGAGTTCTTCACAGCTGCTATTCCCATTAGAGCTCTCTCTGAAAAGTTAATAACATTAACAGTTTTTCTATTAATTTTACTTGTCTTTACACTGTGTTGTTGTTTTTTTTTTTTTAGGGTCCCAAGAGAAAGGAAAATAAACTTAAACTTACAAACATTTAAAAAAGAGGTTGGTAAAATTTCCCACATTAAATTGAAAATATCAGAGCTGCTAAATGCTTCACCAGGCTTTCTAAAAAGTCACCATCATTTCAATATCAATTAGCAAAAATAAAATAAAATAAAAATACAAAGCAAACAAACAATCCCCTGATACCTAAAACTTAAATTCATTTACAAAATTTTATGCATTAACTGGAAACACACCAGTAGTTGCATCAGATGTTCTAGTGCACACCTTTCTTACTTTCTCATGCAACCTCTGATGCAAGTGACCCACAGGTATCAAAACCTTTATGCTTCAAAATCTTAAAAGATGTTGGGTTTTACATTTCTTAGAAGAAAATGTCGGCTTTTAGGCCGTTTGCAGTTTCCCCATTCAAAGGAGACTGTTTTCATATCTGTAAAATCTTGGGTGTAGTTCTTCAAACACAGACTGCTGCTTCCGTTTTAAAGAACAGTTCTTAGTATTAAACTGCTGAATAGCAATACTTCCAACAGAATTTAAGGAAAGATACACTTCAGCCCCAAAGTGGAGCTGGGATAATGTGATAAGTAAACAGGATTACTTGTTTAAGCATTCAAAGTTCGACAAGCGGGAAAGCACAGAAAAAAAAATAAAATAAAATAAAATTTGCACAAAGCAAACTGTTCAGTTATTAGTGCCTGTGGGATAGTTTTGCAAACATAAGCCTACAGCATTCTAGGTTTACCACGTACGGACCCCATTTACATAAGTGAAGTTATGCTGGATTTATGGTGTTAAAACTGATGTATGGTGCTAAAACAGAATTTTGTGCATTCAAACAAAGCAGTGATTACTACCATGCCTTTCTGACAAAGAAAAAAAAAAAAAAAAAAAGAAAAAGAATCCCTCACAGGTCTCTTCACTATTTTGACTGATTACTTAGCTATTTCATTTACTCAGCATTTAGACATGGTGAAGATTTGGGATCTGATTCTCTTCTGTGCTTCAAAAATCTGATGCCAATAAAACTTACTTAAAGTCCGCTTATAGTGAATATTTATAGATAATAATGGGGAAACAGGTTCTTAACTCTATCAGCACATTATTTTCTTGTAATATTTCTGCTTTACATCATGTATTAAGGAGCCGTATTCAGTCCACATTCAAAAGCTTTCAGGTAATATCAGTTGTTTATCAACCACCTAGTAAAGATGAAAAGCATTTTGACAAGAGCTCACTAAACTCTTAGCAGCCTTCTGTATGCCACTTGATGTATTAAAAAAAAAAAAAAAAAAAAAATGACATAGGCAAAGCAGAGACGCTTAACGCCTTCTTTGCCTCTGTCTTCAATGCCAATGATGGGCTTTGGGACCCAGGGTGCCCTGAGCTGGAGGACCGGGACGGTGGGGATGACAAACTCCCAACCGACCCTGAATGTGTGCGGGATTTGCTACTCCACCTGGATCCCTACAAGTCCATGGGTCAGGATGGGATTCATCCCCGGGTGCTGAAAGAGCTGGCGGACGTCATCGCGGAACCTCTCTCAATTATTTTTCAACGATCCTGGGATTCTGGAGAGGTCCCGGTAGACTGGAAGCTGGCAAATGTTGTGCCGATTTTCAAGAAGGGTCAGACAGAAGACCCTAGCAATTACAGGCCTGTCAGTCTCACGTCAGTGCCTGGTAAAATCATGGAGAAGATGGTTCTCAAACTTAGTGAGGCGCACCTGGGGGACAAAGCAGTCATTGGTCCCAGCCAGCATGGGTTTGTGAAGGGTAGGTCCTGCCTAACTAACCTGATTTCCTTTTATGATAAGATCACCCGTATGGTGGACCAAGGGAAACCAGCTGATGTGATTTTTTTGGACTTCAGCAAGGCTTTTGACACGGTTTCCCATAGGATCCTACTGGACAAAATGTCCACCATACAGCTAAATAAAAACATCATACGACGGGTGAGCAATTGGCTAACGGGCAGGGCCCAAAGTGTTATGGTAAATGGGGCTGCGTCAGGCTGGTAGGCGGTCACCAGTGGGGTCCCTCAAGGCTCCACTTTAGGGCCGGTACTTTTCAATATTTTTATAAATGATCTGGATGTAGGAATAGAAGGTATTTTGAGCAAGTTTGCTGATGACACCAAACTTGAAGGAGTTGTGGACTGTGTTGAGGGTGGAAAGGCCTTGCAGAGGGATCTGGATAGGTTGGAGAGCTGGGCGATCACCAACCGCATGAAGTTCAATAAGAGCAAGTGCCGGGTCCTGCACCTGGGACAGGGAAACCCTGGCTGCACATACAGACTGGGCGATGAGACGCTGGAGAGCAGCCTAGAAGAGAGGGATCTGGGGGTCGTGGTAGACAGCAAGTTGAATATGAGCCAGCAGTGTGCCCTGGCAGCCAGGAGGGCCAACCGTGTCCTGGGGTGCATCAAGCACGGCATCGCTAGTAGGTCAAGGGAGGTGATTGTCCTGCTCTACTCTGCGCTGGTGCGGCCTCACCTCGAGTACTGTGTGCAGTTCTGGGCACCACAGTATAAAAAGGACATGAAACTGTTGGAGAGTGTCCAGAGGAGGGCTATGAAGATGGTGAAAGGCCTGGAGGGGAAGACGTACGAGGAACGGCTGAGGGCACTGGGCCTGTTCAGCCTGGAGAAGAGGAGGCTGAGGGGAGACCTCATCGCAGTCTACAACTTCCTCGTAAGGGGGTGTCGAGAGGCAGGAGACCTTTTCTCCATTAACACCAGCGACAGGACCCGCGGGAACGGGGTTAAGCTGAGGCAGGGGAAATTTAGGCTTGACATAAGGAGGGGGTTCTTCACAGAGAGGGTGGTTGCACACTGGAACAGGCTCCCCAGGGAAGTGGTCACTGCACCGAGCCTGTCTGAATTTAAGAAGAGATTGGACTGTGCACTTAGTCACATGGTCTGAACTTTTGGGTAGACCTGTGCGGTGTCAAGAGTTGGACTTGATGATCCTTAAGGGTCCCTTCCAACTCAGGATATTCTATGATTCTATGATTCTATGAAAAAAAAAAAAAAAAAAAGGCAAAGAATGGCATAGATTCTTAGATTCTCAAATTTTTATAGAAAACCTGTAGCAGCAGCAGATCATCCCTCCTATCAGTCCTGCCCCAAGCCATCAAGTCAGCATCCTTCCTTTGGAAACTACAGGGCATCCAAAAGGCTGCAGAAATTTCACAGCTTTTTACCGCATCAGAGAGCTCTTTCGTTCAATTAAAATAACAATAATAATAATAACAACAACAACAACACTATATTCCTTTCAACCATGTACTGCTGTACCAATCCAGCTCTTTTAGCAACTTTGCTACAGCTCTGTGGTTGCCTTCTGAAAGGAAGAAGGCTTGCAGCATTCCCATAGCAGGATCACTCAGCATTTTGCATAGGCTGGTTTGTCACCAGTCCTCAGGCACAACCAAGATTACAAAGTGCTCTTCAGGTTGCCAAGATGCCAAAGTGTCTGAATTTTAACAGGCTTGTTAAACAATGTTTGCAGGTGTGGCTGGAGTGCAACACAAGTGCAGGTCAGACTCAGATTTGACGTAATAATGTCACTCAGTTTGATGCATTTAAATTCAGTTTAAGCTACAGCAACATGCTGCAAATCCCAGAGAAACAAATCTGTCATGGTGGAACAGCAACTGGCTGCTATCTCAAAGGGCTTTAATGTACAACTTCCCTTTCAAATGGATTGTTTGGGCTAAGGAAGGAATTTCTTTAGCCAGACAACTGGCATGCCAATAGGAATGTGTCCACCTGCATCACTGTCCAATTTTTTAATGAAGCAGAATAAGAACAAAAATTGAAATCTGAAAAATAACAAAAATGAAATGTTGTCACAAATAGAAGGCTAAAAGGCCTCAACTTTTCCTCAACTGGAGTTTTATGGAACAAGGTATGTTGCAGAGGTGTCACCCTTCACTTTGGCAGGTGATCCAAAGGGAAATACACACAACATTTAGGCTTAAAAGAAGGAAGCTAAGCCTAATTTGTAACAAGGTACCCTGGGAGGTACTTAGACCTATTTAATACCTTATACTTAAGTGGAAAAGAGTACTGTTATCTTCACCCATTTGTGTCTGCTCGTCTAATTGATAAAAATGACATGATGTCTCTTTGTCATCAGACACAACAATCAGTGCTCCAGCCACACACAAACCTAGTAAAATTCTTCCCAGTGATATCACTTAAAAAGTTTTTTGAGAAAATCCAACCACTATTGTAATCCTCTAGTGCTATTCGAAGAAATGTCAGTGTTACTTGTCAAAGAACTGTTGTTTTACCTCTATGAATAAATGCAATATATTCCTTCTAGGAGTTTCTTTCATAGTTTTGCAGAATTGTGAGATGAGGTATTCCTAATCAGGAAGGGAGATTTGAAGACAAAAGGAAAGATTAAAACTGTGGAAAGGACCTTTGTAGGTATTGTGATTACAGAAATTACATTTTTTCATAGAGCAGATAAATTTTTTAAATAATAGTCAAGAAAATGGTATCAGAAAGAATACGCTAAATGAGTTTTATTTACGAACCACCATGTTTAACTGGGCAAAGTCTCAGACTTAAATTATCTGCCCACAGTGACCCCTGAAAAAGGCTTATCTTTGCAGTTTGAATATAAAAAGATCAGAAATGCTAATCATTCCATCTGGAAATCAAAATCATAAACTGTTAGATTAATGAATGCTACAAGTAGCTCTCACATGCAGAATAGCAAAGACATTGTTAGCAATTTGTTTTGACAAAAGTGATTAGAATATTTATTCTTTGTTAACACTTCTACATGTGGGCCTGGAAAAACGAAACATGTTTGTATAATTCTGTAATACACAAATCTTTATTAAAACTCAGAATGTTGCTAAGTTAATTATATGATATTACCAAGAAAAGGGATAATCAAGAAACTCTTCACAAATTCATAATCTCAAAGGCAAACAATGCTTCACTGGTCTAATCTGTAGTGCCACTTAGAGCTCTTTTAAATTGAATTGCTAGTTTTTACTATAAATTATTAAAATGGGGAAAAAGCAGAACTGCTGATTATAGTTGCTTCTGATCATAAGAAATGCAACAGCATCTAAACCATTACATCTGGTTTAGCTGCTAACAAATAGTGGGTCAAGAATGAGGACAAAATGTGAAGGGTTGTTTTGTGATCTGCATTGCTTCTGCTTATTCCATTGTGTGTAACACTTGTCCAGAAATCTGGAACAAATATATTTTCTTGAAGAAAAAAAAAATCATGGTTTTGACTACACTGAAAGTAACTTAAAAAAAAAAATAAATCTAAAATTTAGTCTATGATTTCAAATTTCAATCCAAACTGTAGAATTTCCCTCCTCTTTTGCTGTTAAAGTAACCACTAGTGCAGAAAACAGGCAAAAATTACTAGCAATTATTCACAGATTTCTAGTTCCATAGGAACCATGTAGTTCAGGGCTTCCAGAATAGCATAGGCTACAGATTGAACATGATTTCTCGCTCAAGCCCCTTAGTTGTGGTTGAGGTTTACAAAGACATTCCTCCCTGATTGCTAGCAATAGAGAATCTTAGCCTCCTTCAGTTCCAGTGATTAATTACTCTCACTATATAAACCAATTTTGTCTGCCTTCAGTTTCCACAACACGGTTTCATTATGCCTTTTTCTACTAGATTAAAGAGCCCATCTAGTATCAGAGCACATTCTCCTATGGGAATAATGATAGGTTATAGGCATCACAGTTTAGATGAACAATTCCTTTTATGTTTGATCCCAAATGCAAATTCCAGCCCTGCTCTGAAATTCCCCCATACGCTCCCACCTGGGTGGATGAGCCCACAAAAGCCTATGGGCCTTATAGCATTTCTGCAGCCTGCAAGGGCCCAACCACCACAAGGCTGGCTCTTCCTGCAGTGAATAGGAGTTTGGCTTCATTTTTTTAATATAACCAAGCCCCGAAGTCTGAACACATCCTTTAGATGGATAAAGAGTATTCTACTGGTTTCAGAGCAAAATTTACTTTTCATGTGTCCTTAATTTTAGAAATGTTTGTTCTGAGAAAGTAAGTGGAGGTAAGGAGTGGAGGAGAAGAAAACAAGCAGCAGGTCTGGGGAAGGTAGAGGGATATGATGTTTTGAATTGTTTTAATGGTTCCAACAAGGAGCAGGGAGTGTTGGTAAACACATGTATTTTACTGTGCACAGCAAGCAGAAGTTCCCCTACCTGATCTGCACTCTCACATTCATGCTTTCTCTGATTACTGGCAAGGCAGCCACTAACCCAAAGCGAAGGACAGGCTCCAAACTACGGTGTGCTTTGCTGTTGTGAGGAAACTGCTGCTGTGCCCAATCTCCCCTGTGGCTCAACTGTGGTTTCCTAGAGGAATCCACCCACATACAGTTGTAATCTCTGTCCAAGAGCAGCAGCCTGCAGGCCTAGTATGCTAGCAGAAAAGAGGAACATAGAGAGGCACCAGTGCAGGGAGAATCTGCTACAAAATTCAGAATTAAGGCAGTCCGCATTTTCTCATTCATTTGGGACAATGTGTTTTTGTTATCAACTCTGTTCATATCTGCAAACCGTTGTCACCACCTTCTCCAGGCAAGCAGCTGCCTCTGAAATGTTCAGACCCATCTCTTGGCAGCAGCCTTTCTAGCGGTGCACCAGTGAAGCATTGCCTCTCCACAAAGCAGCAGCTGCTAATGCTGGTGCCGTACATAACAGTACGCTGCCACAGCAGGTTGGGTCCTGCAAGAAAACAAATTTCTCTGGCCTAGATCATTTGACAATTGCTATCGCATGAATAATTCAATTCACAAAACCTAGCAAATGCAAACAGCAAATAAAACAGCAACCTGGTACTGTGCTGTACAGCCAGAAACGGCACCAGTTCAGCCAAAGGGCATGACAGCTGCTTGCAGATCGTGATGGCCATAGCCACTGCATGCTGGCTAACCACCGAGCCAGTGGGAGGCATCCCAGGAAAATATTTCCATGTTTGGAAAACCTATATGGCTTGCTATCCTGGTCCCGTTGCTTTCAGTTAGTAAAATTAGGTCTTAAACCTATGAAAGTAGGTTCATAATAATTCCACCTCAAGATTAACTAACCTAGTTTAAAAGCATACATTCAGCTAAACCCATGCAATTTCCTCATGTCCATAAAGCCTTTAGCTTTGCCTTACCTTCTTCTGGCTTCTGGGATTAAAATTGTTTGCAAGGACAGGGAGCATGACAGTTCTGTTCAGAAACATTTTCCCAGCTTTAACTTTAGCAATATGCACAGGAAATGTACATTATTGGAAAGATATAATGCTTTCTTTTCCACCCTTAAGTTTGTTTTTTTTTTTCTGCCCTGGTCTCACCGTCTCTTAAAGCAGGGAAGGAGAAAGCATTTAATGAGAACTTTGCCACTTCTGCCTTGAATTTATTCTGCTCATCATTTAAGAAATTATCTCCAAAAGCAGAGGAGACTGCAGCTCCAGCCCAGGCTGCATTGTGGGCTGTCTCACACCTTTTGTGGTCCACCTCCCTGGCTTACAGGCAGCAGCCTGGGAGCATGGAAGCCCCAGGCACAGGGTAGCCCACCTGGCCGAACAGACGAACAACCTCCACATCGTCTGCATCTCACTTCATAGCTGGTGTGCTTCCAGTGAGCTGCTTGGGTAAAGCAGCAGGGAAGCAAGTTAAAACTTCACATATTTGCAGAAATAACTTTGTCAAATTGAACTATTTGCATTGAGAGCTTGGATGAATTAGCAGCCCCAGCGCTGCAAGTGTTCTGACTCAACCTGTTCAGTGTCCAGCTTAGTGAACGCAGTGGCCAGTAAGTGCCCCATGCTTGTGGGGGCTATTAATACAGGAACAGGAAAACAAAAAACACAATTTTTTTTTTTTTTAATAACAATAAAACCTGGCTGTAAAACTACAATTGTCAGGGATATTTTCCAGGTTAGGAACCTTTGACACCCAAATTCACATTGCCTCTTTTATGTTTTTCTGCTTTGTTCACACTAACAACTCCCATCTCACCATTCCTGCTTACCCGCAACCACTCCATCACATAATGCATTACCAACTTCTATTTCTCCATTGTGCATAGCCTCTTCTGGTCAGAGAGGCTATCACCTTTGGTTTCTTTGTTCTTCAAACATCTGTCTACATACAGCAAGAATGTAGCAGGATATCAACGGAAACACCTAACTGTACTGCTTACACAGGAACTCTGCTGTGTCATTTTATTTGACCAGATAAATGAACAGATGACATTTATTGTGATTGACCTTGCCTTGACAACTACTGAGAACTCTTGACACATACATCCGCTTATAGAGGCAAGATGGATAATTTCTCCCAGGCCACAGTCAGTGTGAGGTTCCTTGAATAATCAACACCTAGCTTAGAGCTTGACTTTGATAAAGCATGTGGTACTCAGGGACATTAATTTGGTTCTCTGTGAGCTTGGATGATTCAGAAACATTTAGCCAAGCTCTCTTCTAGGGAATTAATAGGGCTATCTTGATCAGAAGTGATCAGCTAAAATCTCACACAATCCAACTGCCCACATCTATGGTATAAATGCTCTACCAACAAACAACAAGAAGCTTCTGATAGAGTACAACATAAATTAAATATTACCCATACAAGGAACAGAGTGACTGAGAGTGATAATGGTGAGGCCTAAGCCATCCAACAAAACATGTTTTCTTCTGCATGAAGAAAAAAGTGAAAGGCGTTTACAACCCTAATCACCCAAATGAAAATAAAACAGACTTGAAGACATCAGCAAGGTAAGCAGAGTTGAGCTTTGATGAAAAGAGTACTTTCAGAAAGAGATGGCCTGTCACCATAGCAAACAAAAGAAGAAAAGGTATTGATAACTGAAAGCAAACAAGAAATATATTTTACTTTCAAAAGAGAAAGAAGGAAGGAAGGAAGTCTATAGAAACAAGAAAAAATTGGTCATTCAGAAAGAAAAAACTGATGAGCATAGTGAAAGACAGGAAGTAAACAGTTAGATCTCGCCAAGAAGAAAACAATTAAACAATCTTGTTCCATAATATGCACAGATTTATTAGTTTGGACTACAGACTCTCTGTTGATAGACCTGCATCCAAAAGGCACTTCCACAATTTCCTGCCAAAGCTTGAGATTTTTTTTCTCCGAAACTAAAAGGTGGGGAATTGGGGAGGAGGAGGGTGGAATGACTTGAACTGCTCCTCAGTCTGCCCTTGGCTGCTTTGCCACACCAGCAAGCACGTTGTGCTAAGGCTTCCACATCACAGCCTGTTCATAAGTTGGTTCTGCAGCCCCTCACCAGTCTCAGTCTCTACTGAGCAGAGTCCCGAACACACCAAATAGGACACTTTTCCCAGCCTTTATTTTCTGTAACCCTGGTCTGCTAAGCAATGTCATCCATGCATGCCTCTGACAAGCACACACCCTCTCCCCAGCCAGTTCTGCCCGATCCAGCTATGTACACTCACTTTTCCGGTTGGTCCTAGCAGAACTTTCATCCCCTCCTTGCTTCACAATGGGGTGCGCTCACTTCCCACACAGCTCCCACTTGAACACATATTAACAGCTTATGCTAGTGCTCCAAGTTCCACAGAGCCCAGGCTCATGCAGGGGAGACTTATGAAGTCCCCTGAAATCACCATCCTTCCAGGTAAATAAGTCTCTGACAACCCTTACTACACATAGGGCTTTATGCTGCATTTGCAATTCAGATGTCTACTCCAAATATAAAGCACACGTACTGTACGAGGGAACTTTCAACATAAAGGAGGTATGAAAGTGGAACTGATTCACACTCTCTGCTGCAATCAAACTACCAGAGGATGCTAAATGATTCCCTCTGCTCTGATTTTGGATGCAATTATCTGACCTTGTTTTTTGCTTGTGACATTTTCTCGGGCAGCACAGTGCTCACACATCATTCAAGCCAGCAGCACTCAAAGTCATACAAATGTGAGTGTATGTGTATGTCTCTGAAATGGGACAAGGCGTGGAGTAAATTAAAGGCTTTTAAGTATTACTGATTAAGAAAGAGAGAAAACAACATTTAGAAGCCTTTTAAATTGCTATTCCTTCCTTTTGATCCCAAATTTCTCTTTGTTTTGTTCTGTGCAGCTGGCTGAATGATGACAGAGTGGCTTGCAATTATCTGGATGACATTAGATGCCAGCTGAAATGGACACTAAAGGAAGAATCCAACATTCTGCATACATAATTCCTACTCCGTTTGGCATTGAACCAAGTCAACAAATATAATTCCTCCCCCCAATTAAATCCCATGACCAGTGATGCTGCTATGGTAACAGAAGCCCAGGAAGGGAAAAGATCTTGGATATAAGCAGAGTTTCAAAATCCTGTAGAAGAGTTTTGATTCCAAACTGCACATGCCTTTAAGGTAAATCCCCGAAGCTCTGCACACCGAACATTTACACATATGCGACTGATGTGGTCTTACAATGCCTGGCGAATTCTGAAGGGCTTTCATTAATTTAGTGACTTGCATTTTCAGTCTTTGTAGAGTTCTTTCAAATCACAGGTATTTCTCCAACAATTCTATGAAGCTTACTAAAATAGACCTTAGAAACTGAGCACAGTTGCCAAAATAATATTGTTTTCCAGAATCTGTTTCAAAGATAGTTATTCCAAATAAACTTAAAAGTTATATTCCTATATTACCACACCAAGCAGTTCATAGCAGGTTAGTAAATCAAATATTCCATACTGCTAGCTTAATAAGATGGGGATTCATGCATGAAATGACTGCCAGGTTAATGACATAGGGAGCCATGCATGGCATGTATTTGCATATAATAACACAGAACATTCCCCTAAATCCTCTAAATTACTCATCAGTTCTTAAATAGGCATTTAACTAAGCCTTCATCCAGAATCAAAAAGAAAGAGTGAGCCACCTATAATTGAAAAGAACGATAGATAAAGACTAAGCAAAACCTAAAGTGCCAGTTTGTAGGAAGCTGGAAAATCTGCACATGCAAACCAATCAAGCCATACCAAATGTGTACAGCTGAACATAAACAGAACAGATTTGTTTCTGGATAGAAATTCTTAATGGAAACTAGGGCGTGGCTTTATATCAGGTGTTGTGCTATGGGATGAAAACAAAGGGAAAACATGACAAATCTTAAAACCAAGGCTGGAGCACAACTTACAAAGAGGAGACATTGGGAACAGCATTTGTGCCCATTATTCCTGATGACTTACAGACTCAGACTGTACAAGCTGAAAATTTTTCTTTGGTTTACTTTTGCAGAGGCCTTTCCAGACTGCCAAACATACATTCTTTCATGCTGTAGCTCTTGCTTTGGGCTCCATTTGTAGGAGCAGCTGAAGAAATAGGACACTAAAACCTGAGCGAAAGAGGAGAAGTCAGGGCACAAAGAGAAGTCTGGAGCCTTCTCCCTAGGCAGCAGTTCAGAAGAACTGGGCTAAGAGTACCAAGATGTACTTAGAATCATGCAAGATGTTTCAACCCTGGTTTGCTTTTTTCTTCCTGTTGCCTGTTATAATTGCTCAAAGGGCAAGATCTTCAGGGCAAAAACTTTCAACATGTTTGCAAATGGGCCCCCAGAGCATGCTCAGGGCTTCTCCATATCTCTGCAGTATAACAGGTTTTGTTCAAACAGATTCAGGCCCAAATACCTGTAATACACACAGGAAAAAAAAAAAAAAAAAAAAAAAAACTAGCTGGAAAAGTTTCTGCCTCACTTTAGCAAGTAGTACCTCATGTAAGCATCCCATCACCATACACACTACACAGAACAGAGGCATTCTCTTCTGGATCCTGGCTTACTCTTTCCTCCACTCACACAGAAAAACCTCCCTCAAAATCCTGCCCCAACATCATTTTTATATAACTGGATTCAAATGTCAGTAACTTCAGGCTGCAGATTAGAATCTGAGTCAACAGATTTATAAAACTGAAGTTTCTAAAGCTTGCCCAGAGGTATATTATTATTCCAGCATGCAAGAAGATAATATGCTTAATTTTTTTGTTTGTTTGGATATGAAAAACAATTTAATCATTAATTCAAATTAAGCAAGTTTGGAATAACAAGCCTTGAACTTTCATGCAATTGCAAAAAAAGTTACATTGGATGAATAATATGGAGAAGGAGAGGAAATAAATAAGGAGAGTTGGAGGGAGAGGAAATAAAAGTTTTGCAAAGTGTTAAAATATATCCACTCTATCATAAGCTGAGATCTTTTTGGTCAGAGAAAGTTCCTCAGCCTAGATAACAGCAGCGAAAAAAACTTGAACTTACTTCCCTTCCCACTCTCATCCACTGAAGTATCAATTTCAAAGCCTAAGCAAAATGAATTGCCAACATTATTAAATCCAAGCTCCCCTTTACTTCTTCATAAAATTAAAAATGCAGATGTTGTGTTATTGCCACTTCATGTATGCCAGTTTATAAATAAAAATAATAATAATAAAAAAAAAAAAGATACAAAATATAAAGTTCCAGAGAAATACCAGCTCATCCTTTTTGTAAGCCACAAAACATCTCTCTCTCTTCATGTCTTTAAAGACCAGGTATCACTGTAATGCAAAATGCTGACCATGGTTCACTTACAGTTCATTTTCCAGGGAAGAAAGCCAAATTGATATTGCCAAAATATAATTTAAAGACTCACAGAAGTGCCAGTGTCCTAACTGAAATAATTTTACATTGTGAGAGGTAAGGGATGATAAGTAGTGCTCACTTCCTGAAGTAGCTGAAACATACTGGTATGCAATATAACAACTATAACAACTCTTTTGGGCAAAGAGCAACTCTTTTAGGCAAGTAAACCATTTTGGAGAAATCTGTGCTCAGTCACTCGGTTATTAATATATTGCTATGATTTGGTAAAGTATTAAAGGAACATATAAATAGGTACTATTCAACATCAACAAAAAGACTTCCAGTGTCTACATTTAGCATCAAATACACTGAGGAAATAAGTTAAGAAAAAGAATAAATATCTCTTTATCTAAAACTATGTAGCCACAGTACCTAGATGCTTTCTAAGGATGACTTTCTAAGGATTAATGGAATTTCTATCCTTTCTACAGATTTGCCACTTACTTTCATTTACTGAATACCAATAGTTACATTTTAGAGATCAAAGCATAACATTTCTCAGTTGTAAGCAACCAGAGGAAAAGCCTATATTTTATTTACCAAGAAATATTTATTTCTTCAGAATACAGCTCTTTCTAAACTATATCCTTATTTCTCGTAGACTAAGGCTCAAGCTATTACATAGCTTTTATTTGTAAGTATGGTCTTTTGTGTTAAGAAAGATAAATGTCAGATGAATTAATTATGTATCTATAATTAGACACTGCTGAAAATGAGCTGAAACTTGTTTTGACATCTTCTTTGAAGAATGTATTTGTACATTGCATGTAGCACTGTGCACATGCATTTGCCAAACCTGAACCAAGTGAATGGCAGCTATGTACAAAAGCCAGTAGGCTTTGCCAGGGTAAACAAAATCAAAGAAAAGCACAGCTGAGGAGTTAATAAGCACTGACTTACAGGAGGGAAATTCATACTAGACAGCTTCCTCAGAAAAAGCTAAATGGCCATCAAGAGGAAAGGAAGTCTCAGACCAGGAACACATGATAAAAGCTGTACTTTGGTGATTGCAGAAAGCTTTATTTTAAATATACCCCTCTAAGTGTTTAACTAGTTTCCAAGAGGCTTGACAGTACTTTCCTCATCTCATTTTTTTCCCCCTACTAATCTGGAGATAGATTGTACCTTAAAGCAGAGCCAGGAGCAAGGGGTGTGTGCTTAAGTGGCAGGAGCCCAAGAGTAAGTGTGGGAGGCATTGTGTTTCAGCAACAAAGCATCACTCCCTGCTCCCTCACAGAGGCAAAGGAGATGAATCAACCTTACCACTAACTGCGAATTCAAGTATGAAAAGCAGCAGCACACAGAACATGTTGCAGGATGTAAGCAAAGTCTCTTCTTCTGCCTTGCACACAATCTAGGAATTTAAAGAGGCAGTGCCAGCAACCTTTCTGTGCGAGTGGCCCTACGGATGAGGTAACCACATGTGAGTTTAATAACAGTAATAATAACAGTAGGAGTATTTAATGAAGACTCATGAAGAACTGTCTATGTTATTATTGTAGGATAATGATAAATAGTTTGACAATGCTGTTTCTGGGACTGAATAAACAATTCAGCCTTATCACAGCTGTTGGACTTCAACACCCAGCATTTAAGTGCTGTCAGAAGAGTGACTCTTGAAAAATAATACCTTCTTACTCAAGAAAGCTGCTTCTTCTATGTATTCTGAGTCATATCTGATACCTTTACTGACAAAACAAGTTGTTACTAATGATAGCATGGAAGCACTAATCCCAATCTAAGAGGGGAGGCTGTATCCTAGTTTGTCTCACCATGACGCAGTTCTGTCTGTGGCATGTAGCCCAGATCACCACCAGAGATGCGATGCAGGAACACAGGAGAAGAATCATTCCCAAACACCTGGGATTAGGCACAGCACAATATTTCTCTTTGGAAGACTAACCTGTTTGTCCCTAATCCAAGCAACCCCTTTGCTGACGTGGGAATAAGCATAGCCATTTGCCCTGCAAGCATGCTCCATGCCACACGTACGTCTGAAAATCCATGGCACCGAAGAAGAGAGGCTTTACATTTGATCTCTTCCTTGTGCTTCACTGCCAGGTTCAGAATCTGCTAGCTCCCAGCTAGAGAGGACAGCCCTGCTCTAAGCAGGCACTGTGACTAACCCTGTCCCCATGCCACCCTTGCCAGGTCACACATCAAGAGGAAACCTTCTAAAGAAGAAGGGACTGTCGGTCAGGTCATATACTTACTTCTGCATGACTCTGAAACAAATTAACTTTCAGTCAGGTTAAATCCTCACAGCTGCATGGATCACTTTAGCTGGTGTCAGTGATTTTACTGATGGGTTTACACTCAAACGGTACCAAAAAGGAGCAATTTCCTTGTTGCTCTTCACAAAGCCTGTTCCAGCAGGTACTACTTGGCAGAGCCTTGCAAGCATGCTTTTGTTGGTGCTTGCCAGTTTAGCCCTGCACTAAACTGGCCACATGACAAGTGAATATAAAATTGTCTGTGGGACTTCTACCATAGCAGGAGCACATTAAACTGAGAAGTTTCTATAAAAATGAAATGACTAAACATCTAATTTTTGGTGTTCATTTTAGAGTTCCCATAAAAAACTGAAGAGGAACAGGAAAATTCCCTTATATTCACTCAAATTTCTTATTTTCTAGAGCCTTAGAAACAACTTCAGCGTTTCCATATCCGTAAGGAAACTACAGCATAATGGTTCTATTTTATGCCAATAATCTTCACTTTAAAGGACACAACCAGCAGAAAGGCAAGATTTTCTCCTGGAAAGCTTTCCCTAAATGCCAGAAACACAGCAGTGCTTTCATACCCCCTCACTGAATTCAAAACAACTTGAAACAATCGTGGGCACTGCTTGCTATCTTGTGCGAATCAGGGAAGGGAAGCAGCTTATTTCCTGATTAGCAGTTTCTCAGTGGTAGTAGTGGGAAGGGAGAATCTGCCTACCAAAATCTTAGCTCTGTGGAAATATCAGCGTGTCTATAAACAGATGGCTGCTCCTCACGAGATACTGTCCTCTCTAAGAACGCTGCCCTATCTCCTGAACCTCTTCCAATGCAGCCCTGAGCAGGCTGCACTCCTAGCAAAGGTGAGGAAAGTTAGAAATGGAACCAAGCCGACCTGTGCATATAAAAGCTCTAAATTTATTACTCTCAATTAAAATGAATGAGGATAAGGATTGCTTCCAAGTACATCAGCCAAAGAAAGTACCTGCTGCAGGAAAACAGAAGACACCGGTGTATACATGAAGGAAATTATTCATATGTTAACAAAATGTGTGCAAGCTAACATACATGGAACTGGTAAATTGTTATTCACCTGACAAGTAGTTACTACATAGGAACAATGGGTTAAAAATCTAGAATTATTTTTTTAAGCCAGTTTCTAATCTGAGAGATACTTATACACCTGCGCACCTGATTTTACCAAAAAAAAAGGGGGGGTGGTGGGGGATCTTCAAAGCCAAGTACTTTATGCAGCACAAACAGGAATATGATGTTCAGTTGGCAAGCACAAATTTACCTCTAAAGTAATTTGTTCTCTTAACTCTTCTATTAACTTTGGAGTGTCTTAAAAACCCTTAACTCTTTCTAAACTCAACAGCAATAGAAACTACTGAGAACTACAGAACTAGCTTTGTGATGAAGAAGAATCCTCAAGATAATGCTTCTTATTTATCTAATGCTAATGTTTTTTATTGCTGGGAAAAAAAAAAAAAAAAAAAAAACTTTCTTATAGTGATATTTCTCATTTTGGTTTTATTTTTGCTAATATAGCACCCAAAAAGAGAAAACAATGTCAATTTTGAGCTTGGGAAGTTTGCACAGAAATTTGGAAAAGGACAGAAATCAAATAACTTCTGTCTCAGTTTAGTTAATATTGCCTACATAAAAGCAGTGCTGGGAAGCCAGGTTCATTATTTGTAGTAACATGTTTTTCCTTGTGCAGAAGGCCTATAGAAGCCTCTCATTGATTGAGATGTTTCAAGAGCTTATCATTTCTAAGATGGTAATTCCATCAACCTATACCACAAAGCACAAGAAATGTGCCTATTTCACAAGGTGTGGCAAAAAGGGATAACCCATTTCTGTTAAATTCCTACACTTAAGCTTATAGAAAAAAATAATAATAATAATGGAGGAGTAGCTGTAATAAATCAACATAAGCCAAAAGCCTTTCTGAGCACTGAACAATCCTGTAATCCTCCTCTGGGTGAAAATTTCTTAGTGTTCTTAAGAGCGGTTTATAAGCTACAGAGAAGTTGAAGCTTAACCTGCAGCACAGCACAAGGATTTTTAGATGCTCCCCGGATGACTTTCAATTATAGCCCGTTCTTGGGATCACACAGCTAGTCACTTTTAGCAGGACACGATGCTGTCAGAAACTATGATGGCGTTAAGCTTTCTTATACTAACATCATCACAGCATAGCTCTTGGTGGCACAGGTTTGTGCAACAGTCAACAAAACTGAAGCCCACAGTCATAGCAATGTAGGGCCAAGAAGGAACCACAAGCTATAATGACACTACCTAAGCTCACCAGGCTGGGGACTGGGCTAAAGTTGATGTGCCTCCCACCCTCACATATTTGTTGATTCCTTCAGGGAAGCTGAGCCTCTCTACAGGCCTACTCACAGGCTGCAAAACCCAGCTGCCCTGGCAAGGGTAGATGGGATATGTGGTGGCCATCCATCCCATTCATACTGTGAAATATTTACAGCTACATTGTGCAGGTCTATGTTTTCTGTATGGCATTCCAATGCATCTGTGATATGAAATTCATTGATGGGAGTCATGAAAATATATGCCCATACAATTGAAACAAGCATTGTACAGACTGCAGCAAGCATCAACGTAGGAAGAGATGTTTCTTCCATCAGACTATGATATAAGGCTTTTTTCTCTACAGGAATTTCCAGGACACCAAAAAGAGAGCTAAGATCTTCTCTAAATTTGGTCCTTGATAAAATACAGTAAGACAAACTGAAAGAGATTTATACGAGGAGGTACTTGAGATCTCAAAGTAGCACCCTAGTGCTATAGAAGTGCCACAGAAGCTACTTCCCTTATGGCCATTTTTAGCATACAATTAACCATAACTCTTTATACATCTTGTGGTACCACATGTCTCATTAACAGCTGGTCAGGTAGAGCTCCTGACCGGAGGTCCTCCTACACCAGAGGGCAGGGTTTCAAAACAGGCTTTGAGAACTATGAATAATTTAAAACATAACACTATGCCCAGAATTCCCAAGTTCAGTTTGTCCGTAAATATACGATTCATTAAAACATCCTTGAGTCAGTATTAAAATCGGTATGATAGTTAAAGCTTTGAATCTGACACAATATTTAGGAAGGGCCTATACAGACTTACGGACTTGGCTTAGAGCTTGGATCCAGAAGATTAGTTTGGATTCCTAGTTTAAATATAAGATTCCTTTGTCCTAAGAACAGTCACTGCAACTCTTTCTATCCCAGTTCCACATCACTAATAGGGAATTTTGTTCATTTCTTTCCCCCTGCTGCCCTAGAAGAGACTCGTGACAGCTCAGACTGCACTTCTATCTTACACCCTGAACTACAAAGCTCAAGTCTTCACTGGGACAGATAAATGCCATTGAGATATAACTAATATCTCTTACAACAGTAAAATTAAAACATGTATGTTTATACACAAGCATACTTCCTAAAACCGAGGACTAAAAAAGTTCACTTCATTAACTTACTTAAGTTCTTTCCTATAAACCAAAAACTTCACTAGTTAGTCCCAGAGGACTTTTCAAAATTGATTTAACAGCTGAGCGCTCTTGGGGACTCTTAGGAGAATTCACTAAATACATGTAATTCATGGATTATTTACTTTGATAAGTACAAGCACTTCAGATGTATATCCTCCATAAGATATTTTCAGACAAAATTCTCAAACACGGAATTTATTCATCTATCATTCAGGTACTGTCCCAGGGTATATACTGTCCCTGTTTTGGTTGGGATAATATTAATTTTCTTTACTGTAGCTGGTATGGTGCTGTGTAGCTGGTTTGGATTTAGGATTAGAGTAATGTCAATAACATACTGATGTTTTAGTTGCTGCAGAGCAGTGCTTACACAGAGCCTAGGACTTTTGGCTTCATGTACTGCCATACCAGCGAGGAGGCTGGGGCTGCACAAGAAGCTGGGAGGGTACACAGCCAGGACAGCTGACCCCAGCAGGCCAAAGGGATGTCCCATACCATGTGGTGTCATGCTCAGCAATAAAAACAAGGGAGGTTGCCTGGGGGGCTGCCATTTGCCATTGCTCAGGGACTGGCTGGGCATCAGTCAGCTGGTGGTGAACAATTGCACTGTGCATCTCTTGCTTCATTTTTTCTTTTTTTTTTTTCTTCCCTTTTTTTTTTTCTATTAAACTGGTTTTATCTGAACCCATGTTCTCATATTTTTCTTTTAAATTCTCCCCCACCCCATGGGGAAGGGGAAGAGCAAACAGCTGTGTGGTGCTTAGCTGCCTGCCAAGTTAAGCCACATGTACTCAGCCACATTATCTTGAATTACGGTATGTATATACACACTGCTTACAACTTTCAGTCTGAAATTTACTGTTCCACCACAAGTCTCATACTGACTAGAGAGAGCTAAGAGAAAGCTAGCAATGTTCAGTTTGAACAAACTTTTCCAATCAAAGGTAAGTGTTTCACCAACATAGTTTAAATAGGAACAAGGGCAGATGGAAGCTGCAAGACAGTTTCTATTCTCTGAGAGCATTCAATGCCATAAAGGTATGAAAACACTAGATGGCAATAACAACTGTACATGTATTGTTCAACTCAAATTCACTCCTGTTAAGGCAGTTTATCAGCATCTAGTCTGATACACTTTACAAAGCACCATACTTATAAATAAATAAATATATAAATAAATAAATAAAAATAGCTGTATGTTAGGGTTGTTTTGTTTGTTTGTTTTTAAACCTAACCAGACTTCCTCAAAGGACTAGTTTTCACTTCAGGTTTCTGCAGTGGTTCACAGTAAACTCTGCTTCAGTGTGGATCAGGCTGGCATCTTTGTTATGAGACCTGAAGTTACTATACTAGAAAAGGGCAGAAACTGTGGAACACTGATAGAGTGTTGTCATTCCTACTTAAGTATTTATTTTAGAATAAATAGAATACATAGCTTAGAATATACAGCTATACAACTGCTTAGAATACACAAACATCACAAAACAATCATATGCACTTGTTAGGATGTTAGCCTGAAAATGCATTCATAGCCCAAAAATGTATTAATTAATGAAAAGAAACCTTTATAGTTTTGTCTTTCATAATCAGGAAATGCAAAAAAAAAACTTCATAAGTATCAGTAATGAAAATCATTTATGAATCAGACAGAAAGTTTGAATAATTCAAAATCTCATAGTAATTACTTGAAAAACCATGATCAGATGACAAGTATCAAGAAAACCAGAAAACTCTATAGACCAGCTGGTTCCTTTTAGGATGGGAACTTGTCTCAGTATAGTAACAGCTGAGAGCCATAACCTTAAATCAGTCAATTGCTATTTGTACCTTCACAGTATTGAGGAAGCCTGGTCATGGATCAATGTAACTGCCTAAATCCTGCACACCTGCAGATTCATCGCACCCTAGTTTTGCTTGGAACATTCTCCAGGACCACAGCTGCAATTTTCTAGGAAAGTGGGGCTCGAGAGGACACTGCAAGGAACCAAACCTAGCTCTTGCCAGTCACAAGCTATAGCATAACCAAACCCCTTGCAAGCCCCTTTGTCCTCATCTCTATAACCAGGAAAGGGCAATACACTGAAATTGAAATCCAAAGAAAGAAACTGCTGAGTGAAAAACTGTCCCTGATCACTGTAGATGAACGTGAAGTGCACGTACTGCAGCCTACCTGTCTGTCTCCAGAAATCGCAGTTCCAGTACGTCAGTGCTGTGTGGAAACAACACAAATGTGCTCACCCAAAGCAACACTCCCTCAGTGGGAAGACGCTGCCCCACAGAGCTCTGTCCAGGCCACAGGCATGCCTGCTGTGTCATGCCCTGTTTCAATTGCTTGACTGCCCAGTATGAAGCCCACAAAGTTTCCTCATAGTGCTTTATACACAGAAGGTCCTAAATAACAGACACAAAGCTTTCTGTGCACACACCCCACCAAACCAGACATGTTTACAGGCAAGGGACCCGCACAAAAGCCGTGAGGTAGTTAAGGCCTTGCTGTGGGTTTGCCTTCTTGCACATCAAGGTTACCATGTTCAAACCCTCTGCACCCACCTCGCTTTGCCCTCCAAACAATGTAGCCACATCTGACCACTTCTGTTCTGTCATACATGTAGTTTATTTTCCGTTTGTGCATCCTTGGGCCCTTACAGGCCTCAGCTCTCTACAAGGACTCAGTTCCAACAGAACATTTTTCCCTGTGGAAACCTAATGTGAAAGCCTTCCTAAGGAAGGCATCTCTAGTGTTATAGAGCAAACAAGCTGCTCCATCAACAGTGCAAATAGTTCATGTTAACACTATATTACTGAATAGTTGTGGGGTTTTTTGTTTGTTTTTTCCAAATGACATTTTACCTGTCAACACTACTACTCCACTACACACTATGCAATTTAACACACTGATTTTGGGTCACCAAGAAATGATGTAAGACATTTGCTTCGTTCAAATGAAGGAAGTTTAAATGACACACACAAAAAATCAGAATTCAAAAGTTGCAGACTTTCCTGTGAAAATAAAAATATTCTAATTTCCCCACTGATCCATCTCTAATCATCTAATTTCCTCACCTGCCTCAACAAACCAAAAAAGGTTAAATTCATTAAACTTTTGACAGGTTTTTAGGTCTAGAATTCAAGCTGGCTTAGCAATCCATCGGTATAACTAGAAGTAAAAACAGGAGTGATTCGTATCAACTTTTATTCCCCCCCATTTATAAAATCTCAAGAACAAATTAGTCTTTGGTTTAAAGAGGTTTTAGTTATTCCCAGCCCCTATAAAGCAAAGGGTAGTCTAATCATTCAAGTTTGACTAAGGAAAATTACCTACTACAGACAGTGATTAAATGCATATATAAAGCCTATACTCAAAAACAGTCAGTTTAAATATAAGTTTATTATATATTCATTAGTAAATGAAAAAGAGGAAAGTAGCACAGAAATATTTAAATGGCTGTTTTGAGAAAATTTTGAGATATGAAACCCTGCAGAAATAAAGATATCCTAAAGTAAACATACACAAAACATATTATACATGTATTATACATGTATTATACATTATATAATGCTAAATCAATTACATATGTTGTCATCTACATATGTTAGAAATGCGACAAGTCTAATTTGAGATGTCTGTTTGCAGCTGAGTTCACAACGGTCTTATAGAGGATACAGAGCTCATCAGACACAAGACCTGCCAGCATCCACGATGGGGCAAGGGAATGGTGCATTCCTAGCTCACAAGCAGTACCTAGCTGAAGGAATGGACAAGTTAAGACTCTTATTAAGCACTGTAGCAATAGCACTGAGCTTCCTCCTACACTCAGTGTATACAGACCCAAGTCATCATTTTACAAGGAAAAAGCTACTGTTTGCTAACTCAGTCTATATACAGAAGTCATCTGGGAATGCCATCATCATAATGAAAATGTAGTCAACAATCCTTTTATTATAATAACAGAATCCATCTCTCCTTCCAGTAACTATAGGCTTTGCAATCTGAAAGAAAAAAATAGAACAATCTATTTAGGTACAAGAATAGAGAAAATAGGTGTTCTCAGTACACAAGTGTGGAACAGTCTCATTGAGGAAACAAAGAGCTTTCTTGTTGTGAGTATGCTGTCACATGCGGATTTTAGAAACAAGCAATATGTAAATAAGACAATTTATGTCCATACTCCTTGTATGTGACATCAGTAACAGTCTGGTAAACAGATTGGGAAAACACACACACACACACGATGTCCTTGCTTAAGTAAGAAAAATGACAGAAAGAGCAACTTCAATTTTCATAGTTTCTACACTGTTCACATCCCTGACAGAAATTCTAATGAAATATTTTATTGTCTCTATTGTTTACAAAAACATCTTTACTTCACTGTTCTTGCTTTCAAAAGTTTATCTCCATGAAATAATGTTGCTATGAAAAAGCAAATAAATCATGTGATGACCAGAGATGGGAATTCTCTTACGAAATCACACTAAGGCTTCTCTCCTCAGAACTTCATCTTGGAAGTCATCAAATCAGGTGAGACAAAACAGCTTGGGGAGAGGTATGCAACAAAGACAGAAACACAGAATGTTTCTCCTATTCTCAGGGAAAAAAAAAAAAAAAAAAAATCAGTTTAGGGGATCTTGGGAAATACTTTCCAGTGGGGACACCTATCTTTCTGTATTTTTTATAGGCTTCCAACTATGCTGTCAGGGAATGGGTGAAGATAATCCTGGGAAAAAATTGCAGGCATAGAACTTGATAGTTTAGCTTTTACTATATATTACTGATTTATTGGTTTATCTACAGCAGATCTGTATTTGAAGTGTTAGCACCATCTTACATGCTCTGGTTGGGGAAGCGTGTATCAGTATTACCTAACCACAGAAAATGGCTCCAAATTAAAGCCTGTCTCAATCATGAAGCAGTTAAAATCCCCTGAAAGTAAAGCATCGCTGACCAGCAGGCAACGTTGGTGAGCGCAATGGCACCGAGACCAGAGTATGCACCTCACTATCAGTCAAACACTCTTTCTAGCATCAGACTAAAGAGACCCACTGAAGTCAATGATAAGGTTTCCATGGAAATCAATGAGGTCTCAGTAAGGCTGTAAAGATGCAGCATTAATTTTTTCAGCCTCACTTTCATACACATCCATTCCCTCTCTAATATCAGTTCTTATACTATTTATATAACTCAGAATCTAGTCAAGACATGTACTCCTACTTGCTGGGAGCCGAAAAGATCATGCTGATTTGTTACTTTTCTTTTAATATTTAGGAGGTACTCAGTTACACTGGGTACATAGGCTCTATAAAAGCCTGTACAGAGGTGTTGAGAAGCACTTGGACATCTGTACACAAGAACTTTTACATCTAAAGACCTATGACAGTTTCTAAAGCAAAAATGGTTTAAAACCCAGCTCAGTAGAATTTAAATACTGCATTTACTGTGTTATTAATAAACAGAGAACTAATTTTTTGCTGGCTAATATAAATCTCATGAAAAAAAAATAAATAATAATGCCTCAGTATGCATCTGCCACGTAAGTGTTATATAATTAAATGCCTAAATTGTATTTCCTCTCTTCTCTACCTATTCGACACTGCTTTGTAAAACGTCCTTGAACTTGTTGGTTTATTGCTTTTTTTTTGCTTTTTTTTTTTTTTTTTTAAATTCACGGTTGCTAGTTTATGTGGAAGCATTCAGAAGCATGGAAATTAATAACCGCAGAAGCTGTGAGTTGCTAATGGCATTGTATTTCATACAACTAAAACATTGGCAACAGACTATATTACTGTTGCAAAGTACAGCATAAACTACAAGAAAAGATTTTAAATTATTTACCTTTCTACTTCAGCACAAATGTCCTGTAGCCAATTATCATGAGATATTGCCTAGAAATTAACCAGTCATCTTGTGTTTCTATCTCCAGATTTACAATTAGTAATGCTATTAATGTGGATCCTGTACTTAGCATCACTAATTACATTGCTATGAACTAATGGTGTTAAAAATAGCAATAGCCATCAACTACCAATTAATGCTTAATGAGAGCATATAAACCCTGGCATTGTAATGAATTTCCAAATTATTGTTTCTTGTGTGTCTCTTGAAATCATACACAAAAAAAAATTTATCTAGCCCATGAAGTAAGACAGTGACTAAAAGCACATTCATCAAAACGAAATTGTGAATCAAAAATGGGATCAGGAACAATAGGAAATTAAGGATTTAGCCTACACCTTCCAGGCAAGTAAACAGTTAAACATACATTTTTAAAAGGGAACCTCTCAAATTTTGACAAAGGCAAGGAAGTTGGTGGTCACTGAGTTGTTTAACTGTTGACAGTCTTGGGCACAGCAGGACAAGAGGCTAAAATGCAGGAAGGACTGTGAACACTAAACAGCATTAATAAACCGTTTGTATATTGAGCTGTTGCAGTGCAGAGTAACACTGACTTTTTCCATATCCAAACAAGGTTTGTTCCTCTGAAGGCTATGGTATATGTATCAAAAATGAACCCTCACCACTTCCATAATGAAATATTGCTTGTGCTGTTTACTCCTGCTCTCTATGAACCAATACAGGACCAGATGCATCCAGGGCTGGAAGGTAAAGACAGAGAGAACAGGTTGTGGAACAGAGAGAACCTGCCAACAACATTAAAGAAAATATGTACTGCTAAAACAGTGAAGGCTATCTTTCCAGGAAGGAGCCAGTTGGACAAAACCCCTGGAATGGATAATCTTTGGGACCAAATCCCTGCTGCTCAATGTCATCTTTCATGCATCCTCTGAGTGCCAGGAGAGGTGAGATTAGTCCCACGACAGTGACTGCAGCAGAGAGCATAAGGAGCACAAAATTAAACTGCTTTCCTGATGAAGAAAACTGTGGTGCAATCATAGCCAACTTGACCAGCCCCAGCCTGACACCAAGGAGCAGGACACCTGCTTCCCTGCCAAGGTGTGCAGCCAAAGGGTGATATCTAAGAACCTGAGGAGAACATGACCAAGGTCTTCCATGCCCTGCGAGGTAAATGAAGCCTGGGGATGCCATAAGCAGCTCTTCCCTGCACAGAGTGGTTTAGCAGAGAGAGCCAGCCTCACATCTCCACGTGGCGAACGCTCCAGGCTGGAGCAGCAGCCTGGGCAACGTGCTCCATTGGCGCAAGTTTTCCCAAGGGATACTTTTCCAAGCATGCTATTGTTCACCAGACAATGTAATGTTTCTCATCTTTGCTCACTAAGCTCTGCATGCAGCTTTGATCAGAAATAAATCCCAGCAATTCCAGATATCTCCCTAACTGTGCTATATCATGAACACATGCTGGGACAACTGTAAAAAGACAGCAATTACCACTGGGAATAAGCTCCATGTTTCCTGTGCTGTTTTGCATGTCTTTGCAAGAAACAGGAGACAAGACAATCCCATACAAGGAAGACATTACTCGTTGCTTCCATTCTTGGTTTATCTGTGACAAAGTTGAGTAGTGGAAGATATCCTGTGCAGAGTTGCATGAGAAGTGGATTTTTCCCTCCTTAAATTTCAATTTTTATTAAAAAAAAAAAAAAAAGTTTTCTCCATGCAAAGCAGGTGGGGACGACAAGAAGAGAAAAAGTAAGAGAGGATATTCCCTAGAGAGGCTGGAAGACCACACACTCACTGAAAACAAAAAATAAATCTACATCTCCTGCACGCCAAGGAAAGACCACAGCCACTTTGCTGCACAGTACTTTGGACTCAGGCTGTCCTAGACCTGAGTCACCTCTTCCAAAGGAAGTCTGAGATAGCTTTAGCTAATGACAAAACTTTTCTTCTCAACAATTATCCAAACAGATCTAATATGAAAAATTCACCTCCAAACACGCCATTCATATTTCTCATACTGAACTGCAGGTTAGATACATCAGGACATATAGGAGAACACTGTAATTTATATTGCCATCTTGGGAGAAACAGTATCTTGATTTTAATGCATGTATAGTTGTCTGGTTTTTGTTTTTAACTTTTAAGTTCAAAGGACTATTTTTTTATGTTTTTTTTTTTTTTTTTTTTTTTTTAACTATACACACTTGTACAGTGGCCTCTTACAGCTTTCAAAGCTAATATATTGAATTAGCTTTTATATCTATCTCTTCTAGTTTCCCTACCAACAGGATACTGTCTCAGCTAATGTATTCAAATTACCCTAATAAACATCTGAACATTACATAATTATGGTAGGATTTTTATTCTCCTCTTCTTTGAACCCTTACTGTGTACAGCTGTAAACAGTTCATGAAAGTAAGAAAAATCCCCTTTATTTCAAGATTATTTTTATATTTTCTCATCTTTTTCTATCAGCCATAGCAAACTCTAGAGCACTAGAGGTACTTTATTACTAGAGCAAACAAGCAAAATGAGAATGTTTTTGTAATGGGAACCAACTAATTTTGATCTGTAATGATTCTAAAATATGAGAATGGAAATGTTTTCTTACAGCTAAGCTCTTCACAATTTTTTGATCTAAAACAATCTTACTAAGCCATTATCTACCTGCTTCAATTACTTCTCTGAAAATAGGCATCTATGACATCTTTGCACAGGAAATTCAAACGTACTTGTCCAAGATATTGTGCTGTACAAAATAGTTGAATTTCCTGCACTTCTAAAGATGCAGCCATGATAACAAAGTCAGGCATTCCAACTGACTATGAATGCTCAGCCAAACCTGCAGCATCTCTGTCTCCTTTCGCCAAAAGCATCAATCTATCGTGCCTCCATGGTGGGAAAACAGGCTTTATCTGATGTATTACAAAGGATTCAGAGCAGAACTGATAGTATACAGCTGGGATATTCTGGAAACACATGTTGGGAACACATGCTGGGATTCTGGGAACAGCAGGGAACACACATGTAGCCTGACAACCACTGTGGTTAGTTTATATGGTTCAGGGCAAATACTCAAAGCAAGAGTTGCATAACTATATACAGACCCAGACTCTGTATGCATGCAGTATTCACTGCTGGGACCATGATAAATATCATGTCTCTTTCTCTGAGATCACGTAATTAATTCTGAAACTTACCCACTGTTTTAAATTATTTGAAAAGTATGTTAGAGCTTAAATATTGCAATCTCTAGCATAATTCATGGAAGTAGATTTTTGTTTTTCATTCATGCTACATCTATTTTTTTCATTCATTATGAAATATGTTTAATCCAAATACATTAAATTCCTCTTCACTTCTTTCAGTCTTTTTACTTCAGAGACTGATTTTGCCTTGTTTTTCTGCTTCCCCTCATACAATCCAATTCAGTTTAGAGTCAGACATTCACACACCAACTTAGACATGCAGAGATTTATTCTTTATATTCCACTGGCTCCATCATATGGTGATATTTCTCTCCAGGTTCATTTCCATGCTGGAAGAGCTAAGTTCCTTTCAGAAAACTCCTAATCAGAACACTGGTCCATCTATAAAAGGACTTTACAAGAAGCAAAGATTACCCATGCAAAATGCGAGTTATAGATTAAGTCTTCTTTAGAAAACTGCAAATGAATCTGCTGAAATGTGCATCATCTTAAAAAGATGACAGCCCTGATATAACTTGCCTGTGAAAATATTCTACTTTACAGCAAATGAAACATGATCAACTTAGGTTTGTATAAAAGAAAATAGTTGAGATCCTCGACTCTTCCCTGTCTCCTTCACAAGCAAAGGATCGGGGCAGTGGAGCTTAAAGAGCAATGCAAAAAACATCACCCATATTTAAACTGATTAACTGAATGTGGACAATGAAATACATCCATGGTCAAGCAACACATTTCTCCTAGGTTATGTGTACATCACTGTAATGTCTTAACACAATATTGCTGGGAATGCTTCCCTGGCTTGTTCTCTAAAGATTGAAATAATGTGCAATATATCTATTATTCCTGTATCAGTAAAGATTAAGTATTTTTGTTTATTGCAATACTGATAACAAATAAGTTAGAGCTATTAAAACAGGTTTTATTTCCCCTGCAATCTAAGCAAACAAAATACATCTGAAATTTCCATTTTTAAAAGATGCTGAAAATACAATTCCTAGCTGTTTTGCTTTTGAATCCATTTTTCTTAAGGTCACCAAAGAAGATTGTATACTTCAGTAAAGAACTCTGGTGTACTGACACATTTAAAGCTTTTCTTTTCTTTTTTTTTTTTAAATGCATTATGGGCAAGAACGTATCAGCTTTATCCTACCCTTGTGAGAGTCCGTACATTTAAATATTTTAAAGTTTTACTTTTAATAAGCAAAAAATCATAGTAAAGATTAATTACAGTCTATGACGTACGCCCTCCCAGAATACACCGCCTGAACTATAAGGTAATGAAGTACACGGAAAAGAAAAAAAAATCAGTAGAAATATATATATTTAAAAAAAAAAAAATTCTCAAATGAGTATTTGTGGATCTGAAGAGTTATTCGTCCTAATAATAATGGATAGATTTGAGATACTTTCTTAAATGTCTGATTTAATGAAGACATGGCAACACATTTGCACCATGGGAGATATTATTCAGTACATGCAGCAAACAACGGTCTCTTAGTAGAGTCATCAGCCTCATTACTGCTTACCAGAGATGTGCATACCTTCAATTACGTTTCGAAGTGCGTACTGCATATACTTTAATTTTACTTAATGAATAAGCTCTTCTGAACAGTATCAGATCCCAGAAATCTGAACTTTGTATAAGAATCTGAATTCACAAAGCAACCCAAACTTTGTCAGTGTATGCACTGATGTGTGAATTCTGAAGCTCAGTCCAGGTATCCAGCTCTTAACCTCTGCACTTGCATCTTTTGTCTCTCTCGGCTTTCTACTGCACAAGCACAAGAACGCTATATAAGAAAAGTAAATATTTGTTCTTTGATTGAACTCTACGGGTAAACGTTCACATAGGGTGTTACAAGGCATAGAGACTCTAACACAAGGTGGTGCTCTCTTCTTATTAAACAGCTTGTTGTTTGGTTTACACGTTGAAAGGAAAATGTCAGGTTTCTCTAAAACTCAAAACGCTTTTCAGACATAGAATTTCAATGTCAGTAATTTCAATAAGCACTAAAGCGCCTTTTTTCCCCAAAAAGGTGTTTTATTGGATGAAATGAAATTAAATCCCTCACTGCATTTATCAGTTCTTCTGTCATAGTTCTGTCTCCAGATCTTTCAGTCCATCATCCAATCTCTCTAGCCATTTCTGACTTTTTTTTCCCCTCCTCCCACTATCTGGATGTCATCAGGACTGAGATTTTCAGCTGGGAAGGGAATACACAAGCTCTTTTCTGCTGAGAAGGGGCGGGGCAATAAAAATCTGTTTGTTAGGTTTGTATCAAGTGGTAACTGAGGATCCCTTTGAGAGTTTATGAACAGTCTCCTCAAATCACACAGGTTCCAGCCATGAGACTCGACTCCAAGCTCAATCCCCTATTAATGATCTAACCGTGGTTTACTTCATACTAGCATTACTAACAGGAAGTGTCAGCATTACAGTTTTTGCCACTTCTCTCCCCTGAGCAAACACTGGTGGGCCTTTATTGCCAGAACTTCCAAATCAACCCCCAAAGCACCGATCACAATACTGTCCATGAGAATGACAGCGCATGCAGCTTTTCCAGATGGGGGAGAGGTGGTGGGGTGACACAATAACTCAGCTTGCTTGTTACAAAAGGCTTTCTTTTAGATACAAAGAAATATCAGATCTATTTCAAACTGCACATTTCTGCCAGGTTTTGAATTTTCCAAGGTAACATTGGTAACAAATACAGCAACGCCCTGTTGACAGCAATCATCACAGACAGCACTCCCATAAATCCTGTGGTTTTTTTTTCAGTGCAGTTCAGACACATGGAAACCTATGCATTACCTCGGAGCATGTGAAGTCCTTCAGCTCAGTATGCGCAAAATCATGGGTAAAAAAACCTTGTCCCTAGTCTCTTACAGACCATTCTGACTTTTTTGTGAATATTGGCCATCTGCAGGAACCCTCTTAGAAATGCATGCTATAGACTGCAGAGGCACACCTTGTTAACTATAAGATTAGTGCATTTAATCTCTCATGAAGACACCAGTGGTGGAAATTTCATACTGAAAATTGGATTCTTGCCTTTTTCAAAAATGTAAGCTACCAAGCAGCTGACTACCTTTTCAATCACCTTTGAAAATTCCATGACAAATTAGAGACAGTGGAAATTCAAAAACAAAATCAGCAAGATGAACATTTCTCATCCCATCTTTAGAATTAAAGAGTATTACAAGAATAGTAAGCATATGATAAATTAGTTAACTTTTAAAGACCTGTGTTACACAAACATCTCTTTAATCGGATTACTTTGGTGCTGTAGGAGTGTGCCATCTTATATTTCCTCAAAGAACATGCTGTTCGGTTACTGTAGCATTTCTATATCTGGATTAATTAGAAACGGAAATGTGGATACAATTAAGTTTGAAATTAAACACACTTTGTAGCAGTGAAGATAATCACTGCTTTAGAATGATCTGGCTGTTCCAACCTGTGAAGTATCAAACTATTCCCTCAATTAATTGGAACAGTACTGTGTGTTCTTGGAGCCAGCTAACTATGGCACACTGTACAGAATATCTATGGACATATCAGTTCTCTGACCTATTATTTGACCTGTATTATTTGATTATAAGAATAATTAATGTTGTTACACAATTAGTGATGTCAAGCATAGTACTTACACTTCTAAATGACTTTGGTCGATTATGACTTTGGTCTTATTCTAGCTACTGTTGGTTTGCACTTCCTGCTGTATTCAGTGAAAACACCCCAAACAAGCAAACTCAAGTGCCACTGAATTCAAAGTCCTTTCCTGTGAACCAGAGCAGAAGTGATTATTAATTTCAATTTCTATAAAGGGTCTGCACAAATAGTATGTTCTCTCAAAACAGTTAAAAGACAAGTCCCTTTCCCCAATACTACCTGTTCTTGATGAAGAACGAAAAGTTCAAGTGCAGAAATCAAGCAAGGTTCAAGACCATAGTGACTGGGATAATACTAGTGTAACTCTGTGCTTTCTAATGTCAATTTATCTCTCAGTAGAAAGACAGCAGTGTAAACTACATTTTATCCTAAGAAGAAGATGCAACAATAAGGTGATGTTCTTGGGGCTACGACTCTAAGAACTCTGTTAGCAACAGGCCATTGGGAAATAAACTACAAGGCCAGTCAGTCTCACCTCTGCCCCTGGAAATGTGTTGGAACAGCTTGTTCTGCATGCCATCTCCAAGCAATTGGAAGAGAAGAAGGTTATGAGGAGTAGTCAGCATGGATTCACCAAGGGGAAGTCGTGCTCGACCAACCTCATTGCTTTCTATGATGGCATCACCAGCTGGGTAGATGAGGGGAGAGCAGTGGATGGCATCTACCTGGACTTTATCAAGGCTTTTGATACTGTCTCCCATGACATCCTGATAGCAAAGCTGAGGAAGTGTGGGATAGAGGAGTGGACAGCAAGGTGGGTTGAGAACTGGCTGACTGTCCGAACTCAGAGGGTGGTGATCGGTGGTGCAGAGTCCAGCGGGAGACCTGTGACTAGCAGTGTTCCCCAGGGGTCAGTCCTGGGTCCAGTCTTGTTCAGCATCTTCATCGATGACCTTGATGAAGGAATAGTGTCTGCCCTCAGCAAGTGCGCCAATGACACAAAGCTGGGAGGAGTGGCTGACATGCCAGAAGGCTGTGCTGCCATTCAGCGAGACCTGGACAGGCTGGAGAGATGGGCAAGAAGAAACCAAATGAGATTTAATAAGAGCAAGTGTTGAGTCCTGCACCTGGGAAGGAACAACCACACATATCAGTAGAGGCTGGGGGAAACCTGCTGGAGAGGAGCTCTGAGGAGAAGGACCTGGGGGTCCTGGTGGATGACAGGTTGACCATGAGCCAGCAGTGTGCCCTTGTGGCCAAGAGGGCCAATGGGATCCTGGCGTGCATTAAAAGGAGTGTGGCCAGCAGGTCAAGGGAGGTGATCCACCCCCTCTACTCTGCCCTGGTCAGGCCTCACCTGGAGTACTGTGTCCAGTTCTGGGCTCCCCGGTACAAGAAAGACAGGGATCTCCTGGAAAGAGTCCAGCAGAGGGCCACAAAGATAATATAGGGCCTGGAGCATCTTTCCTATGAGGAAAGGCTGAGAGACCTGGGTCTGTTCAGCCTGGAGAAAAGAAGACTGACAGGGGATCTCATCAATGTGTCCAAATACCTGAGGTGTGGGGGACAGAGGGATTTGGCCAACATCTTTTCAGTGGTTTGTGGGGACAGGACAAGGGGTAATGGCCACAAAATTGAGCACAGGAAGTTCCGCACCAACATGTGAAAGAACTTCTTCATGATGAGGGTGACAGAGTGCTGAAACAGGCTGCCCAGGGAGGCTGTGGAGTCTCCTTCTCTGCAGATATTCAAGGCCCGTCTGGACACCTGCCTGGGTAGCCTGCTGTAAGGAACCTGCTTTGGCAGGGGGGTTGGACATGATCTTTCAAGGTCCTTTCCAGCCCCTACAATTCCGTGATTCTGTGTGATTCTGTGAAATATAGCACCACGAGAGCCAAAAGCATTTGTTCCTTCACAGAGAGGGAGATCAGCTCTGTTTAGTACATTAAGAACAGAGATCTCCAAATCTGCACTATTATTGGAACACCTGAACAGGTGAGGAAAAAAGGGAGAATGAAAAATTAGAAGAATAAAATTTAAATAAGCTCTCTCCACCTAGAGTTGGTATGGCAAATTTTAGGTAGATCAAACTTTTAAATTTGCTTTTCACGTTTTAAAGCATGCACCATACACATGTGAACAAAATAAACAAATAACAAAGACAATGGAAAATTATCCAAACAGCATAATTAGAACACCACGGTCTTCTTATTGCCAAGCCGTTGGCTTTAACTACTGGACTACATGGCTCATGTCCTAATTAATAGAGAAATTCAATGTTATAAAAATTTCCAAATCTTCTTTTCTTTTTTTTTAACCTGAGATGGAGATTTCCAGTATCAAGCAATTATAAGTGTCTTAATCCACTCAGATACCTCCTACAAAGCTTAGCATGTGGCAACAACATTTTGCAAGTCTTGCTTTTTGCCTTCACTGCTCTTATTTTTATTTATTTCTTAACTTCTATCAATAAGCTTTTCATATTTCATAATCTTAGTCACAAACCAGCTTTGCTGAGGATGGGAAAGTACTCTGTGGTTTCCTACAAAGCTACAGTGTAAATGAAGGAGAGATTCTTTTACAAACCTAAAGCAGCTGAGCAGGTCTTTATGCATCAGGTACAGAAACCATCTTGGGAACCTGCACAACAGAGTCCTACGCCATATTACCCACAAAGTGTTCAACTTTTATTTGTAAATGTAATAATATTGATAGGCAAAGAGGATTTAAATATCCTCTTAGGAGTTGGACTCGATGATCCTTGTAGGTCCCTTCTAACGTGGGATATTCTATAATCCTATCACCATGGGGCTGTTTAAACAAATACTATAGACTGAGAAAAATACTTCTGGGCCATGTTTGTCATTAAGCAGTAATCTGATAACTCTCATGCACAAGTGCTTGTGGAACATGGGATAAGAATGAAGTAGAACAAGCCACGGAAGGTGCAAGATTGAGAAGAGTCCATATAATCATAGAACAGTTTCCTTTTTAATCCCGACATCCTTCTGTGAGCCCCTGGCTTTCCTGCAGAAATTTCCAGTATGTCAGAAAAATCTCATAGGTGGCTATTAATCCACATAGGATATTTTTGCTTTAAAGTTTGGGGGGTGATTAGTCAATCTGGGTTTCATTAATCACTAAGAGTATTTAAAAGAGAAAAAAAAAAAAAAAAAAGAATTAAAATGGCCTTACTTTTACGTACTCTAAACAAGCATAGTTTTTAATAATAGCTAGACATCTTTCTTAGAGCTTCTCAATAAAGAAGTATGCAAATACATATTAGTTTCAAACATGTGATGAGTTCTAGGATAAACTCAGTGGACGTTACAAGAATATGAAGTGTTATATGTTTCATAAACTGGCATGCACAAGTTCCTGAGGCGCATCCTGAGTGGTGACAAGCCCCATGGTGCTTGCAGTAGCTATGTAAGCTTCACCATCAGCACTTCTCCTGTGAAGCTTGAAAATCTTTTAGTCCTAGCTTTTTCCAGTGGCTCATTATGATACTTGAGGAAAATCTCTTTTCCAAATGGAAAAGCACAAATTTCCCCAATGGAAAATTCAGTAAGTCCAATGAATTCATATTCTTAACTCCCCAAGATGCTTCTGACATCTTCTCTGTCATATCTTCTGGTTTCCCATCTCTAAAATTATGGCATAATACACCTCACTGAAATGCTGGCTGAAGCCAGTTACAAGCTCTTTCATAAGTCCCTTGCTTACTGTTCCATGGTCACCAATGAACTACAAATGATGCTCTTTGAAACCACTCCTACACCAGTCAGAAATCTCTGCACACAGATATTCTCAGGTCATCAGTGAGGGAGGAAAAAAAGAAAGGGGGGGAGGGGAGGGGGAGAGATCTTCAACCCAAAGCTTTTTTAATGTGCAGCTCCATTAGAAGTTAAGCAATCATCTTATTGAAAATGGCACTGTCGGTTCTGTAATCATTACGCTATGTAACTTCACCAGTATTGCCATGATATCTGAAACGTACCCCTAACACATTCTGAAGACATGGGATTTGGAGTCCTCTACACTTTGCTACTCAGTTACCAACCTCACTTTGGATAAAAACAGGAAACGTGTTATATAACCCTTACCATACAATTCTCACTATCAGAGGACAGCAGACACAAATAGATCCACTCACACAGGGCTGAGAAACGAAGGAACATTTCAGATCTAAAGCACAGCAGGCACTATTTTCCTGCTGACCTTTTCTTTGCAGCAAAGCGATGGCCCTGGTGAATAAATGACCAATCTTGGTCTTTTTTTGTTAAACTGATTTTTGCCATTTGGGGGCTCCAGACCTCTCGCTTTCTCCCTAGGAAGGCCTATCCTCACTGCAAGTTGCTCTCTGGGTCAACAGCAGGAGGTAGGGCTGGTGGCAGCTGCCTGAAGGGAGAATACAACAACTTATTACTGCTTCATACAGGAACAGCAGCCACCTCCGATTTTGTGAAGAAAGAGAAGGAACACTTGTTTTGCCCTTAGCCATCTCCCCTATTTCATCCCTACTTATAAAAGGTATTCACACAGCCCCTACTGAGGTCTTGCAATCTCCACTGCCCTTGCAATACTTCTGTGTTAAAGAAAAGCATATCATATCTTTGTGCACATCAGAAATTGTGGTACAGGAAAATTGAGTTGCTTGAGATTGCTTGTAGGAGAGTGAAGTCACTCCACATTTGCAGAAAACCTCTTATAAAGAAGTTTACTCCCCAGAAAATTGCCAGTAACAGCAATGTTGATAACTCTGCAAAACATAGATACTACACCTCTTTTTCTTTCAGGTGCAATAGTTGTAGAACATCATCTGTGCCTTCCATTTTAAAATACTTGTAAAGTTCTTAAAATACTTTAAAGCTAAGCTGAAGAATCAGCCATCCATCTTGCAATAGATCAGACAGGCAGAATAGAGTGGACTTAGCTTCCTCTACAAAATCCCTGGACATGCTTCTACAACCCCAACTTGGTGGTCCATGGTGGAAAAATACCAGTCAGTAGTGTACTCTCTGCAAACATGGAGCTGTGGGCACACCAGTATCTTAAGGCGGAGTGGGAAGAGAGAGAGAACAAAGTATGCCACGGGTGTCTTACAGCTTAAAAACTTTTCTGAAACAGAACACAAGGAGACAAACTGCTTCCAGAAAGTGAAGGGTTTTCAAATGACAGATTTCACTTGCTACCCACTCTTCTTCTTTTCCAGGTTGTCTATTAATTCACCATGATAATTTGGGTAATATGCACAGTCACTAGCTACCTAAAGGAATTGTCAGACACAATCACCAGTGTTTCTGAATAATCAAGGGTGGGTAAGTCACATTATTTTGCTATGACTGTACAATGAAAGCTGTGTTTAAGTGGTCTTCCTTAGCTTAGCCACTATTATATATAGTTGTAAATATTGACTTACTGGATCTACACAACACATTTCAGCTCTGCTTAAAGGAGGTAACTCATCTTGACTTGACATTACTGTCATTCCATATACCCCGTTCTTTTAAAATCAGAATACATGCCCAATAAATATGTTTCACAAAACTGATATTAAGAAATTTATACTATGGGTGAAGATCACGTAGAATTCTATTTTATTTTATTTTTTTGATTTGCATAACTACTTAAGTAACACTTTTGGGGTTAATTGTCTCATGGTATTGTTTTTTCGCTTTGGCAGGGTATGCAGTATAAAAGTCAAGCTAGACATTTGTCTCAGGTAAAGAGGAATGAAACATTTGTTGGCTATGCTGTTACCAGCTTCCTGGTACAATTTTTGGAGAGAATAATTATGCAAAGTGTGGAATTTATTATTTATTTCCAAGTTATATTTAGTACACAAAAAGCTAAATCACTTGTTCAACTACTATATGTACTGTAATTACACTCTAATTTCAAGCTTTTGGTCATGCAGTTTGCATAAGTAGTTGTAATTACATATTTAAGGCATGTAATCATGTAATAATTAAGATACACAATTCAATTATATAATTAAGATATGCAAATGTGTAGGACCATCATGTGTCATTGATTTTAAGTAGACTACCCCATTAATTCTGAGGAGAGTTCTGCTTAAAACACATTTCACAACACAGCTTGCAAAGAAGAATTACACAGACAAGGAAAAAACAGACACGTTATTATACC
This sequence comes from Anas acuta, assembly GCF_963932015.1. Lineage (NCBI taxonomy): Eukaryota > Metazoa > Chordata > Aves > Anseriformes > Anatidae > Anas > Anas acuta. Next base: position 26,161,566 of record NC_088987.1, read on the forward strand.
CTTTTGGATATCTGCCTGAAATGTTAAATAAAATAAAATTGAACTATCAGATTTTAATCGTATTTACAAGCTTGGTTCTTGTCCTAACCTAAAATAAGTAAATAAAAATCCAGCGAGCAAGAGAAGTTGTATTCTTCTCCAAATGGACCAAAATATTTGCAGACTTGTTTTTAGGCAAGCATTGGTACAGAGAAAATAATCTCCACAAATATCCTACTACTTCTTAATTACCTGTTATGTCCCCAGAAAGATATGTTAAACAAGCAAGCCAAATAGCTAATCATCTCTTTGCATGTTGCAATACCAAATATGGTTTTCATAGTTTATTTCAGAGAACTAGGAAAGGAAAGAGCAATTTTTCTTAATTGGATGAAAACAAGGGAACACACAAAACAGAGTCATTTCCACTGTGGTTGTTTTTATGCTCAGCAACAGAAATTTTTTATCCAAAATTATAAAATCAAGATTACTGACCTCAATTTTACTGCATGATATTTATGTTAATGCTTTTAGCCTTTTTTCCCCCCTTCCCACAATTAAAACATACAAACAAAAGACAAACAAAACAAGGAGGACTCTGTGCAGAACACCACAAGTAAAGTTTAATGGCTCCTTCAGGGGTTTTCTCTCTAAGAGTAGAAGAGCAGAAGCAAGAAAGCCACTGCCAGAGCAAGGAGGGCAAAGTAATTGTTGCACTGACCTACAGAGATTATGCAATCACTGAGCCTCAACTTCCATACATGCTCAGCACTAGCAAACCAAATTAAGAAGGGGATTTCAAAAAAGATGGTAATACCTTGATGAGTAGTCCAGAATAGATAAGTTTCACCTTTCCCTTTCCGTTGACATATCTTAAGGAATAGGCACTAGAAGTTGAGCATCAGTCTTCTACTAAGCAAAGTGATAAGGAGAAAAAGTTATCTCCCCACAATGAGTTTGTTTAATAGCAGCTTGGTAGTAATGTGTCAGGAGAAATATGTGAAACGAAGGAAAACGCATCACTGAGTATATCCAGTTTGAAAGGAAGCACCAAAATACCATGGTATAACTCCTTTTACACCCATTTCCCTCTGCCATTCACAGCACTTGATTGTATGTAAACTTGTGATAAGGCTGTATTGGGAAATCTCTTCTATTGAAATGGGTGTATCTGGGACTCAGAAGTCCTCAAACTGGAACAACTCCCCGTTATGCCTGACAGATTTATACTTATTCTAGAAATAGACAGAGGAGCAAAATAAATATTTTTTTTTTATAAATTCTGTAGGAGATTTTTACTGTCTCTCTCAGGAAGAAAAAAAAAAAAAAAAAAAGCCTCTGGCTTCAAGATATAAACCATTCAATAGATCTGCATTAGTAACCAGTATTCAATAACCAGTATTCTCCTCAGATGACAGAAATGCTTTAAAGATCCTACTTAGAATATTCATACAATCTAGGGTGATTTTTTATTTTTTTTATTTTTTTGCTAAGATTAATATATTTTATCATTCTTTTAGTATTCATTTGAAAGATAAAGACATACATTCATAGTTCAGGATCTTAGGATGCTCCACTGCCTATTTTGAGTTTAAATAAACAACCATACCCATATTCAAGTATGCAATAAGAGAAACTGAATTCTGCCAGGAGAACATACGCGGGCAATGCTATTTACATTTCTAGGTACTAGAAGTCAGGAATAGATAGCTATTGTACCCAAACTATATCCCACAGGACAGAGAAAAACACACAATCTCACTAGAAAGCTCAGAACTAGAGCCTATTCCAGCAGCAATTAGCACAACATGACTCTGATTTTTGGAGGCATTTCTATTGCACGCTTTGCCACTCCACAACTAATAAATACCATTTATAACCTGGCAAGCAACGTCTCTGCAGGTGATCTCAGCTATTTTCAAAGTACTCTTTTCTCTCATTGCTGAAGAATAAAACAGCTATGCTTGAAGAAGAATTTGTGTCTCTCTTTGAAGGGCTACCACTAGCATTTCTCTACTGGCAGTATTTCAAAGAGAAACAACCGCTTCCCTCTAAGGCCCTGAAGTTCTTTGGAGAAGGGAAGGCTACTCTGAAGTGTTATAATGCAGAAGCATGCAATCTTCTGTCTGAAATTCAAGTTGAAGTGAGAGGTCTTGAGGGATCTCACAAAAATAGGATGACACACTCCTATTCCTCCAAATTTTCCACCTTATCTTTACAAAGCACAACCAACATATGGTTTTCCTGTAATTTCAGAGGATTTTGCCATGTAATACTGGCAGTTGGGAGCTGCTGCTGTGAGACTCCCCCCTCCCTCCCCCCCCAAAATATGGAAAGAAGCTGACAGATGGATGCATATATTCATCTTTATTTACTGCTAACAACACCCAGACCCATGGTGATATGGTTTGGCCCATATCCTTTCAGCATTTCCTCTGGCCATTCCTTGATTTTCATCATTAGCTTACAAAGAATATTTCTACCTAGACATGTGGTTTTCTTTTCTTTCTGGATGATTACTCTACTGACATACTTCAATTTCAATTCCTTTTTGTCCTTATCTGTTTTTGAAGAACTGGTTAAAAGAAGAAAATAATACAAAAAGCTCTTTTTTTGTACACTTTTTTTTTTTTTTTGGCAGATATTGAATAAGTATCTCTTTTCCAACTGCCTTAAGGAAGGTGAAGAGGTTCCCTTTTCTCTAACGTTTGTTCTGATTATTGATGGAAGAAACTAGCTCTCTGAAGCTTATCTTGTCATGAATTTATCCCTTGCTCAACACACACTCCTGACTCTTTCTCTGCATATTAAACATTCACGTAAGCAGGTTAGACTTCAAGCTTTCTACAGAGAACATGAACTCCTAACAGGAGCTAGCCTTCAGCTCTGACCTAATGGACCACAGTGTATTCCAGAGGCAAACCCTCACGTTGTCATCCTGCTCAATACTATTACAATGGCAATTGACCACTGCAAACATTAAGATCCTGAAAGTTATTAGATGTTATAATTTAAATACATAAGGACTTTGATATTATGGGTAAATCCAGTAGTAGACTAAAATAACATATAGCATGCAATTTGGCAAACATCCTCAAGGAAGAAGTTAACACATTGCAAGACAGCAATTGCAAATGTTCACGTGAGCTTTCACAATAAATGTGCTTCACACACACACACACAAAAAAAAAAAATTGTCAGTTTGGAGTCTATTTTGTGGGTAGTCTTAACATAAAAATCATGACTTGAATGATAGTGTAATATTTATTATTGCCAACAGATGTAAAGAGGGAAAATATATTTTCCTACTGAAGATAGAAATGATAATTGCATATATAGTATGCATCTATATCATATTAACCCAGTATACCAATCTCTATCATCATCTGTGGATCAAATTTGAGTCCCTTATGTGCAGTGTCCTTGAGATAAGGTGACTTCTGCACATCTGTACTATTTTTCATCACTTGCAACACCACAGCCCAAGTTCCTTCTCCTTCTATCCCTTGCCTTTGCTGTCTCACAGACTAACCAGGACGAAAGGCAAGGGGACTGTGTATAACATAGTCCTTTAGTAATACACAGGCCACAAGCATCCTCAAGAGCCTATGAAGGACTCACCTCATTTCTCCTCATGAGGATCCATCTTCACATCCATATAACCATGAATATTTGGCATTCAGTAATACCAAAGCTGCTAACAAACACAGAGGACAAGTCTAAACAATGATGGTGTCATAAGGGCATTGATCACCAGTGACCTTAACTTGTAACTCACTAACGTTGGTTCACACATCGAATGGCACAGGGACTGCATATTTTTTCAATCATGAAGATGGTGTCAGCTACTTTAAAAATGTTCTCCAAGATGTGGTGAGAGGAAGACACACTTGTATATGCATTACGATTTGACACCAACCTCAAGATGCATTCAACTAAGGTGTCACATCTCACCTCAAGTGGAAACAAAGAAATCAAGTAGTAGTACAATAGCATTTAACAGCTGATAATAATGTTTCTGTCTGATTTGCTATAATTACACAGATTGAACAGTCTGTGTTACAGGCAACCATTAATTACCAGTTCTATACCCCAAGTATATATTTTTCCTCAGAGTTTTAATGCTAAAGTCCAAATTCTTTTCATAAGAGAAGTAATCCAGTAACATTTCCTTCCACACCAAAAATTTTTTACTCCATGTAGTGCAGACATTTAATTTCTCTGCTGGCACTCTCAAAAGCAACTAATACTTCCAAGAGAAACTCCATGTGAAATACCAAATTCTTATCAAGTCATTTGCTAACCACGTATTTTAAACATATCTAAAATCATTTCATGGCACAACTGCTGCCTTTCACATTTATTAGTAGATTTTTAAAATTTTTATTATATTAAGTCATTCAAGGGCAGAATTCATCATGACAATAATTTAAATATTTTTTGCATTTCAGAAGGTTTACCATAAGACAACTTGCAGTGCCTGCAAAAATCATGTGTAATATTGGTAACATTATTCAGCCTATACATTTACTAACCTCCACTGCTCCAAATTCTGAGAGACTTAAAATTAATACAAATAATGAGCTGTTTCTTACTAACTATTTGTGGTAATCATTTATGTCTCCAGAGCATATAACTCTGAAAGTGGTTTTGGCAAAAGTAACAGGCCTGTTAACCGGCTTTTCAAAAACATGCATTCCCACTACATTTACACATAAATCTGATGAATCCAAAGCTAAAACTACTTAAAATAAGAATATCCAAACACAATTCTTTAAAGTGAAGGAACACTTTGGAACTCTTTTACTTGACTGATGACTTGTGATAGAGGACTGTGAATAATTATTGTTAGACAACAAGAATAATGCTATATAAAACAATTCTGAAAGCCTTCTTGCAAAAATGCACACATACATTTACTGAGAGCAAAGTGCTATCTGTAAAAGCAAATAATGAAAAACCTTGTTAACGGGGAATTTAGCTTTAAAATAACTCCATGATTTAGCTTAATGTCTCCTCATGTTTATACACGCGTTTTGAAAACTAAATCTCTTGAGAAGAGTGCAGGCTAAATGCAGCTTCCACAAAGTGATCCATTAAAGTGACCGAGAGCACAAACCCATGTGTTCCACAATGCTGGATTTGAGTCTGTTTCTATTTCTCAGAAAGAAATTATCTTTCAAATCAGACATTGTGATTTCCTAAGATATAAAGTACTCACAAATTGTAACCTGAAGACAAAAAAAGAAAAAAAAAAAAAAAAAAAGCATATGAACACTGTTAAGCAAGTACACAGTGACATTACTAAAGTGACAACTACATCTTAAATTACAGACACAGTACCAACAAGAAAATAAACATTTTAAGACTTCATAGCAACTTCAGCCCATCAATAACCCCAGTGTAAAGATATTGAGACTAGGAGTCTATACTGAGACCTGCAGTATACTGCAGTCTACTGCAGTATATACCATACTTACGGAAATTATGTGTTTCACTGCAATTCTGGTAAAGGCATGTTCTAGCTATGACAACTCAAGAACCCTCCAGAATGTTAAGCATAGCTACTTATTCTTCAAATTTTAGATGTGAGCCTCATACCTTGTTTCTTCCTGTTGTTCCAGTTATTACATGCTGAAGTCATTTCATATTGTGGGTGATCAGATGAGATGAAATAAAGAATCAATGTGCAAGTGGTTCCTGTTGTTTAACTCTGAGGAAGTACAACTTTTTCAGCCATCCAATCAAGGGATTAAGGTAGTTGTAAGGTTTCTATCACATTACTGAAAATTCAGATTCAATTTGATATTCAGAATCTTTCAACATCTTCTTCATTAAAAGAACTTTGCATTAATACAAGTAACACGAGGAAAATGAAATAAGGATGATCATACCAAAACCTGTTTCCTCCCGTGAGAGTAAAGAACCCTTTGATGGCTCTCCCTCCTTCTCTCTATTTGTCCTTAAGTCATCTTGGAGGCTTTTATACTTCCTACAATAATGCTTGATTTTGCTGTGGAAATGAGTACTTTTTTCCTCGTTAACATAAAAACAGACATTAGACTCAGCAGCTGCTGCTGAAGGACTTGTTTTCTTCCCTGGCAATTCACTGTCATAAGCATCTCCAAGCAGACAACACAATGTTGTGCATTGCTACCTCAGGTTGCAGTACCACTTAAACCAACTAAGTTTGGCCTCTCTTCTTCGTCTCTCTTGCTGAAGTATAAACATTTCAGCATTTCTTAGCCACACTATGGCTTAAAGGCACTACATATTCTCATAGATTAATTGAAATAATTGCCGAGGCAAACAGCTCTGGGGCAGACACGTTCTGCAGTGGAGCAGGGAATCGCGATAGGCAAGGCTTTTTTTCGGCATCGAAGCCACTTGAGGCAGCTGAGGGAGCTGCCAGGGCCCGGCAGCCCTCACAAGGGTGGCTGACAAGATGTAGGTGCAGCCAGCAGCGCCCCCTCCCCGGCCATTCAAAAGCAGCCCCTAGGGAGCACGAGGTGAACGCAGCAGTTTCTGTAGGCAGGGCCCCTTGCCACTCTCTTGCAGGGGTCTTTCCCTTCCGTACCGGTAGCCTGTTTGTGAGGAACCTGGCCATGGTATCAACCAGGCAGAAAACTTCGCTAAGAAAGTCAAGCACCTGGTACGGCCCACTGACTACTTACCTGCTATTGGTCTTTCAGGCTGGTAATAATGAGGTAGCAACGAGAAGTCAGAGCAATCAAAAGGGACTTTTGAAAAAGGCTTTGGGGTGACTACTTAAAGGATCGGGCACAGGCTGTGTTTGCCTCTATCTTTCCGATAGAGGGGATTGATGCTGACAAGCGGGCTCACCACATTAACACATGGCTTCAGGACCGGTGCAACTGGCAGAACTTTGGGTTCTTCAATCATGGGAAGGTCTACGTGACAGCAGGCCTGCTGGCACCAGATGGGATGCGCCTCTCTCAGAGAAGGGTAAGGATTTTGGCTCAGGAATTGGCAGGGGTGATAGATAGGGCTTTAAACTAGAGTTGAAGGGAGAAGAGGATAAAACCAGGCACTCCGGTGATAAGCTAAGGGTTGGTGCACTAGAATCAGAGGGACTGTGTGCTAGTGAGGTCCTTTGGTCAGCTCCACAAGGTGCTGCGTGTAGGGAGGCACATTTGAAGTGCTTCTACACAAACACATGCAGTATGAGAAATAAAATAGATGAGCTAGAAGTCTTGGCCCAGTCCCACAGCTACGACATCATCGGCATAAGCAAAACCTGGTGGGATGAGTCCTGTGGCTGGTGTGCTGCAATAGATTGTTACAGGCTCTTCAGGAGGGACAGGCAGGGTAGGCAGGGTGGTGATGTACATGTATATGAAGCATGGGCTGGACTGTGTGGAAATTCAAGCTGGCAATGGCAAAGTTGAGAGCCTCTGGGTAAGGATTAAGGCATGAACAAATAAAGGGGATGTCGTTATGGGAGTCTATTACAGACCACCTAGCCAGGACAACAATGCCAATGAATTATTCTTTGCAGAACTAAGAGATGCCTTGAGATCAACTCCCCTTGTCCTTATGGGGGATTTCAACTTGCCAGACATCAACTGGGATCACCACACAGCTGACACGAGCAAGTCCAGGAGGTTCATAAAGCACCTAGATGATAACTTCTTGGTGCAGGTGCTAAGGGAGCCGACTAGGAAAGGTGCCCTCCTAGATCTGTTGCTGGAGAATAAAGAGGGTCTTCTGGGAGACATGGCAATTGGCGGTCATCTCGGTCATAGTGACCATGATGTGGTTGAGTTTAGAATTTATGGTGACAAAAGGAAGACTGCTGCCAAAACTTCAGCCATGGATGTAGGGAAAGGAGACTTCAGGCTGCTCAGGGAACTAGTCAGCAAAGTCCCCTGGGAAACTGCTTTTGAAGGCATTGGTGTCCATCAGTGCTGGTCAGTCTTTAAGCACTGCCTCCTAAAAGCACAAGATCAGGCAATTCCAAAATATCGAAAGTCATGCAGGCAGGGCAGAAGACCGGCCCGACTGACCAGGGATCTTCTACTGGAGTTTAGGCAAAAAAAGAAAGTATACTGCTGCTGGAAGGAGGGTCAGGAAACATGAAAGGAATACAGGAATGCTGTTCATGTTTGTAGGGAGAAAATTCATGTAGGGAGAAAATTCAACTAGAGTTGAAGCTGGCCATGTCTTTGGGAGACAATAAGAAAGTTTTTTTAAATATGTGAACAGAAAATGGAGAACCAAAGAAAACATAGGTCTGCTACTTGATGGGGAAGGTCTTCTCACATACAATAGCATAGGCAAAGCAGAGACATTTAATGCCTTCTTCGCCTCTGTCTTTAACATTGATGATGGGCTTTGGGACCTAGGGTGCCCTGAGCTGGAAGACCATGACAATGGGAATAACAAACTCCCAATCGACCCTGAACATGTGTGGGATTTGCTGCTCCATCTGGATCCATACAAGTCTATGGGTCCAGCTGGGATCCATCCCAGGGTTCTTAAAGGGCTGGCTGACGTAATCGCAGGACCTCTCTCAATTATTTTCAAAGGTTTTGGGAATCTGGAGAGGTCCCAGTAGACTGGAAGCCGGCAAATGTTGTGCCAATTTTCAAGAAGGGTAAGAAAGAAGACCCCAACAATTACAGGCCTGTCAGTCTCACATCAGTGCCTGGTAAAATCATGGAGAAGATGATTCTTGAAGTTATTGAGGCGCACCTGGGGGACAATGCAGTCACTGGTCCCAGCCAACACGGGTTCATGAGGGGTATGTCTTGCCTAACAAATTTGATTTCCTTTTATGACAAGATCACCCATCTAGTCGATCAAGGGAAAACAGCTGATGTGATGTTTTTGGACTTCAGCAAAGCTTTTGGCATGGTTTCCCACAGGATCCTACTGGACAAAATGTCCAGCATACAACTTAACAAAAACATCATACGATGGGTGAGCAATTGGCTGACGGGCAGGGCTCAAAGGGTTGTGGTAAATGGGGCCACATCTGGCTGGTGGATGGTCACTAGTGGGGTCCCTCAAGGCTCCAGTCCTCTTCCATATTTTTATAAATGATTTTGATGTAGGACTAGAGGGTGTTTTGAACAAATCTGCCGACGACACCAAACTTGGAGGAGTTGTAGACTCGGATGAAGGTGGAAAGGCCTTGCAGAGAGATCTGGACAGATTGGAGAGCTGGGTGATCACCAACCACATGAAGTTTAACAAGAGCAAGTGTCGGGTCCTACACCTGGGGTGAGGCAACCTTGGCCATACATACAGACTGGGCGACGAAACGCTGGAGAGCAGCCCTGCAGAGAGGGATCTGGGGGTTGTGGTTGACAGCAAGTTGAATATGAGCCAGCAGTGTGCCCTGGCAGCCGGGAAGGCCAACCGTGTCCTGGGGTGCATCAAGCACAGCATTGATGGTCGGTTGAGGGAGGTGATTGTCCCACTCTACACTGGTGTGGCCTCACCTCAAGTACTGTGTGCAGTTCTGGGCACCACAATACAAAAAGGACATTAAACTGTTGGAGAGCCTCCAGAGGAGGGCGACGAAGATGGTGAATGGCCTAGAGGGGAAGACTGATGAGTAGCAGCTGAGGTCACTGGACCTGTTCAGCCTGGAGATGAAGAGGCTGAGGGGGGACCTCATCACAGTCTACAGCTTCCTCGCGAGGGGGAGGGGAGAGGCAAGTGACCTATTCTCTGTAAACACCAGCGATAGAACCCACAGGAACGATGTTAAGCTGAGGCAGGGGAAGTTTAAGATGGACATCAGGAAGAGGTTCTTCACCAAGAGGGTGGTTGCATGCTGGAACAGGCTCCCCAGGGACATAGTCACTGCACCAAGCCTGTCTGAATTTAAGAAGCGATTGGACTGTGCACTTAGTCATGTGGTCTAAACTTTTGGGTAGACCTGTGTGGTGCCATGAGTTAGACTTGATGATCCTTATGGGTCCCTTCCAACTCAGGATATTCTATGATTCTGTGAAAAGGGAAGGAAATAGTCAAGATTCTCTTCACAAATCATATTCATGTTTAAAATAAACGCTCGTGGTTCAATTCTCTAAGAACTTAAGTACTTCCAAAGTTTGCTTCCTTCCTTTTCTCCCTTATTTCATCTTTAAAGATGAATGGTTCTCTCCTTACCCATTTTTCCTTTTGTAGCATTCAACAAGTAGAAAGTCATCCCTTTTCCACATACAACAGCTAAGATTGGTGTGTTTTATTAAAAAGAGGTGAAACAGCATCTCACTTCTTATAGCTCAGTTATGTTCAATCAACCTGACAAAAAAATGTTCTGGAACTCTTAAATGTCAGAGCTAATTTTGTCAGATTTGCCTTTCTTTTGGAAGAAAAGAGCAATGATGATGCAAAATTGTGCCAAAATGCCTTTCTGAAGACGCTGTTGGTTTCGGTGTAACCTTAGGGATAGAGGTTTTCCATCCAGTAAGACTGAAAACACAATGTTCCCTTCTAAACAACCTGCTGTCTTCTAGCTAACTGCCAGTGTATGGATGTACTTCTTACAAGAGCATCTATCCAAACTAAACACTAGGGAAAAAGTTGCAGTCCACAGGTGATGGAAATTATCTGCCTCCCTAAGGAAATGCTTCTCCTAGTCACTAACCCTTTGTCTTCAGTAAAAGGCAGTAACAAATTCCCACCAATCTTCTCAGGCAACCTAGCTCCCAGGGCTCTCTGTGACATTGCACTGCTATACAAATGTAAGATAAAAGCTCAGAGTCCTTTGAAGTCTCACGCAGAGCAATACTTCATTAAGGTGACTATATACAGAAAAATAGCTTGCACTGGCTTATCACAGAAATGGGGCTCTCTTTCTAGACTGTTTAAAGAATTGAAAAATATTGCCTCTTTTCCAGTAAAGTACTCCGGGAGCTACTATTTATATTGTGGTAGTTAATAGTCAAAAATATATTATTTGGTTTAATCTAAGAGTATAAATGCTCAGAGGGTGCAAACTTCAGTTAAACTAGAAACAGTTTTTTATGACACTGCAAAAAACAATGTTGTCGTATAGAGCTACGAGCTATAGTAACCATCCATTACCACAGTGCAATTAAACAACCACTTCACCTACATACCAACAGCACAGCTTTCTCTATTTTTCTAGCACAGCAGAGTCCAGTAATCCCCATCGAGTTTGAGTGTACTTTAGGTTTATGTTTCATATTATTTTTAATTATAATGTAAATTAGTAATTTCCATCATTTACTCACAGAGGAAAAGTGATATATTTGAAGAGCTAAATAAAGGAAAATATCAAAATACACTTCCATAAGTGAAATGCTCAAATCTTCAGTTTCCTCAAGGACAGAGATATTTTCATAATAACCATTCACGAAATTCAGATTGAAATCAGAGTCCTACCCTTCCTGTGTTACTTTTCTCATTTGCCTCACCTCATTTGTTTAAGTACTAGCTGATTCTGTGTTACAACTTTGGCACAAATATGCAGCTTTCCAAGAAAGTCAGGGATGACCATAAGTCCTGAAACAAGGACTACCTAACAAAAATAGGACCAAAAAGGTGTTGAGGGATTTCTTGAAACAGCAAAAATCCCATGGCTTGCTGCAGCTGAGCAAACCAAGCTACCAGGGCAACTATGAGAAGTTCCCATGACAGTGTTCCCACATCGCCCAATTGAGGAATTTAGAAAAATATTGTTACCAGCTTCAAGGACAAGGTCTACATGACTGCTAACCACAAGGGGGTTGTTTTCTTGCAGGTGGGGTTGTTTTCTTGTAGTTGTTTGTCTGAGTGCTTTTGACCAATAATCTTGTGTGAGACACTATCCGCCCCTGTTAAGTTCACTATAAAAGTTAGGCTATTCGGGCAATAAAATGGAGCATGATCTGACCATACTGGTGTCTGTCATGCTTTCAGCCGTGCTTCTTGCAACAAAAAAGGGACATTTAATATCAAACCCACTCAACATAAACAGTCAGTCCTGTACAAATTTCTACCTGACTCTTCTGATAATGATAGTAATGGATAAAAGTGCAGGTTGTTCAGTCTTATACCTGATTATACACACATTATCTATCTACGTCTTTCTTTGTCAATATTTTTCTCAGATAAAAATCTGTTGAAATTACACCACTCTATGATTGATGGCAACTGTTAAAGTGGTGCCCTGAGCTACATGTGTGGGAACAGTCTCATTGCTTAATTTAGTAATGAAGCATCCAAATCAGATTGCCAGAAGCTGGCAGTTACCATACACTAGCTATGTTCTTGCATCCTTTTACAATGACTCCTCTTCTGGCCACAGTCAAATGCTGCATGCTAACACTAGGGAGACATTGGGCTGTTTCTATATGGCCATTTTGATGCATTTACAAAATTTAAATAAGATTGATAATATCATTAATAAGTCATGTCTTACATAAATAACCTACTCCTAATACTGGACCACTCTCCTGTCATTTGGAAATGTAAAACAAGCATATGGAATTTGTTATTTTGTTTTTCGAGTCATAAACATTACTCAAAAGACAAAGTTAAAAGATTAATGAGAGCTGATCACAGTGACTTGTGTAACTTCAAGATGAGGACAATGAAAAATGCAGCTCCTTGGCATTTATGGAGGAGGGTGTGTGGATGAATCACACAATTGATAGATACCCTTGTTTCAGAAGGCAGCTCTTCTGCCAAGTCATGTACTTTTTTATCTAATCCAATTAAGAAATCATAATAAAATCTACTTTACTACTTTTCCTGTATCAAGTATTCTTTTGCAAGATATTCATAGCTGTGTACGCAACAAACTTCAGGGGGAACATTTCAGTGCTATGAAGCACCCACAGAAAGGGCAAGTCTACATTCTACCAAATCTGTGTTCTTGCTCATCCAAGAGGGTCCTGTTTCCAGCATAATACCAAGAAAGCACAATACTTAATAGCATTAAATGGAACAGTTTTCACCCTAATGGAAACCACAGCAACAATGTTAAAGAGACATTTCACAATGGTCCTCAAGACCAGAACATTCGCACAAAGACACAAGTCCCATAAATTTAGCTGGTATCCTAGAGGCAAAGCAGACTTCACAACTCAAAGCATAAAAAGATAAACAACTGTGGGCAATATTCAGCTTTAGTAACAGTCAGAGGCTAAGAATAACAGAGAACATTGAATCTCTCAACAGCAATAAAATCTGCCCAGCATCACTGGGTCTGGCTTAAAAAACAAACAACAACAAAAAACTGTTAATGACTAGGGTCCAACGCTGCTCAATGGGATTTGTGTAAATAATTAAATAAGAAAAGCCAGCACTTACATTTTTTAGTTTACATGATCACTGAAAATAAGGATGGATAGCAATACCAATTTTTTTCTATTATAAAACTCTTTTCTTTAAGTACAAATGGTAGACTAACAGTATCAGGAAATCAGGAAGATGCAGGGGGGGGAGGGGGATACAGGGGTGATAAAAAAAGAGCTGTTAAGAAAAACCTCTTTTTGTCCAGTTAATGTTATAAAGTTACCAAAATATTTGTTTCTTTCTGAAATAACAGTAATATTCACTACAAAGAAGAAGATATATTTTACTCATGGCCTTTTCTCCAAGGTATTTTCAAAAGTCTACAGATTTGGCCCAGCGTAAAAATACTAGCAACATTTCGTTTTGCCAAACAACAGCATGTAACAACCACGTGCACAAGTACACAACTGAAGCCTCATAAGTTGGTGCAAATCCTTCTACAGCTAGCTTCCCAGGCCCCTGTTTCTTGCCTTTTGTCCAAGATGTGGCTCAGCACCCACCAACCCCCCACCAATGGGACATGCTCCCACTACGAGCATCTGCGTGAAGCTGTGGGGAGGCCGCATGCTCCAGTTGTGTGGGGCCTTGAGTGTCTGATATGCTCCATCCTTTAGCCTTCACACTGGCAAATTAAATAAAGATGCTATTTCGCTTCTTTACACAACTGAGTGGCATTTTAATTAGTCTACAGTTAGAAGTGTTAATCACACTATGAAGTGAGGCGATAATTCACAGCTAGTAAAACTTCCTGCAATGGTTTTACAAGCACCAGTATACAGTTTACCACATCTGTTTTAAAAGGAAAAAAAAAAAAAAAAAAAAAAGAAAGGGAACCCACCACACCACAACAGTGCATTCTCTTTTTCAATTAAAATCAGCTTCCAGAAATCCATTCCTAAGAGAGGGTTTTTATTCCTCTTTGAAAGGATACTCTAAATCCCTAATGATTTCTTTCAAAGGGCTTTATATATTAACTTTATTTACTATTTTCATTTTGATAGATTCAAAAAATATATGCATAGTAATCCAGGCCTCTCCTTCCTGAAAGCTTCTTTCCTTCACTCCACTGAAAATACTGTATTAACAACTTTTGTCCTTCTATTTGTCATGTATTCTACTGGTGAAAAGCTTTTATGTGCAGCAAGTTTTCAGAAAGGGAAGCTGTGTTTATTATTGAAAACACAGATCAAAAAAAAATGTTGAATTTAAGCAGCTGAGATCAAGCAGCAGTATAAACATGCCACCAAGTTTATTTTTTATCTTTTGAAAAGAATGCAAGACCTTCACAATAAATATTTTTAAATTAATCATTCATTTGCTTATTTTTGTGGGGAGCACATTTGTGCAAGATGATTTATCTTCTGCACAGCTCAGCCATCTGGCTGTTCTGAAAGTCTAAAAGAACAGGATAAAAACAAATAGCTAAGTGATTCCTTTATTTTTCTAAGGAATATGATGGGTGTGGTGGGGCTGTTCTGGCAGGCTCCATGCAAAGGATGGCTATAACATAGCATCATCAATTTGATAGACAAAATTTTTCAGTGCCATTTTAGATAGAATCCTAAAATGTACTTAACACTCACATCCAATGTTTTCAGTGAGCAGAGGTAAGCAAACAAGTAAGTACCTGAGAACTCAAAGGTGCCTCTGTACACAGATGCATCTCCAATTCTGATTAGCACATTCAATACAAATTTACCTATCAGATGCAGACATTAAGATGAACTTCATTCTAACATGATAGGAAGCATACAGAAAGCTTCATAACTCCAAACTACATTATAGTTACCAGACGTAATAAATGTGCAAAGTGTTTCTCTGCACAGACTCTTTAAATTAAAAATCTGAAGCAAGAAAGAACCCCAGCTTTTTTTTCCCCTCCCTCCATTTTCTGTTACTATTTTAAATGCACTCTTTAAAGGTTTCTTCATCAACAAGCCAGACCCATGAATCAGTTTAGCAAAAGGCTAACATGGCATCATCCGCACCTATGCAGAATTTTCTTTTGTCATGATTAATCCCTGACTCTGAATATCTTAAATGAACCAAGCCACAACAACATAAATGGCCTTACTTATTCAAGAGTGTGGTTTTGAACAAAAATTGGGCAAATCATTTCAAAGTCTATGTGTCAAATAATCAGGATATATAGAATTTCTCATATTTGTTTCCCTTTGAATGTCAGGCCTCAACTCAGCAGGAACATTTAATAACTTGTCAATAATTTGTGCATGGAATGATCTGGTAAAATCTTGTCACAGTCCATGCAATTCATATACATCTTTTATCTTTCATTAGGTATACATGTCAGAGTCACTGTCTATGCTTTTGTCTTTGAATGTAATCACATATGCAGAAATCAGAAATAAGACGGCATTCAAACCACACACTGCATGAGTAGTCTGAGGACTACTAATTTCTTAGTAATGCTGGCTTTTCTCATAAAGGACAAGGAGGAAATCAGCTTCAAAAACATCACTTTCACACACATTATTAAAACTTTTAGCTTAAGAAATGGGGCAAGGGTAGTTACAGATCAGTCCAACATGGTGCTTTGTTATCCATATGAAATATGGAGCTTGGCTCCAATGAGCTTGCCTTGGAGCCAAAATTGAGGGAGGAGGAAGAGGGGATTACTTGCAGGCCAGAAGAAAGTGGGTGTGATCACGGGTGACTAAACAGACCTCCCTTGTGCATCACATCCCCCCCCACACCCTGCTTTTTGCCCTTTTGCCCTTTTCTGTCTCTCTCTCTTTTTTTTTTTTTTTTTTTTTGGCCAGTGCATAGAGGTTACACTTCTCTTGGTCCAGAAGCACAGAACTACTACAGCAGTCTGATGTATTCCAAGCCATTCACTACAGCTAGTAGAAATATGCAGGATGAAATACATTGTTCCTGGCATTTTAATTCTATTTCAAACCAGAATATCTAAAAATCTCATATGAAAATCCTTTCAGGTTAATCTAGTTCATTTTTCACTCAGTTCATAAAGAGGTTCATAAAGAGGTTCATAAATTATCTTGCCTAAAAACAAACAAAACAAAACAAAACAAAACATTTGAGCAAAAACTCATCCACTATTACTATAGTGCTCATTGCAAATATTTCCTTTTATTGAGGTATCTTCCCAGTGTTTTTCAGAAATTGATTAGTTAATCAATTAGCAAAATAAAATTTATGTGGCACACATTTATTGGTGGTCAGATCAGAAATTATGAAATTGAAGTCCAAAGAAATTACGTAGCTCAACACCAGTCTTACATTTGATAACCAAACCCGTAGAATAAGATAGGAAGACAACTTAAGGTTATGTCACTAGGAAAAAATAAAACTACCACTTTACATTTACTATTTACCTCACTATCACACAGGAAAAACAAACAAAAAATTATAAATGAACTTTGCTATTTCTTCCACCAAATCCTAAAGCTTCCACAGCTGTTGTTGCTGTTGTTTGTTTAGTGTGGTGTATTTTTCGTTTTGGTGTTTTGAGAAAGAGAGAGAGGGGTAAGGAGGATTTTCACCTGATGGGGAATTCAAACATGCTTTTGTCCTGAAACTTGCACTAATTGTACAGAAGTTCATGAGCCTTGTGCTGGCAAGTGTTCTTAAAACGTAACCTTATGGCTCATTTATGTAATTCCCAGTTCTCTGGTAAAAGAGAAACTATCAGCATTATGTGCAGTACAGCCGAAAAAGTACTACTCTTACCACTCCTTCTTCAATATTGTAAATAATGGGAATATTTTTTCCCCATGTTCTCAAATTCATAGCTAATACTAAAAGAGAGCATCAGCACCTGGAAACATGAACAGATGTTATCCAGCCACTGAAAGTAGGTTCACACATTGACTGGCTGTTTGCATTAGAAGCCATCCTTTCACACTGAGCTGCAAAACAGCCCAAAAGCTGGTCCTTTATGAATAATAAGTGGACTTCCCCCACCCTTTTTTCTTAGAGCAAGTCAAAGATGTACAGAGTGTGAGAACACGCGTTGCTGCTGCTCATTCCCCACCTCGTACATGCTGCCCCCTGCACCCCTGCCAGGTGGGGGTGTCGGGGATGTTTGGCGGGGAAACCAGGAACCTCCTTGCAGGGCCCCAAGCTCAGAAGAGCCTCACCCAAGTTCACCCTTTTCCTACCATCTTATGACACTTTATCACCCCATTTAACATACACAGACTAGTGTCCTCAGGCCATATCATCACACACTTCTGTTTAAAAGCAGCCAACACACCAATAAAAGTACAAAAAAGTCCAGAGAAGCTAATATTGAGATTTCAAGTCTTTCAAAGACAAAAATTTGAAATTTAATTGCACAACAGAAATGTGGATTTCACTTTTTAATTAAGGCACCCCAGTTTTAACTGTTTCACCCACCCACCCACACTTCTTTGGAAGTGAAAAACTACTCATAGCCTCCAAAAACACTAAAGATATAAGTTTAGAAATATCTTAATTTAGCTACAAAATAATGTTTTAATATTTTTTAGTTACTAGAGGATAAAATGCTTGGTTGATGGTTCTTAGTGTTATCAAACTTTGCAATTAACTTTTATTTGATCTTCTGCTTCCAAGAAGAAAGTCACGTCAAGTATTTTGGCAAAGGCCCTTCAGTTCAGATTCTAGCAGAATTCATTATCAATACCACTGTATTGTTGTATCCAGGTAGGACATGTATGATACCTTTGGCATTATACTAGCATGAATTGTCTCACATTATTTTATATATAATATATAAATGCACATATACACACACGACAGACTATAGCCAAACATAAAACACAAAGTTATTCATCAGATTATGAGGAAAATAAATGGAACAAGAATATTATGTCCAATCTGAACAGACTGCTATTACCAGTCATATTTTTAAAAAAGCAACACCTGAGAAACTTTATTTCAATTCTCATGTGACTGGGGTTCAGATCATTCAGATTTCCAAATGAATTTTCAAAACTTTGGCTTTATAGTAAAATTTACATTTAGATGCAGCAGAATACAAACAGCTTGATGCATAACATTTTTTTGTTAAATACGTAGCACATTCTCAAAATTAACAACTTCTCCAACAGCACTTGCAAATAAATATAGTTGACCATTTTTCCATCTTCTAAACACCATAATCTCTCTTTAAGTATTAAGAGATGTCATGGTCTGAACTTTTATGGATCATAAAGCTTCCATTGTACATCCAAAGGTTACTAAACTTTAAACAGTTGACTGAGATTTATGAGGCAAATGTAAAATCTGCTTGTATGAGTCAGGCCTCGTAACTAAGCAAGGAGAAGGTAGCCCTAACCATGGAAATAAGGTATATTATTCAAAAACACTCCAGGAAATAAGGCATGATGGGGTAACAACATCATGAAAGCAAAATACCACAGAAAATAAACCACAGGAAAAAAAAAATCAGGAAATGGAGTAAGTCAGATTTTGTTCCATTAAATAGTAACAAAATTAGAAGTAAGACATGTAAAGAAAAACAAGATAAAGATTTGTCATCACTGAAGGGAAACGGAAGCAACAACAGCTAGCAACCCCATGGGACATATAAAATAAAATCAGAATGCAGAAATGCAGAGCAGCTCAAAAATTGATGGACTTAAAACCTTCACTTTTTCACATCACCAAAGTGAAAGAGATTAAAATCAGAACTGTAATGCTTTAGGAACATGTCAGCCAGATCACATTTGCAAAAGATGCCCATCTTGATTAGCTGCAAGGGAAACATTCAATTCTACTAGATTTTGGATGAGAATGTAAATGAAACTCTTATCATTGCTTGAATCCCTGAAATGCAAATGTAGGGCTCTGATTTACTACTAACATTACTGAAAAGCTTCTGACTTTCTTACCTTAATATCTCTAAAGTGAATGATCTGATGGGGAAAGAAAAAAAAAATGTTTTGCAGTTCCCCTTTCCCCTATCACCTCAATGTTGAGTGACTTAGCCCCCAAGAGTTAAAACCAAATCAAAAGCAAACCAAAACCCTCCAAACTGACACCACAACCACCAAGGAAGACATTATCTGTATATACTGACAGAAAGAGGAGGGGGGAATAAAAAACAAACAAACAACAAAAACAACAACAAAGACAGTCAGAACCTGCAAAACTAAGCAGAATGGATGAAGGAAGAAGTAGCTGCTACTTTGACACTTCCCAATGTTTTTCTTCAACTCTTAAGCCCTCTGTTTTCAAAGTCTCTGGGGCCTGACATTGCTGGGTTACATTCTTGTGTGTAATGTTTGCCAAAGAGGAGGAAGCTCCACACTGCAGGATCTGTCTCATCCTTGGGGAGAAAATGTGACCCGTGCTCTGAGCCCCAAACAGGCCCATGCAGGCATACCTTAGGGGCAGAAGCTAGGGTTGTCCATCACTGCTCCTGCTGCAGTGTCAGTCTATGGACAAAGATTCAAACCAGTAATGAATGAGCCAGACTCCAACTATGAGGACAAGTGAGAAAAAAAGAAAAAAAAAAAGGGGGGGGGGGGCAGGGCAAGAAAGGGTAAGAAAGTTTTCATTCGAGAAGCAAAACTTACAAGATTACAAAAATATGAGAGCAACATATGAAGAGAAAAATAATAAAATAGAAATACCAGTACAGGCCTGAAGAGCTGCTTCTCCTTTTGCCGTGCAGTGAAGTAGAAATTTAAAATGTTATGACAAGGGGTATTAGGATGATAACCAGAAATCAGGGAGACTCGAGACATTTAAGAAGGCAGGACATAAATATGCCTAGTTTTTCTGCTAGGCAACAGCTCTAGAAACCTCTGGTTTACTTCTAGAGACTGAAAATTTACAAAAGATCAAAAGTTAGACAACAGATTACATTTACAGAGCATTACACTCTACAGATTGCTAGATAATATCCTACATAACAGCAACAGATCTTTGATCAAACTCTGAAAATTGGTGTTTATATTCAAAGTAACTGCACTGAGCATAGTTTACACTCTGGAACCCAATTTGGACTCCTTTAAACAAGTAGACAAGGCCAAGTTCAGAGCTGTGAGGTGTTGAGAGCTCTCACTGCAGTGTTTGCAGCATGGAGGGCAGACTGGATAGAGAAATTATCTGAGTTTTAAGACTGGCTGGAAATTGTGGAATAATTAAAAGAAATTACATAGATCTAATCTTCTACATGTAATGGGAAATATTAACTTGATGATCAGGCATAGTGATGTTGACTTACTCTAGGTGACAACCTGGCACAGGGTTAGTCCAGAAGGCAGCTGGCAGCCTGTGGCTGGTGCTGCCCTCAGTTCTCCACTGCACCAAGGGCTCCAAGTGCTCTGGGACTGCTTGGCTGCCTGCACACTGTTCTGAGCACAGGGGGCTCACACCTCAGCTGTGAATCTATTCTGGAATGTACTTTAAAGGAGCTTAATAGAATAATAAAGGAGAGTGCATACCAAAATATGGCGGATACCACTGAGCTATTTTTTTTTTTAAGCAGTAGAACTCTTACTGTTCTACATGCTACAAATAAAAGAGGTTTTATTTTTTAATTTTTTCTCCCAAAATGTCAAGACTTGTCCTACTTCGGAAAGCTTTTTTCATTGAAATAAGAGTTTGAAAACACTTTTGTAAATATCTTATAAAAAAAATCACTCAATTTTTTTCCATTAATTTGTCAATTGTGCATAAATAAATGAATGGATTTTGCTTAAAACTATTTTTTCCTTTCAGTTGCCTTTCTTCTGATCAACTTTTTAACTAGAAGATTTCCTTTCCCTCCCATTTTCTAGTTACAATTCCTAGTGGAACTGGGTTCAAGGACACACAGCAGAAGGCAATGTTGGATTCCTCAGCACGCGGGTCTTCGTGCGTGACACACATGGCCACATGGCACCAGCACTATGCATGTTCTGACTGCCGCAAAAGGCACCACAACACAGGTGCAAGAAGTCTATACCTTCTTTCAACAACCATTTTTAAAGCCTACTTTGATGTTTCTTCAAGTACTGCAAGAAGTAAAAACTTAAAAACTTCCTCAGAGAAATATACAAAAAAATATATATATACAAAATATATGAGAAATATACAAAAAAATATATATGATAAAAATATATGAGAAATATAGAAATATAGAAAGAAAGAAATATAGAAAGAAAGAAAGAAATATAGAAAGAAAGAAAGAAATATAGAAAGAAATATAGAAAGAAAGAAAGAAAGAAAGAAAGAAAGAAAGAAAGAAAGAAAGAAAGAAAGAAAGAAAGAAAGAAAGAACCAAATGTCTTTTCAAGTTATTTCTCCACAGAATCTATTTGATTTTCAGTCAGTTCCATGAAAATATAATTTCTCAGTGGGGAAAAAAGAAACAGGACCATATGAAAATAAACACGACTGGTTCCTGACATGGTCCTCCGAGCTCCGTGAATCCTGAAGGGATTTTGGTCCCAGATTTGCTCAAAGTGGGAAGAGTTGACTGTTCCCAGCCCTCCGCCAGGTGCTATCTGGTGACAGGAGGATCTTTCCAGCGCATTTCAGCAACCAGCCGGCTTGACAAATGTCCTGCAAAACTGGAATATTGTATCTCAGCAGTACGCAATGGAGTTTTGCCAAATGTCTAACAGCCCTATTATTTCTCCCTGACAGGCTGTTTTACAGAAGTTTTTCTAATTACACTAAATGAAAGTATGGGTCATTGGACGGAACAGAAGGATATTTACATTGGGCCTCTGATATCATTATAACAAGATAAAGAGCAAATACAGGCCAGAAATGTTCCATTCAGAGTGACATTACAACTTGCTATACCATATATTTACCCCCAAAAAAACATTCTTATCACAAAACAGATATTTCTCCTTAACATGAGACCACCAAAATGAAATAAAGTAAAATAGAAGAAGATCGAAGAAGATAGGAGTAGAGAAATACTCAATGTTTCAGAAAAGTGGAAAGAATGTAAGAGCAGTAGTGCTGTGACAATTCAGACCAGCTAGAGATCTAGTCTTAGCAAAGCAAATTTATTGTAATTCAAAATGATTAACCATTAACAGTCAATTACATGCATACTGCTAAAAACCATAAGACAAATTTGTGTCTTAACAAGTATGAAAGGTACACTGATAACAAGACCCTCTTTGGTTTTAAATGGACTTTAAACCCAACTTTCCCTCCAGGTGTTTTATGTTAAGTAGAAGTATCTGCCTACTGTTGGCATTTATCTCACTTCTCATGCACGTAGCACTAATTTGGCAGTATTGGGGTCTTATGATAAACAATCCCCATGGAGCTTTAAAATTCTGCCTAATAATTCACTCTCTTTTCTTTAACATTCAACTGGTCACGGAGTGGATGAAAATGGTTATTGAATGGGCAGAGTCAGCCTTTCTGTACCATTTGTGCATTATCCAGAAAAAATGAGGATGCATCTAGGAGGAAATAATACATCTGACATCTTTGAACAATTTCTTCTCAACTCCTAAACTGTAGTAGTTCTATTGTGGCAAGTACAGATGTTATATCATTTGTGATGAGAACTAAAATCAATATCTGCCTTGTAAACTGCCGTTAAAAAAAAGAAAATAAATAAATAAATAAATCCAGCCATTCTTTTTATATATATATATATATATATATATATATATTTCACACTACGGTCATGGCATATGTAACAGACAACATATTACTAGACAGATAGTATATAACATCAGTAGTTCCTATTCATAGGAATAAAAAGCAGCAGTATATATGAAAACTATTCATATTCTCTTTCTTACTATTAAAAGATGCTTGAGGGGAAAATCTTTGCTGATAAGCATATTCTGACAACATAAAAATGTAACTGTACATTGAAATTATAGCTAAATACCTATTTGTGTAATTTTCTTTTTAATTTTGTTTTACTCAGACTTTTCAAGCTTACTTTTGATAATACAAGAATAATATCAAATATGCTTAGGAGGCGGAAGTTTCCCAGTTCAGCACGTGTTAAGTCTGCACTGCCGAACAGAAATATTTAGGCAGCCTCAACAAAAGCCACTTCCATCAGTTCCACTATTTAAAAAAATTAATCATCATTTAGAACAACATAATGTTAGGTGAATGCTATTATGAATTCATTAGTAAAAGTGCCTGTAATATAACCTCCGAACATAAAACATTTCTATTTTCAGGGAGAAAATCATTATAATGCATGGACAGACACACATTTGCATCCTTGACTTTTGTTATCCAGAATGAATTAGATTTCATGGCAAAGAAAAACAAGGGAAGGTCTAATTTTCTTGGAAAAAATGTGTGGCATTTTATTTATTTATTTACTTACTAATATACTATTAGAGCAGGGAACACAGAGTTCTTCAGGAAGGTGGGGAGGTCTGGCAGGTATGTCTTTATAAATGGTAAAACCACACTTAGACGTAACCTGAAAACAGAAACTGGTAGTGGATCACTATAGCAATACTACCATTTCAACAGCTAATCATAATTCACCAACGGAAACTTTTACACATGTATCTCACCACAAGAACGCTGCATCACCTGTATCCCATGAAAGAGATCAAAAAACTTTTGAATGAAGGTAGCAGAACATGGTGCTCTTGAACAATCTTGCAAAGTCACCTGAACTTTCAGCAAGATGCATTTTAGTCTCGTCATTAACCACTCTGAAGAAAAAAAAAATATGAATCAAAATCATTACAGCCTTAAAATCTAGCAGTACACCATCAGCCTGGTAGCCTGGCCAAGAGTCCATTCCTGGCACCTCAAAAAGCATGTGTGCAGTCGAAGGTTTTTTGTTGCTGTTTTTGTTTTGTCTGAAAAAAGTGAAACATATCATCTCTACCCCCATTACAACTCTAAATTACCCGGGAGGAATTTTGTTATTCTCTAGACAAGTCTGTGTGTATTTGAGCATTGGTTCACCTATCATACTGTGAACAATGAAACTCATCCTATGAAGTTCAAACCAACCCAAATAAAGATGTGAAATCCTTGTGTTTTACCTCCCAGGCAGCTACGAGGTCTGGCAAGGTAACAGATTCAGATCAGTTTAGATTTTGAAATATACTGCTGTGCAGCATTCTGAGGCCTCTACAGCATGCAGTTTTAGAGCTGTTGACTATGTCTGTGGAACTGCAATGTCTGTCAGTGACTAGTTAACTGCAATGTCTGTCGGTGACTAGGTAATGAAATTTATCACCTGGAAGATAAAGGACTATTTCTGAGGAGATAACAGAGCTCAGCTTTCTGATGTTCTGGCAAAGTGCTGTCTGCACACATACACAGTGCTGGAAAGGGTGCCAGGCAGCAAGGAGCATGAGTTCAGAGCTAACATCTGCAAGTTAGGCAGTTCACAGTTTCATACCTAAATATTCAAAAGTGACCCTACTCCACTCCTAAGTGAGAGATGAAACAGACCAGATAGTGAAAGGAAAAGCAGGGTAAGTAATAAGTCTTCATAAAATGGTAATTATAAAGAGAAAAAAAATAAATCATAAATATTTAAATAATAGGCGTAAATAAGAACACATTTTGACAGCAGTAAGAAGAAATCTAGTTAGAACAGATTACCTGAAAAGAAGTGGTGTCTGTAAATGGGAGACAAAAACATTCCTTTGAATTGACATAATTTCATCTTGCTGAGTGCAGGTCTTACCAAAGGCCCTCCTGGGATTCTCCAAGAGAAGAGGTCACCAAAGGTCCCACTCCATCCTACTTGGCCACCTTAGGGTTGCTTTTCAACCCATGTTTATTTTAGAAAATAACTTCAGAATAAAAATAGAGCCAGGCATGTAACAGTCCTCAAGATGTGTTGTGTACTCTGCTGATTACTTTCATGGTTTAAAAATTCATTTTGAATTTCTGCATATATATTCAGTGTCACGTTCTGTTATAAAAGAAAATTCTTCTACATAGAAGGTCTGCACAGTGGCCTTGTGATCTACACACTTAACGTGATCCACAAAACACTGCATTCCCCACTGGATTTTGAGGGTGTTTTGAATTTCACAAGCTAGTGAAAGTTGGTTATCTGTGAATTCATGAAAAGTGAAAGGCAGCAAATGCGCCACTTTCAAGTCTGAATGAGCATTTTTGTTTCCTCTCTGTCACAGACCCCAAACCTAGCAGTCATTTAAGCCTGGAGTATAATGAGCCAAAATTATCAGGAGAGTTGACCACAAGTGACATATTCTAAAGAGGAAATTGTTTTCATCAAAACATACTGTCATTAGTTTCTCCATATATACTACAAAAGCTGAAATCATAAACACAATAATGCATGGTTTCAAAACATTAACTGAGGCCACAGAGGCAGCTAGATTAAAGAATCCACAAAGATCTCAGTGTTCATATAGAAGGAGCGAAAAACTCAAAGTGAGGACCTTCTGAGAAATCAGAAACTGAAATTATATACATAGCAGGATAAAGTACTTAACTGAATATTTTAAAGGGTTTATTTCAGTTTGGCTGAATAAATTAATTTTACTCCCCATCTTACTGCACTGCTAAGGATCAGTTAAATGAGTTGTCCTGGGCCACAGACCTGAAGCTTCAGCTTTAACCTACAGGAAGTGTATAAGCAACCGCTGCTTCAAAAGCATTGACCCACCACCTACTGACTACTGTGAACTTGGGATTTGACCTAGAAATTCATTACACTGCTGTTGTCTCAAAAATATAACTTTCTGTCATGGTCTAACTGAGAGTAACAGGATTACATACAACTTGGACAAACACTTCAATTTCTCTTTGTATTGAAGTAACTAGGCAATTGCAGAACTTCCATGTTCTTATAATTGGAAACTCTTTTTTAAAATAAAAATGTACATTTATACATGGTCATTTGGACAATATTAGGTGAAGTACCAAAAAAAAAAAAAAAAAAAAAGCTTTTATTTTTCCTGATATAACAGCCACCATAGGCTTCTTCCAGTTTTTCTATTTTGACATTGAGTAAGTCAAGTGCTTTCATTTCCTCTTGTACAGGGAGTTCTCCATTCCTCTGATGATTCTGGCTGGACATTTCAGTTTGGACCCACATCTCTTGATCATAAATGATTAGAATTGCTCAAAAACATACCAAGAAAGGTCTCAAGTGACTGAACATGAGTATCAGTACTCACTCTTTGGGATCACTTCATTTGATATGTTTCATTTTTCCACAGCCATGTCACACTGATGGCTCATACTCTTCCTGCGACCAACCAATGCACACAGATCCTCTTCTTCTTCAACTATTTCAATCTGTGAGCCTCCAGAAAAGATGCTTTGATTCCCAGGTGCGGTTTGTTTTATTGATTTTCTATTATTTTTTGTCTCCAAGCCTGTCCCATTCTTTCCTTTATAATATAAAATGGTCTGCTGCCTTCACAGTCCCTCCTAATTTTTTTTGTCAATTGATTTCATCAGCATAACACAATTGTTTGTGCCAAAGTTATTTAAAAAAATAAAAATAAAAATAAAAATAAAAATAAAAATAAAAATAAAAATAAAAATAAAAATAAAAATAAAAATAAAAATAAAAGTAATTTTCTCCAAGCTAATCCTCAAGGAAATAAGTAATCTTCATCCAGACAATCTTTCTTTCATAGCTATTTGCTGTTGACATATTTAACCAGCTCTTTATGTGTTGCGTACATTTTCTACCACTTACTATCGTTACTAATAGGTTTTCATTATTCCTCCTGGTCCATAATTAATAATTTCCCAGCATTAGATTTAAATGGCAAAGACTTCAGAGTCTAGTCAAGTATATAAAGTATTGAAACTATCGATTTTGTTGTTCAAGCCATAGAAGATGAATTTTCTCTTTTCCCTTATGCACTAATAGACAAAGATTGCATTTGCAGCGAGACTTTAAAGTAAGAGAGCAAACATAACTATGGAAACAGAACCTGAAAAATATTTTAAATATCCACCAAAAGAGCTCCAAGCAGGGATACAATATGGAGTCACCCCAAGAAAAAATATCTTGAACAAAATTGGAGATTACAAACCATCAGAAAATTCTAGGCTGCTTCTTCTTCTACTTAGCCTTTCTTTGGGAATCCATTCCTGATTAGGAATGACAGGGTTTCATTGCCTGCTTTCTTGAATATTTATTCGAAAAGAAGCCAGCTGTCCCCATCACTGGGAAGCACATTCACTTTCTTCCCCTACCAATCAAAGCTTATAGTCTGCCATCTTCTCTTCCAAAGACCTTTAAAAATTTGATACTTTCTCTTGCTATTAATAACTTTCCACAACTCCAAACACCATTCCACAATTTTCAAAAATACAGGCAAATAATATAGCTTTCTAGAATACTGTACATCACAGAAACCTCTCACTAAAAATAAAACTTCTTTAAACATACTCATTAAGTAACACAACTGTACTGACTCTTGGTGAACATACATAACAAAGAATCTTGGATCTTGTGGGAAGTTTTACACATACCACTTCTTTCTATGTTTCATTTCCTCATGAAAAAATACTTATCACTCCTATTCCTTGACTGGTCTCCACAGGCTCAAATCCTGTAATGCAGCAGATTTCTGAGGAGTCTCACAGCACAATTTACATATTGCATGCTCAGAGCACCTTGCAGAAAAACTTTTCAAACTTGGAGGAATTATTTATTATTGTAGTATAAATATTCATGCAAAAATACAACAAAAATTTTTAAGCACTTAATAAGTAAGAAAGCATCATAAGTTAAATCATTTCTTACATAGCCCCTGTGAACCCAGCCAAAAATACCGGAAAAAAAAGTTCAAGAAGTAATCCTCAAAAATAGCACATTGGGATTAAAAATAACCCAGGACAAATGAGTATCAATCTTGTTTAACCTTAGGTTTAAAAATAGGATGGTTTTATTCTGTGGTATTATCCAAATAACTTGAATCTCCACCATGAAGCCGTAAAAATTAAAGTAATCACTAGCACAAAAGAGTCATTACAACAGAGCATAATAAGAAAACAGAAGGTGCCAAAGCACAGAAGTCTACCAAGAAAGGAGCTCATCTAGAGTGTATTAAGGTAGATTTTACATGTGGTCATTGGTCATTATTACATTGTAGGAATTTTCTGTAAACCAAGAAGTAGCTGGGTAGCAAAACCACTACCTATATTAAAAGTTGGAACTTAAATAAAAACAAAAGTATTCAAAGGTGAACAGCTAAATAAGGAATCAAACAATAAATTTTAGCCACAGAGTTACTGTAAGGTAAGTAAATAACATTCACCATCCCAATTGCTCTGACAGGCTCAGATTCAACTTTTTATTCAATTTCTTTGTGGACAGAGTGCTTCCTAGGAGCCAGGAATTGGTCTGATTAAGACCAACCAGTAAAACTGGGACTCTAGGATACTCCTACCCATTTACAGAAGTCTGCGCATATCTCTAAATCTTTCCTTGAAACCAGAGACCTGGATGGTTTTTAGGAAAGAGATACATCTCATTATAAACAAATATGGCAGCTCACCAAAGCAGGCACGCAACAGTAAAGAGAAAAAGCTAAAGACACTAGTGTGCATGCAAAGTCAGCTTTCAGTGAGCCAGAGTTTCAGCTAATATGAAGCAGCATTGACCTCACAAACTTCTTTGGTTCTGAATCATCTCCTAACCTTACAGCACATACACTGCACATGACTTTCCCCATAGAATTTTTCACAAGCCCAGTCTCAGCTTCCACCACCTCATTCTCCCACAGCCTCTCTCAGCTCTACCCTGTTACCGACACAGCTGGTCTTCATTACTGCACTCTCAGTAACTCTATGAAAGCATGTCCTGCACAAATCGAAGTGCTATTCTTGCTTCTTTCTTAGAGCTAGAGAAGTTCGAAAGCACCACCTAATGGCACAAGTAACATCGTGAATATTAACTTTTTAAAGTGCTTCTAGAGTACCTAGAGACATGAGTTCACATAAGTAATTTTAGTGGCTATTTTCCATAGCAAGTAGGATACAAAAATGAGAAATATTTACCCCACATCAAGGACAAGTCATTGCACATTACCAAGCCAAATTTATACAAAGTTATATCTTCCTATACCATATATGAGAGTTCACTGAAATCCTTAATTTCCAAAATGGCTTAAATATAGAGTTTGTTAGTGCAATGACCACAATTTTGCATCTGCATTTAGAAGAGAACCAAGTGAATTGTACTGGAGATAATTAAACAAGAACATTTCTACCATTAACTGCATCTGAAAAAAAAAAAAAAAAAAAAAGTGCTGCATAAGATAATTTCAAGACCTCAATGACAGGCTACCTTATATCATTAGTATTTACTAAAAAGAAATAGGAACAACTGGAAGCTGTCTGATATCTTATTTTATCCGAAGTTTACTGCTTGGCTACTGTAGTGTTCCCAGCTACTTTCAACAGTACAACTGAAATGAAGAACTTTGATTTCATTGACAACAGTTTGGAGTAGATTTTGGCAGAACACCACAGACTGCTATGGTCAACCTCTGACTCTGAAGCTGCCTGATATTTTGTTCAATCCTGAGCAGAAAGACTGAACACCCTTCCTGCCTCCGTTCTTGCCCTAGCAAAGCCAGAACAGGATCTGTGCATGCCTATTTACATCCCTTTCACTGTAGTATCCAATCACATAGACAACTGGCACATAGCAACTAACAGAACTGACACTGCTCCAGCACCATCCAATATTGTTGTCTTCATAGAGATAATTATGCAAGGTAATTGATGATACTCTGTCATTACCAGTAAAAAGAATTCTATCTTCTGATCGAGAATGCACCCTTTATGTAAATACTAACGTCACACTACTTCTGCAGTTCGAGAAACGCATGCAGGAAGAAATTGAAAGTCTTGCACCATATCACAGCATGTCAGCAGCAGATCTAGAAACAGAATGCAGAACCCCAGACCTGGTCCAAAGCTCTATGGCGTGTCACATAACAACTTCACTCAAAGCAATAGCAGAACTGAACATCATCTCCTCTGCTTCCAAGACTTTCCCAAATGACAGTCTAGACACATTAGTAATGCCCTGTGAAGGTGAATATGTTCAAAGTAAATGTCTATGCAAGAACTTGAGTTCCCTACATTCTGCATACACTAGATGTTTGACATATGAAATAGAAATGCCAAGAGAGTGAAAGGAGAAAAAAAAGCTTCACTTTCTCTAAGAGCATCAACATTAAAAGTGAAGGCATTAGAACAATTGTATCATATACAGGAACTTTTTTCTATTTAAAAATTTACAGCTTCCATCAGGCTATAAACTTTTAATACCAAATACATGACAGCCAAGCATTCAGATATCACATGGCCTCCACAGACACAAATGGACAATGGTGTTATTGCCCCTTAAAAAGTATTCAAATAGGGATCCAAATATGAATGTACCTGTACAATCATTAATGTCAGTTATTCTGCTGATGTAGATCCAGCTAGGTTTTTTTTCCCCATTTAAATTTTATAAGTCTCTTATTCTGATCCTCGTTTTAAATTTCCAGTTGCTTCCATGATATTTGTACCTCAAAAATGCTACTAAATGAAACTGTTATAAATAATAATTAAAAAAAAAAAAAATCAAGCAAACAAAAAAAAATCTACCTACTTTGAAATAAGCTTGTACTGAAGTTATTTCTATAGAAGGTAGGGAAAAAATCACAATGCACCTGTAAAAGCTTCTTTCCTATTACCTACATTGCAGCTCTTCTAGGCAGTTTTACATGACTTATAAGTTTGTTGTTTTAATTAGCTAAATCATGTTTTTCCCATATAAAGGTGTCTTCTGAAAGATTCATTCCTCTTCAGAACCCCAAGTTTTTCACTGTTACCAGATCCAGAGCAATCTGAAGTTTAACCAAGTCTTTAGTGTTTATAATGAAATGTATTTCTATTTGACTCAGCCATACTAATTATACGCTAGCCCCATATTTGCTTCATTTATATTTTGTCTTATTCTGATTGCACAGAGGAAATGCTAGTATTAGCCAAATTGAGCAGAGAACCAGTGTCAGCCTGGGACCATTCATGAACAACCAGCAGGGAAGGAAAAGATAGAAATCCGTTTATTACTTCTTATAACAGATTTTTAAGATGTGTGTGGGCATTTCTGACATTACCTGTTATGCTGGTTATATATACTAAACCACAACAACATTTAATACACTGAGAATTGCTTATATATCTTGTATTACTTAGGAGTGCTTGCTGTGCTTTATGTTTAAACCAGATAACACAGATTGTTTCCTCCTCCACAACTGTATAATAAATCTAAATTGTAAATCCCCATTTATTCTGACTGCCTTGACAAGACTCCTTTGAAATTATCATATATTTCATTTAAGAAATTTTTTAAATTTTCCCATGTCAAAAGGAATCTCCTGGGATGGAAAAAAAACAAAAACAAACATTCTCAAAATAAAGTAGTTAAAATTAAAATATTATAAAATAATAAAAAGTGGAGCAGATTCAGAGCATGGTATTTTTTGTCTACAAATTGAGCATGAAGGTTTGTTGATTTGAGGGGAGAGGTATCTTTATTTTTTTTCATCAATATAAATTGGACTAGTGGGAGAAATCTTTTGCTTGGGTTTTATAGCTTCTGTTGTAACCGAGGAATGAGGGTCCATTCAGTATTATGGCCTGTTTTCATTGCAGCAATACCAGTTCAACTGATGATGATGATTAAGTGGTTTAGCAGACAGACGACTAGAAGTTGGAAAGTCCATGTTCAACTAGGTTTTTTCTGGCATAGTCTATTGCTCCATCTCTCAGTTTCTCTAAAATTTACTGATATAACATAAGGAATAACATTCTGTATTTTGTCAGTTCAAACTTTACAATAAAACACCACAACAACCACAACACAAAGGGAAACGTTATTTAAAGTGTAATGCATCAGGTCATTAAGACAAAGTCCCCAGATCCAGTCGAGACGTGGTATACACATCTGATATACCATCTGATATGAGATGTATGCCAGAGTCGCTAAAAAAAAAAAAAAAAAAAAAAAAAAAAAGAGAGAGAGAGAGAGGGAGGGAGAGAGACATGATTTTTAAAAAACTAGGTTAGACAATAAAATAGGCAAACAAAACTGTCAGGAAGTATAAAAATACATTGACATGGGTCTTAAAATATGAGTCAAGCCTCCCAAGGTTGTGCTGGTGAATACACCATGGGTGTATTTCTTCCTTAGCCAGTGCTCTAAAATTGTTATCACAGAGACTGACCAGATACCCTGCAACACTTCTGTGTCTCTTTCGTGATTTGCAGAGCTCAAAGAACTGTTCAGAAATAGTAAAATTATAACCATTTTCTGTTTATAGATGGGGCAGCTGAAGGGCAAAGAGTGAACATTTATGTAACAAGCCACTAGCAGAGTTCGGTATTAGTCTTTAACCATTAGACCACTAAAATTCTTAGTCAGAATGTTCATATGATTTCTCCAAAGGCAGGAGAAATGTATTACCATATGAAATAGAATATGTAGTACCATATGTGAAAACGTAAGGAAGCCAAGCTTCATTAATTTTATTACTCATAAACTACTCATGGAAAAAGGAATCCACAAAGGAGAAGCAGGCATAGTAGACTTTTTTTTTTATTGTTCACGCTGACAAAGAGCAGGATGACTAGTGGTAAACATCATTTATTTTCCTTTAAAGTATTTGCTCAATTCATCCAAGCCTCTTACAACCTTGAAAATGGATAGTGCATTACAAAATGTCCTAAGAATAATTATAGGAAATCTAGAACAGAAAATTGACCACGTCTATATAAATATCTTAATGTCTACACAGGAATATCCACCTCCCACTGTTCTTACTTCCATGTTGCCAGGAACCAGCAAAACTGATGGCGCTGCTAATATTTCTTTCCATATCACATTTTTCATCTCATGAACTGATACTTTGTGTTTCACTCTAACCATATTCAAAAACAAAACGAAAACAGCAGCACCTGGTCTGTTATTTCCCCATGATTTTAAACATGCACAGGAACAAAGAATTTGTTGTCTCTCATATACTGTAAGTTTGTTTTATTTAAGTGGTGTACATAAGAGTCTAGCTATCCTCTCTAACCACTGCACCTGATGAAATGCATCCTGATTTAAACAGATAATATGGGTTGGAACAAACTAAGGTTGGTAGAACATACTTGATGCTTCATGAAACTGAATGGGAGATTGCATACTGTCTGAAAGAAGCAGAAATGAAACAAACAGAAAAAGAATGGCTCCCAGTGATCAAACTGAAAGAAAATTTGATATTTGCTAAATGATAGAAGAGACCAGCAACATAGACTTTATTTTCTACTGATTTTTCTACTCAGAAAGTAACCAGCAGCACTAGTCCTTACCATTAAGGATAACATTGTTTGTTTGTTGCTTTTCTTTCCATCATAATAATCAAAATTTCACTAAAAATAAATTGTTTTTTTTAAAAATAAAAGTTCTGGGACACTAAAGCATTCTGACTGAATGGAACTAAATGATGTCCTCTTAGTTGCTCCAGTTTTTGAAGTAATTGATGAAGCCTTTCCATTACTTCAAAGGAAGTCAGATTTAACTCTTGCAGACAGTTTAGGTGGGGGTTGGCACTAAAATACCCTAAAACACATAGAAAAGAACAGTCACTTCTGTTTGTACCAAACATATGCCATAGAAACAACTCAGTGATGGCAATTTATAGCACGCTAAGTAAAGCTGAGGAAGAAAATGAAAATTGTTTTCAAGGGAAGTGAAACTAAATTATGTATTTGGTTCTGGTTTGGTAAATTTAATTTAATTACACTTTTTTTTTTTAATATTATATGTCAGAATAGTCCATTAACTCATTGGCCAACATTCCACTGCAAGGACTGCATTACAAAACCAATTTTGATTTAGACTTTTAAACACTAAATCAGCTGTTACCACACAGCAGATATAGTTTCCACATAACTCTTAATTTGAGCTCAAGCTTCAAGTTTAGTCACTCATTGTATGATTCAAGGCTGTCCTAATTGCTGCCCCAGGACAAAAAAAATAAAAAAAAAGAAAATTTACCTCAAAATACATCACCAATCATACTGAACTACTATTACCTTATTAATAAGAATTAAATACTGCCTACAACTGATGCAGAGAATGTATCTCACCAAGAATGCTATTTCTAAATAACTAAGAATAAGAGAACTCTTTGGTCAAGAAGGAAAACATTATTTCAAAGTTGTCTGGATCTGTGAAATACAGGTTTGGATCGAGGTCAACAGCATAGGAAGAATGAAATCTCAAGCTTATTAAAATAACAATATTTTGCACCCTCTTCATGTCTTTCAGTATATTTAAAATGGTAAGCTAAATTTGCAGTGCAAGAGCTTGTAGTAAATTCTCTCTGAGCTGTACCTATTGGTTGCCTTACTAAGGTTTTGTTGGTTTGTTTTTGGTGTTTGTTGTTGCTTTTTGTTAAGTCTCTCCCTCCATAAAGGTTGCAACCTTGCAACACTACCCCACCAGAACTTCATCTTGAAGACCTTTGAAGAATTACCGTGCATTACTCTATTAGTTCTACTGCAAAGGAGGATCTTAAATGGAAGGACAGGTGGGGGGAGTGGAGCAAAAATAAAATTCATAAAATTACCATATTCTGAATAATTAATATTTTTTTTCTGTTAGCTGATGGACTCCTAAGATTCTTCCATGAAGAATGGAAGATTTCTCCCTCTTCAATTATTTTACAGTTCTATATCTAAAAGCAAAATCCCTACAAACTGATCTATGTTGGTAACACAAGAGTAAAGCACAAAGACTATGAGGACCAGATACAATATCATCTTTAAAATGCTTCAGTTGACTTTTATGGATTTTAGATTTTACTATTTCATTTTATTGCACAGCAACAAGGACTAAGATACAGAATGTAATACATGCAAAGGAAGAATCCTTTCAGAAAAGGCTGAGTATATCCTTTAGCACCATTTCTGTATTGTCTTTAGAAGAGATTAGGAAAAAGAAAAGGCAGCACTATCTCATGGCACGGAAACTAATGATTCAATACCCATAAAGACACGCATGTTCAAATGCCCCTCCACACTCCTTAAGCTCCATTTAAAACGTTTGTAGAACCTACCTTAAGGAATGCAAGCACCCCTTAAAAGGGTCTCGTAGCCTGTAACTTAGGTTGGTCTCACACTGTAGGAGAGGGCACACTTTCTCGTACATCAGCCTTATCTTTCTAGGGCTGGTATTCAACCTTTATATATGTGGATATATAAACCGCTTCACTTCCCAAATAAGAGTACAACTAGGGCCTTCATTTGGCAACATGGATTTGGACCAATTTAATGTTTACAGAACCAACTGTTTGAGAAGTTTCATCACTAAGTACATTCCCAGAAAGAGTGGATATTTTTAACTATGCCTTATGCTAAAGCAGAAGTGAAGCTAAAACTCCTAACTGCCCCACTGCCTCCTGATATTTATTAGGCTAGCTGAATACAGTCAGGCCAAAGAACAGATAAATGCTTGGAGCCATTCTTTCAACATTTGTTAGCAATAGGTTTTCACGATGTTTGTTGTTTTTTTTTTTCAAATGATCTATCAACCAATAAAATATCTTAGCAGCAGCATTTTCCCAATGTACACGTAAGTAGGAGAAAAACACTTAAAGGATCACAAAGCAAAAAACAAGAAGTTCACAGAGACAAGAAGTCAGAAATCACAGTTCTACACAGAAATCCCTACCATTTGCTCTGCTGACTGATGGCGGCAATAACCATGGTCTCATCGCTTACAAAGCATCAGATCACATGCTCCTTGCATTCAGTCCCAGTGCTCAAATGCAAGATGTCAGACATGAGCAACTAGGAAAGAGAAAAGGGTTTTTTCATTTGTTTGTTTTTGTGTTTGTTTTTTTGTTTGTTTTGCTTTTTCACAAAATAGCATGTGCAGAGTGACAAAAGCTACTTTTTCTGGCAGAAAGCTCACATGCACCAAAGCACATGGACGCTAATATTAAAGTTCATTAAAATACACTTTAAAAAAATTATGAAGAAAAATTCTCTGAAAAATCACTTCATAGTTCTGACTGAGAGCTTGCAAGAATAATCAGACAGGCAATCATTATGGGAAATAGCAGCCAAGCACACCAAAAAATGACATCGCAACCACCCATCCAAAAAGAACAACAGGAAACCAACACTCCAGCTCTTGGTCTGTACTGGGAAACACTCAACAACTGAGCTGAAGCTTCAGCTCAGTAGTAGTTCATTTGGTACTTGTGGTTGAGTGGACAATATTCTTGAGCCTACTAAAATCATACAGGTTTCTAGCCCCAGTTTGACTTGGAGGTTCTTTAGAAAAGGTTTGAATGTTTCAAATATATTTATTATCAATCAATGGGACACAGGATATACCTCTTAAATGCAACTTTTGGAACTGATCACATAAAATAAGAACAATTTACCCCATATACCCTTTCAGGGACAATATGGTTTACCCTGGAAACAGCAGCTGCATTCTGTTGCAGGGTAAAGAAGAAAGCCTTAAAATATTAGCTTCTGAATTGAATTTAGTGTCAGGAGAAAAAAAAAAAAAAACCAAAAAAAAACTTACTGAATTTAGCAGTCAACCAAGACACTTTTCTTGAAAGCTATTTTTTCTCCTTCCCCAGACAGAGATAATAATAGTCTTGAATCACCCATTCATTTTTCCATTTTTCACACATTTAAACTTAAATCTCATAACTGTTTAGTTCTGACGCCAAGGGGAAATGACCACACAAGTCTGATTGATTGTCAAAGAAGAAACATCACTTACAGTGCCTTCTGGAACCAAAGTCTTTCCTTCAAAGGCTTTAAATGCATCCAATGACCTTTATTAAAAATAGAAAAAGTGGTTTTTTTTAAACACTCGTTTAAATTAATTAAACAATGTTTCTACTAATAAAGCAAGAAAAAATCCTATCAAGTTTTCTTGAATTTATCTTTCTTTATAAGGATAAAAGTTAGCTATTATTTTAGGACCCCAGGAGCAACAAAGAAAAAGATTAAAAAATAAAATCTTAGAAAAATATCTTATTATACAAGCACAACAATAAATAAGTTTCTTACCCTAATCAAAGTGGTCAATTATCTTGTAGCTCAAATAAATAATACATTTGGAAAAAAGTGCAGAATTTGGAGAGGATTAACTGTTTTGTCTATTCATGCATTATATTCACAAGGTGTTCCTTCTGACAGTAACCAAGAAAATACAAAGTCTGTATTCATGCACATGCACCAGCTGCAGGGCATCGCCAGCTGCTGTGTGGATTTCATCCCGCTGTTATCTGGAAAGGACTGACGTATCCCACTTGGTATGGACCATTTGCAAGGTCTGTAAATTGACTAAACTTCTACAAATTTCAATGAAGATTGCATTATTAATGATTTTCTTCCACCCTTAACATCTTATGTCCGATAAGCCACTGTTCTGCTGCTTACACAATACAAACACAGAATTTTACTGACTAGTTTCCATACTAGTCAGTATGTTTCCATACTAGTCAGAGTGAAAGCTGTACCATGTCTAGGGTATTATAGATACAACAAGAAATTCAAAGAATCTTACATTTTGCCCTGTTCCTAACAATACTTTTTGCAGTCTCTTTACAAAGCAATCTCAGCAGACAGTTTACATTACTCTCAATGCTACTGGCCCCATGGCTCTAATTCTTTATTAGCATCACTACACTCAAACATATTATTGACATTTAAAACTTATAGGAGAGGAAAAAGCCACGACCTCTTGCATCAGGAAGCTGTTCATCATTGGATTTTATCCAAAGGGAATGTTAATGATGATACAGAAATGTGGTTAACCATTTTTCATAAATATAAATGGCATCTCCCATTTAGGATATGTTTCCTGTTTACTGTGGGAAGTGCAGTCAGAGGTGACATATTAACCTTGGTTTGTTTGCATGAACTTTTAATCTTCAAATGTGGACAAGCTGACTCTGAAGTTATTCTACCTGACAGATGAGAAATTGCTCCATCTTGTCCGCTCATGACAGAAGATTTCAGCAGATTACATGGGGCATCAGATCAGGCCCCCGTGCATACATTGTACTGTGCAACCATAATCTATATGGTGAGACTTCTCTTTTTGCAAGGCCCTGATGAGTAATTAAATTACAGGATTTATCAAAAGAAGAATCTAAGAATTGCCCTTGTGGCTCACAACTAAGGTCCATGCAGCCCTGTGTGTTGTCTCAGCAGAGGCAGTAAGAGAAACTATTGGGAATAGCACAAGAGCACTGTGGTCCCTCTGACTTCCCCAGCATCTAAAGCTCACAGCTAATAGGAATGCCAGAGGGCACATCTCTGTCTAGTCCCTTTAGTATCCTTATGGGCATAGGCAACAGCCTCTGCCTCCTTCATGGCAGTCTTCCTGAGGATGCCTAAGGTTTTGTTGGCTTTTTTGGCTGCTGCACTCCAACACGCTGATTTCAGGAAACTGTAAATGATAGATCAACGAATTGTTTCCTGAGTTTTATCTGCCAGTTCCGATATCAGCACCATGCAGGCATGTTCCCTCCACAATGCACTACTTACATTGGAATACATACCTGCACTACTTACATTGGAACTTATTTGCTGTCTTTTCCTCCACTCAAAGTTTTGCAGAGATCCTTGCTATTTGCTCTACGAGACAATGAACTCAACGCACTATTGTGGAGGAATCGTTAAGTGAGGCAGGACATGTGAATGTTGAGCAGTTGGGAGACAATGGGCTGGTGAAGCACCGTACTCAACTCACATGAGCCTGGGCACGTATGCAGCTGGCTGAGAGCCAATCAGGCTCAAGGACACGATGCCCTTGGGCCATCGGGAAAGTCCCTAAGGTGGGACAGGTAGCCAAAAGAAGGAGGACCAGACTGAAAAGCCCGGGAAGTGTTAACCAATCCTGAGCTTAGTTTCTGCAATATGTATGAGTTGATTATGTTCAAACTAGATAAAAGACGACTGAGCTATCCATTAAAGTTGAAGTTCACTGTTCACTCATATTGATGTGCTGGGTCTTCCTTCCGTCGGCAACAAATTGGCGCCCGAACAGGGACAAGTCTGAACAGGATTTGGACACTGCTGGCAGTGATCCAGGGCCACGGTTGGACGGAATAAAGGAGAAGCCGGTCCTGCAACGCAGCCCAGGAGGTGAAAAGGACAAGAATCCCTGCACCCGCGCCGGGAAGGTGAAAAGGACGTGGAGTCCCCCGCACCCGGGAGTGGATCCCGCCGGTCGCGCGTCGCCGAGATCTGCAGCTCGGAAGGTGGAAGGGAGTCCCCGCACCCGGGATGAGCCTATTTAGGGTCCCGCCGGAAAAGCGCCGCCGAGGTCTTTGCAAAGGCTGCAATCGACGTATATAAAGGTATGAAAAGATAAGCGGCGTATTATTTGCTCAAATGCTTTTTAGAAAAGCGGAGCATTTTAGATACAGATTGTAGAAAAAGATTTG
Organism: Anas acuta; assembly: GCF_963932015.1. Taxonomy (NCBI): domain Eukaryota; kingdom Metazoa; phylum Chordata; class Aves; order Anseriformes; family Anatidae; genus Anas; species Anas acuta. The sequence goes on from NC_088987.1 coordinate 26,201,231, forward strand.
CCAGGGTTATTAGTATATGGGATAGCTAAGGGTTGTTTTACAAGTCCTGATACAGTTTTTGAACAAACAGAGTGACGTAAATTTGGAAATAAATTGTTTGATGATGTTAGGAACGATGTTAAGTTTACTGGGAGATTTGATGAGGCCATGGAGAGTAGTGGCTAATGCATTAGCCACACATAAAGATTAACAAAGAGTTGCCGCTGCTGCAACAGAGTGGTCAGGACCACCAAGAAGGGTTAATAATGTTAATCCACAGCAAATAAATATGGAAGGAACAGATTGCCCGTTGCCACCTTCCGTTAGAACTTTTACTATTACACAGGGGGCCTCGGGAATTTCGGGGGTGCCTGTGACAATGTCCTCTGTAGCAAAGGAGGAGCTCTCACTACCAACAGCTCCAACTGCTCCAATAGAAAGTGAGAAAGGAGCAAGTGAAAGGACCAGTGCTAACTCATTTCTATCAAATATAAATCCCTTCACAACAGGGGCGCAGGGAAGAGAAGGTCTGCAGCTATCGAAGGCCTTTGCTGTTACGCCCCCTGTTGACCTGAACGTGCCTTTTGACCCAGGCCCTATTGGCCTTGGAGAGGAGCGATGGAGGCAAATAGCAAATGAGGCACTGCATGAAGGGAATTACGAAACGGCAGCACAGTTAACACAAGCTTTTCCGGTAGTATACTCGCCAACAGATGCACAGGGTAATGTGACCGTTAATATGACAAATTTAGACTGGAAACTATTAACTCAATTACGATCTACCGTAAATGATTCTGGTTTAAAGGGGGAACCTACTCGGCAAATGTTAGATTATATTTGGGGAACTAATATATTGCTCCCCGGGGACATACGTGGTATAATGAAGCTGATCCTAACACAACATCAACAGCTTCTTTTTAATGCGCATTGGCAAAGTGTTTGTCAAGAGGCAGTAGCTGTGATAAGGGCACCTGGAGATCCGTTGTATGGTGTCACGTTGGAGGAATTGATGGGACTCGGACCATATTATAGATTAGAGACACAAGCGTTGCTGGGTCCAGACAAAGCTAAAGAATCAATGAGATTGGCTCGAAGAGCCTTGGACCAAATTAGAGAGCCAGGGGGGATACCATCCTATATGGGCATCAAGCAAGGAAGGGAGGAACCATTTGGGTTGTTTATTGATCGAGTAGCAAACGGCCACAAGCGGCTGGGGTACCTGATTATCTAAAGGGCACTATTCTAAAGCAGTGTGCAATTCAAAACTGCAACCCTTCAACTCGTAGTATATTAGCTACGTTACCGGGAACTTGGACAATTGAGGAGGGTTTAGAAAGGATGGCTCAGGTACCCGTGGGTCCGCAGGCTATGTTGGTAGATGTAATAAAACAACTAGGGAATAGCATGAAAGAACAGGCACAGGTATTCAGAGAGACTGCACAGCAATCGCAGAATCAAGTACTCGCTGCCCTTGCTCCTTTGCAAACGCCCGGAGGCCGTCCTACTGGCCGAGGGTCTTCACTGCAACCGCGTTGTTTTCGCTGTGGGATCACCGGACATAGGAAACGAGAGTGCAAAACGAGATCAGTGTGGTGTCATCTGTCGGTATGGTGCGTCGGGAAACGGCCAGAGCAGCAGGAAGGACCGCCCCGCGACGACACAAAAAGCGGCATTTACCACAGCGGCCGGAACGACACCGTTTACCTCCGACCAGTCACCAGAGGGAGTCTCGGCTTGGATTTGGCAACAGCAGTAGATGTAACGCTATTGGACTCTAAACCCACCAGGGTAGGAACAGGAGTTATGGGACTGGTTGTTGTCAATGGTGATCCTGTGGGAGCTTTATTGATCGGAAGATCGTCTGCTGCCTTGAATGGATTGCAGGTATTGGTTGGACTTGTAGATGGAGACTATTGTGGGGAAATACAGATTATGGTTTCTGCAATGTTTCCTCCAATGCATGTGCCGCAGAATACAAAGATAGCTCAATTAATTCCATTGCCACACCTTGCGGCATCTCTACCACCGATGGTCAATAAGGACCGAGGACTCGGAGCATTTGGCTCCACAGGAAAAATAGCGTTATTAACGCTTGGCATGCAGCAGAGACCATGACAAAAAATCACAGTATGTTTAAAAGCAATAAATCGTGAAGGTCCAGATCAAAGATTTGAATGGACTGTATTACCCCAGGGAATGCGTAATTCACCTATGTTATGTCAGCTTTATGTTGACGCAGCTCTGCAACCGATTCGACGAAAATGGCTAGAGACAATAGTCTATCGTTACATGGATGATATTTTGTTAGCCCAGAAGGAACCGTTTTCTCTACAACAGAAAAACGACTTAACACTGACCTTAAAACAAATGGGACTCGTACTTGCACCGGAAAAGGTTCAGGAGACAAGTCCCTGGAAGTTTTTGGGTTGGAAAATTACAGATTCCACTATTCAGCCTCAAAAACTTACAATCCAATCGGATATCAAAACTCTTAATGATGCTCAAAAACTGCTGGGAGATTTACAATGGATCAGGCCAGTAGTCGGGATTCTGAATGAACTGTTAAATCCCATTCGGCCGTTATTAAAAGGAACTGATCCTGCTTCAAAAGTGACACTATCAGAAAAACAACAAGAAATACTACAACAAATCGCATCTTTGATCACGAGTGTCACGCATCGACGTATATCTGACAAGCCACTCGATCTTACCGTTCTATGTGGCTCAAAATGCCTGATGGGTGCCATAACACAGAAAAAAATAAAAACGGGGGAGAAGGGAGGAGAAACTGTGGTATTAGAATGGATAGCTCCTCCGTTACAACCTCGACGAACAATTCAAGAAAAAATTGCAACATTAGCAGAATTAGTAAAGAAGGGGAGGAATCGAATATTGCAAGTGGATGGGGTTCCTCCAAATATTATCTGGTTACCCATGAAGCCAGGCGATTTGGAATGGTATATGCAAAACTCTGAAGAGTTACAAGCTGCACTACTACAGGATGGCGCTACTATAGTAGCAAAAACGTTACAATCAACTGCTCTGACGTGGATGGAAAACCAGGGATGGATAACTAAGCCAAAACGATCGTCTATCCCACTTAAGAATGCAGTGACAGTTTTCACTGACGCAGGAAAACGTTCTCGAACTGCTGCAGTGACTTGGAAGGATGAGCATGGTTGGAAACATCAAATTTTACAACCCCAAGATAAAGACTCATTACAGACACTAGAACTTCTTGCAGTAGTATGGGCATTTATAAAATGGAGAGATGTTCCGTTAAACGTGGTATCCGATTCTTTATATGTAGTAGGCATAGCAAATCGTATAGAAGACTCAGCCTTAAGAGACTTAAAAAATGAACGGCTGTCAGAATTAATAATCAGTCTACAGATCGCCATAGCTCAAAGAAGTGAACCGTACGCAGTAATACACATAAGGAGTCATCAGTGGGAAGAAGGCCTGGGAGAAGGCAACGCTCGAGCGGACCGACTAGTCGCCGCAACAGCCACTGAAGCACCACTGTCACCCTTTTGCAGAGCTCGGGAGGCTCATGCTATTTTTCACCAGAACGCTAAAGGACTTGCGCGGGCTTACAAACTGTCTAGAGCTGATGTGCAGGCGGTAGTAAAAGCTTGCCCAATGTGTAGTCATTACAATTCGGGTGTGGGAATCGGAACAAACCCGAGAGGGATTAAAACCAACGAAGTGTGGCAAATGGACGTCACTCATGTCACAGCATTTGGCAGATTGAGATATCTGCATGTAACGATAGACACTTATAGTCACATGATTTGGGCTACACCGCAGCCTGGGGAAAAAGTTCAGGATGTATGACATCGTCTTGCCAGTTGTTTTGCAGTAATGGGAGTACCACAAACCATAAAGACAGATAATGGTCCAGCCTATGTTAGTGGGCCACTTAAGCGATTTATGGAACTGTGGGACATTAAGCATATAACTGGTATTCCACATTCACCAACTGGTCAAGCTATAGTAGAAAGAGCTAATGGAACAGTTAAGCAGTATTTGGAAAAGTTTAAAGACATTACAGATATTAGAGAGAGGGTGGATAAAACCTTATTTGTTCTCAATCATTTGTGTGTATTTGGAGATGATGAGGAACCACCCGCGACAAGTCATTACATTAAGTCTGAAAATGATAATAAATGTATTATGAGAGTACTGTACCGAGATATGAAAACAGGACAATGGCTGGGGCCTGCTGATGTGATTTATATGGGGCGAGGTTATGTGTGTATCTCTTCCCCTACAGGGCCAACCTGGGTTCCTAGTCGATGTGTTAAACCAGCCATTGAAGAAAAGTCATCAAGTACGAATAACAGCAACCATGGCTGATCTAACGGCACAAGGGATCTTGGTTGCATTATCTTTGACAATGACGGCTGGACATAATAGTGCCATCCTAAGCAAAATCGATCCTCAAACCAGTATGTGGGTCACTTGGGCAAATCAAACCGGACAAAGTTCATTTTGCCTATTCCTCGCTTCTGCGTCTGATCCTTTCGTTGATGAGTTGATTATGTTTGAAATGGTTAAGGGATCATACGCAAAAAATTGTAGTACGAGATAGTTGGTTTGAAGGTTGGTTTAAATCTGTTTTTGGGAACGTGGGTGGATGGTTTTTTCTTCGTCAAAGAGGAACTTCGTTTTCTACTTATAGTTATATTGATTATAGTTGCTGCAAAATAAAAACGGGGGAATTGTGGAGGAATCGTTAAGTGAGGCAGGACATGTGAATGTTGAGCAGTTGGGAGACAATGGGCTGGTGAAGCACCGTACTCAACTCACATGAGCCTGGGCACGTATGCAGCTGGCTGAGAGCCAATCAGGCTCAAGGACACGATGCCCTTGGGCCATCGGGAAAGTCCCTAAGGTGGGACAGGTAGCCAAAAGAAGGAGGACCAGACTGAAAAGCCCGGGAAGTGTTAACCAATCCTGAGCTTAGTTTCTGCAATATGTACGAGTTGATTATGTTCAAACTAGATAAAAGACGACTGAGCTATCCATTAAAGTTGAAGTTCACTGTTCACTCATATTGATGTGCTGGGTCTTCCTTCCGTCGGCAACACACTATCATAACACAGACATGTTAACAAATATCCAGTAACTGAACAGTAAAAATGGGTAAAGAAAAATCCAAGGGGATATTCAGCTTAAGAATGAGAATCTTGTTCAGAGTGATGACAGGCATTTATTATTATTTATATCAGAGTGGTAAGAAATCCACTTAAAGAGAAAGTCATTGCTTTTCTGTACTAAGTGACTAGGGCTTGCAGCTGAAGGAATAAATTATATTTGTTATGTCTATAAAACTTTGAAAGCACAAAAACCAGTTATTTCTTTTCTCCTATGAAATTTCAGGAGTGACATGTTAGCATTAGCGTAGAGAGGGTAAGACGAGTCATCTATTACTATTATCAAACCTTTGATTTGACTAGAGCTGGGAAAATTACAATTCCCGTTTGAAAACTCATGGCATTCTGTTAAAATAGGATATTAGCACCCACCTCACAGCTGCGTATGCAGCGATTACCTACAGGCAGCTTTACAGCTGAATATATAAGGCTAAGTCCTGACTTCAGCCGCTTGTCTGTTGCCCCAGTAAAGTTAGCATGGGCAGTGGTTCACACACAGCACAAGACCTAACAGGGTCAAATGCAGAACCTGCCACATAGCTCCCCAGATACAAAGCACGAAGAACGTGACCCACAGTCATCAGAGTTGCCAACGTTACACAGCACTGTCTCTGTGGCTTGTGTGCCTTTGGGAAAGTAGAGCCATGCTGCTTGAGAAAAGAGACAGCAGAGCTGCATATGGCTTCTTCCTCCCTACAGGAGGGTTCCTCACCTGCTCTTCTCTTGAGAAGGCAATAAGCCGATTCTCAAACCCACCCTGCTCAGAGCCACAGGAGACCTCAACACTGAATATTTTCAAAAAGTTACAAAAACTTTGCTCCGTTTTTGGAGATCTCTTGCTCTCTCTATGGCATTTTCCTTTGGCTATTCAGCTCTGATTAATAGGAAGTTACTCCAAGTCACTTGTAATAAAAAAAAAAAAAAAATGGACAAGAATACCAACTCCTCCTTTGCCATCCTGGTAATGAATTAATTCTGCTCAACTTCAAAGCAATCAGCAATTTTATGGTTGTTAAATGAAGTTAAGTCCTTATTTACCAATGGAGCTGTTCACACAAATGAAGACAGATTACGCAATAAAAATGTCCTGAGTTACATCCCTAAATAATGTTCAATTACCATTAGGTTTTGCTGTTTGGGACCTATCTTGAGAATGCTGAATGCTGTTGTATTGCAGTATATTTAAAATCTCTGACTTTCTGAAATGTTATTGGTACAGAGTCTCCTGTATTTCAAAATTGAATTATTTCACAATTTATTAAATAAATCAGATTCTAGCACAGCATGCAGAATGGATTCCAGTCACTGGTATTTATGATGCTTTTCAAATGAAAACAAGCCATTGCCGATTATATTTATGACCTTTTTAATTTGTAATTTCGTTTATAAAAATAATAGCTGTTTATACAAACAGTAGCAAGCAGGTTGCATTGCAAGTGAATGTGTGTATACTTATGTGGAAGGTGAATATTACAAGGGGTTGATACATGTACCATACACCTAAACTTTTACATTATCAGCTTTTTTCCCCACAGATGGTCATAAGAGTCTCCATTAAATTATGATTTGGTCTGTTTGTATAGCATAAAGGCAGTTCATCATCCTTCTCAAATATATCGGGTTATTACTCATAATAATAACTCATAATAATAACTCATAATATAAAATAAATAACTCATAATAATAACTCATAATAATAACTCGTTCACTCTGAGTTACTCAGTTTCCCTGAGAACAAAAATATGATTAAACAGAAGCACCACACAGTGCTTTGGAGGTGAGAACAAATGCATTAAGTGTGAAATAAAGATAGCATAACATGGCTCTCACTTCCCAACAGCCGTTTGGCAGTGCAATGTGTGGATGTGACAATAATGACAGCATACTGTCCTCAGAGGCAATAAGGCTCGTATCTAGACAAGCACAGAAAATGCGTCAGAGTTCCAGGGAGCCCCAGGATAGACACCTTGCTGCACAAGATGTATCACTTTGGGCTGCAGGAAAGCAGGGAGCAAGCATTACTACAAGCAGCAGTGATCTCCCTACTCAGGTGGGAAAGCTTTAACATTGTGCCACTACCAGAGCAGTATAGTTAGCAGATAGAGTAGATTTAATAATATATTCTTATTCTTTCTTGCTGTTGATAAGTACTAAAATATAGTATTAAGGTTCTATTCTGGCCTCCTTAAAGCAACAGCATATTTACTTTCACATAAGTTAGTCAATTTAAGAGAGAAAGAGAGTCTGCCTTCCCCTCCTCTGTCCCCCTCAAGCTGGAGGCCGCTGCTGTTGCTGACAAGCGAATAGGGTAATGCACCAGAATCAGGATAACCACGTGAGAGAAGTGCAAGACCACTGACAGCTTCTAGTGGAGCATGAGAGAACAAGGCATGTGTATAAACCTACAGCCAAAAAGCCCAACAGACATGCCCAACACAGAAGGGGAAGAACAAGTATTCAGTAAGCTCTTTACATAGTTTCTATTATACTCTCTTCTGCCAAGTGCTTTCTAACAACCCAAGACAGAAAAAATTGCAAACCTAGCAAAAGCCCATTCATCTGCAGATGTAACCATGCTCACTTGGGAGGAACTGTGCTTTCCCCTCTAGGCAGACTTTGCACATACTCTGTGTGCATGGGTGTCAACACTCCAGGCCCAGCTGATCACACTGAGATGCATCCTGCTACACAGTGGTGGCTTTGCTGCCTGGCTAACTCAAGAATGAGCCTTCAAAGGGGCCTCCCCTCAGTGCACAGCAGTGGGGGTGCTCAGTGAAGGAGCCATGTCTCTTCCTCAAAGACTCCCTACCTCAGCTACTACTAAAGACCTTCTTTTTTAAAGAGAGAAACCATGCACAAGGTGCTATAGAAGGACTGTAAGAAATAAGAGCCACCAAAATGCATCCGATTCATCTTCTCTACCAAAATCAATGGGGACCTACATGACCCCTCAGGTACAGTGCAGTTGATTATAGCTCTGTACCATCACCTATCTTTTTAACTTGGAAAAGGAAAAGAAAAAAAAAAAAAAGGCAGCATTTATCAGTGATAAATGTTCCTGGGCTGGGGGAGGAGGGGGACACGACCGTTTGCCCTGGGTAACTAAACTGAGGGTCTTTTTCAGCTCGCAAGGTATTACTTTCTGTTGCAAGCACAAGAAACAGAAGAGAAATGCAGATTGATGTATATTTATCACAGATTCCACCTGGAAGTTCTAAAGGGCTACCATTGCCAAAGGATTGTTATTAACCATACATACACATTAAATTTCCTACAAAGTCCATATTTAATTACAAACAGACCAGTTCTATATCCTCCTGCATATCAAGAATTAATTTTTTTTTAAGTATTAATGTAAAAATAGAAATGTAATGCATTCTTAAATAGTAACAGCCTTTGTAAACCATGCAGATGCACCAGCAACTGTTTAATTAACTTGGCAGTGCCAAATGGTAGGAAGAAATCATTTTTCTTAGAACTATTCTCCCTTCTCTACTTTCCAAGAACAGTTTTCAGGATACAAAATGATAGCTGTTGACACCTTGTTGTCATTTTGGTTTGATAAAGGTAGATTTGGGATACTGTTAGTCCAAATAATATTTCATTTTTTCTGCTTTCTCATTCAAATTGAAACAGTTGATAAGAATTATGCTTGGAAAATTTGGGCATCTTATTATTCAGCTAGGAATCTTCTGCTTTATTCTTCATAAAAAAAATTTCTTCAACAACAGGTAAGCTAAATAATATTCTGCCAGTCAGTCATTGCATTTCAGGGAGATTAAATGGATTCTTAAGAAAAAATGGGTATTAGTGACAACAGGATAAGTGAGTTCTCTCTGGTACATGCTCTTCAGGGCATGCATGGGAAAAAGGATGGATTCAGAGAAGGCTGAAAGGCTAACTTGCTTATGAGGGTTTTTTTAAAAAAACTTTTTAAAGCAAATATAATCTTATAAGCAAATTGCCCAGAATAGAACCTGATTCACTTTGCCATATTTTAACCATTGTTAAAGCTAATATCTAGTAAAATCAGTATTCATCAACACTACTTACGTATGCATTAAGTGTCATATTCAGATCATTTATACTTCAGGGCAACTGTCTTTCAGCCAGTGCAGCAAAACATGCATGGGCTAATAAAACCAACGATAAAATTATTTAGCACACAGGATGTGGAAAGATTTGGCCAGGCAGGTATTTGCTGCTCTCCAGGAAATTCACATTGAACATTATGATTCTCTGAAAGCTAATTCCAAAAAGCAAATATGACCCAAAAGAAATCAAATGTGTTTCAGATCAGGATCTTCATTGAGAACTATACACATTGCACAGTCCTCACCAACAGATACAGCTATATTTTACCGTAACAAAAAGAAATATTTAGAAACAGATAGAAGAACAGCACCAAAGCAGGATAGCATCATGAGGAAGACAGAAAGTAGATAAATGATATGTTATGGCAGATGCAAAAATGATAGGATTAAACAAATAGATATGTATGTATCCAAGGTTAATGCTCAAGCACAGTAGACAAGGAACACGAATGAAAAAGAACATTCAGAAGAGAGAAGCCAGAGGTTCTCTGTGCAAGAGACTGCAAAAAGACAGAATATCTGGCAACTGCACATGGAACATATTTTCAGGAGAGCATGGTAAAAGGGTGTCTTCTAAAAACTCAATTCTGTAAGTGAAAAATAGTTTTGCCTGTCAACAATACAATCATTCCATTAGGACTCAGGATCAGAGCAAAGGCTGACATAAGATCTAGCAATAGGCTGTGACCTGTCATTTTCCACATGAGCGATTCGATTTTACAGCACATACAAAGCCACATTCTGCACAGGAGACAGTTCACTGTAAAGAACCACACCCATTCAGCTACTAAGGTCAAGTGTGAATTTTTGGAGGCTGAAGAATGGAACAAAGCAAATACTGCTTATATATTTCTAATCTTTAGCCAAGCTCTCATTTATCAGTATTAGTCATTTCAGATTGTTAGCATTTCTCAAAGTGGAACTAGTCCCACTGGATCTCTTATTTTGCATTCAACTCTTACTGGTGTTACCACAGACCTTCTCAGCAAGCATGTCTCTGATGCCGTGGCTATGACTGCTGCATATGTTAACTAGCACAGTAAAAGGATACTTAATGCAACATGTGTTTTGACTAAAAGGCTGTGAATATGAGAAATCTGCTGCTTATTATGCAATAAACTTCATAATTAAAACCAGATACTATTTAAAAAGAGTGAAGTACTCACATGTAAGCTAAGAGATATACTCAGAAACAAGGAGACTGATGAGGAGTTTTCGCATTGCTTGCTGTAAAATAAACCGACAAGCACTGCTTTCACATACAAAAAAGATATGGCAAGGCTGCACACCAACTTGCTGCTTACAAGCAAAACGCATTTCTTCAAACCATTAAGTAAAACAGATAAGCATTTTGTTAACACTGAGTTAGAACACAAAGTTAACTTTGTCCAAAATAGAAACAAATAATTTCAAGTAACTGGCATTTCTCTCACTGCTTTGTGCTTTCCCATGACTGCAGACATTACTGCATGTAAACCTACTTTTCAGAAAGACCGTTGTAAGCAAATTTGCTCTCCAAAAACATGTAGCATACCCATGGAAAGTGATTTTCTCAGACTATGGAGAGCATCATTCTAATACCTGAAACAGCAAACTCCTGCAAGGACACAGGAGGATAAAGTAGAAAAGATGTTAAAAAAATAAAAAAATCACACTTGTCAAGTATCAAATCTTTCCATCTTTTAGCACCAAGGTTTAACAGAAAGCCACAACCCAACAACAGGACCAAGAAGTGATTAAATAAGCTGCTTCTTTGCTGACACATCTTGTCTGAGTGAAAATTCACAGGGGAGCGTATGATTTTCACAAACATTTTTCTGGGTGTTTTATCCTCCCAAGATTGAAAACACCAGAACTTTTGCTATGGACAGATGTACACTGTCTGGAGTATGGATTCCTTGTGCTATTTTTTTGTTTGTTTGTTTTGTTTTTGTTTTTTAAAGTTTACACCAGTGCAAAACAACAATTCAGAGAAATTAAAATTAAAGCACAGTTAGTTGGACAAAATAAGGTTAGCCTGGGCAAACTTCTGACACTGCTGTACAAGAATCAGCAGAAATACTATCTATAAGACAAGGCTGTCAAACAAGGATTTTTGCCTCAAGCAAATGATATATCTCAAGAAATTTCATTCCAACAGCATCTCTGAGCATACAGAAACACTGGCAGTCATCCTAGGATAGGACTTTCATTAAATATCCCACATGTGCAACTCTTCCGATTTCATCTAAAGGATGAATTAGTTATTATCAGTCTACAACTTCCTCATAAGGGGGTGTCGAGAGGCAGGAGACCTTTTCTCCATTAACACCAGCGACAGGACCCGCGGGAACGGGGTTAAGCTGAGGCAGGGGAAATTTAGGCTTGACATCAGGAGGGGGTTCTTCACAGAGAGGGTGGTTGCACACTGGAACAGGCTCCCCAGGGAAGTGGTCACTGCACCAAGCCTGTCTGAATTTAAGAAGAGATTGGACTGTGCACTTAGTCACATGGTCTGAACTTTTGGGTAGACCTGTGCGGTGTCAAGAGTTGGACTTGATGATCCTTAAGGGTCCCTTCCAACTCAGGATATTCTATGATTCTATGATTATTTTCATGCTGTCACCATTCTAGTAAATTAAAATGGAAACACACCCCATCTCTCCCCCTCCTGCATATACAAAAAAAAAAAAAAAAAAAAGGAGAAGACAAGAGAAGTGCCAGACCTTTTACTTCATTTTGTTCACAGAACATTTATATACGTGCTTTAGAAGAAATAGCCATATGGGCACTGTATTCAGTTTTACACTGTCCTCACTGATGAGAAACATTAGATAAAAAGCTGCTCACCCAAAATCAACTGTGTGTCTGTAACAGAGAAAGAACTTGACAGTGTTAACAAAGTAGCATTTCTTTTTATTAGAGTGTCAGTGAAAGGGTCTTTTTGCATTGTTTAATCTAAAGCTTTGATTTCTGGGAGGAATAGTCAAAGCTGGCAGCTTCAGTCCCTCATTGTTCTTTTAAGTCACTAACAAAGACATTGACTTTACACTAAGCAATAACAAATAAGCTTTAACTGACATTTCAATAGCATTTCTCTATTAATGTTTAACGTTGTTAAGAAAAGAGCATCATTTCACCATTAGCAGCTTCAAGGGCTTGTGGTCCTCCAAGAGGGCTGACTCTCTTGCTTTGCCTAGCACTGCTTACAAGATGTAATTCTTAGATAAAAGCCTTAAAATTTTACCCTAGAGTGCAACAGAAGCATTTGCACTTAACAGCTTTTCATGAGCACAAATAAGCCTGCAGCAATGAGAAATCAACAGCTTCATTCCAAGTTAAGGTTAGCTACTGTGTGACATCAACTCTGCCAATTCCAGGAGACAGCAATGATGTGAGGTCCTGATGCAGAGCACTAGCTTAAAAGAGCAAGCACGGCTCACTACCACATGGTCCCTAACCCTCAATACATACAGAAAAACAAAATACCTCCAAAAATGCAGAAGATCTTACTTGGGATTTACCTAAATCTGACATCAAAGTTAGAAACAAAGACCAACAACCTGCCTTTAAATTCTTAGTTTTTCCTCCTGAGATGTTTTCAGTAATAATCTTAACTTTTACGACTCATTAATTGTATCTGGACTTGCAATTTTACTTATCTGGGTAAACAAGACTCAGGTTTTCCAATACAATTGCTCCTCTACAAATCTTTCCTTCATAACTGGAAAGGAAGTGAAAAGGACTGTAAATAAAAATAAAGCTAAAAACATCTGTGATCGCATACATGCATTTAACCCTCCAGATCTTATTCAGTTCAAGCTTCACACTGTACAGAGCTGTAAAATAAAGTACACATTCTGAGAAAAAGAGTAGTTAAGTTCCCTAAACTCGAGTTCTCTAGACTCAAAGACTGATTCAGGATAGCAACTCATCTTCACAGATGAGCCAAATTAAATTATGGAAAAAGCATGGTGCATATCTCCTTACTACTAGTAAAATGTACAAGCAATACAGTTTTCTGAGAGAAACTACATTTTACAAGTATAGATATGTGCCCACCATAGTCTCCCTTAAATCCATTCCTATAAATAGCTAAATTTCTTTCAGTTCATTTCTACCTCCCTTGTTTTTGATCTCTCCCCGCCAACATTAAATTCTGTGTTGGTTTTTTTGTTGTTTTGTTTTTTTTGTTTGTTTTTTTTTTGTTTTCTCTTCCTTACAAACTGAAATAAGAGTGAGCTCTCCAGGGCAAGGCTAATCACATTGGACAACTTTGCCTTACTAGTAAGGGTTAGAGCCCTTTCTCAGCAGTTTTAAAGGTCTTAAGACAACAGGTTGCCACTGAAGAATTTCTGGTTAGAGGTTACAGGGCCGTGAAGCGGACTTAACAAAGACAAACACACAGTGGTTAATCAAGATCAGTGTTTCTGCCAACTGCTTTAATTTTAATGTTCTCAGCACATCATCAGTTACTACCTGATCTAGCTCAGTACACAACATACAGACAGCCCAGGTCACAAGGTGCTTGATACTGGAGCTGCACCCAGCCATGATTATAGCCTCCCAGTTTAGTAACGAACCACAAGTCATTAAAAAGCAAGCAAATCATGATGATAATAAATAAATAAACCAACAGAAAACCTACCTGACCAGATTATATCACCTCACTCCCCTTCAGCCTCCCTCTTCACCACTGGGCATTTTTCACAGGTGGGGCAAGAAGAAGTTCACAGCAATCGGGGCACCTCATTAACCCCACATGGGCTGTCACTATTGCAAAGCTGCTTCCAATATTCAAATATTTTTAATTATCTGCCATCCCCATCAATCACAATCACTGCAGGTGCCTTGAAGATATTTTTAAATTGGTAATACTCTTCCAAGATCAACTTAGTGGTTTTTTTTGAGCAAATGTGCAACAGTTAACCAAATGTAATATGTTTGCCCTGATTTGGGGAAGAAGACAGTTAGTTATGCAGTTGAAAATACAAACATAACCTAGCAAACTTGATCCAAACTTCTATATTCCTATATGCTTTAGAGAATTTCTTTTCAGCTAGGAATATCCATACTAACCTTGAATAAAACTATGCTCTGATTTCCCAAAGGGAGGTAGGGCTTCTGAAGTTACATTAAGACTGATGACAATAACAACATGTACTTAAGCACCAGTTTTCACCCTTGTGAGCTCTACAATAAGAAAATCAGCGGAAGCAAGTTACACCATCTTAAGCTGCAGGCATCAAAATTAATTATTTTACACCAATGCATGCCTCAAAAGGGACCACTGTCATTAGCATAATAAGCGTTACTGCACATTGTGAATATTATGTGTGGGTTTTTTATGTTTATAAATCCCTTTTGGCCATAATTGTTGTGTTATTGTTATTTGTAATAAAAACACAAAACAAAAATTTGAAATCTTATTAAAATGTATGCAGTTAAACACGGACTAAAGTGTATATAATCATCCCACAACTTCAGACTTTATGGACAATATCTATCATGGTAGGTCTTTAAATATATTAATTGCATGGATTTCAAGTGCCATTAACATTCATTCAATATTGTTATTCCAGAAAGCTTCCAGCTAGGATTAGGACCTTTTGGAAACAAAATTTAATTTGCAGAGAAGATAATTTTAATCTATTTCAATGTATTAAAAATGAACGGAAAAATCAACTAATATTGTTTTAAACACTGCAGACCTGGCCCACAGCTTACAGAAATTAAAACCAACCCCTCCATCGATAGCAGGCAGTAGAGCAGAGCATAAACGAAGCAGGGCCCCAACTGGGGCCCAGTTCACCACACGTTCCCTGCTGCAGGGAGGTGTGAGCTAATGCACTTTTTCATGCTCTCATCACCTCAGCTGAGTCCCCTAACTAATAGAGAGAGCAGATGCTGAGGTGGAAACAGACGGTGCATTAATTGCTTCTTTTAGGATTAGCATTAAAGTGTGTAATGTGTAATATTTAACCCCCACCCTCAGAAAACACCCTCTGCTCCTGCACTTTTTGATCAGCCACTAGCACGCTGCAGTGATAGAAAAGAAGGATTTTGCCTTAAGCCAACAGAACATTTATAATCATTTGACTTTGTACAAACAGCATAGCTTAATCTTGCTTCTGTTTCTGAATGCAATAGTTGTTTGCTTTCTAAAGTGCTACGAGGCAACATTGAGTCACTGGTGCCAGATACCGTATTTATAATTACATTTCAGAGTCAATTTATGAAACAATTTGTTAACATATAATAACTGTTCTTGGTGAGAGGAATATTTTTGAAGGGCAGTTCTGCAGACAGTCACTCTGAAACTCCTGGTACTTAATCTCATAAATTTACATTTGTTAACCCCAGGCTCCAAGCAATTTTTTCCTATTAATTACTGCTTTCCTTCCCAATTTTCTCCAAAGTTTTGGTAGTCATATGTGCAATTTCCTCCCTCAGATTATTTCACAGCATTACAACTAGCTTTAAAACAACTCATTTTCTGCTCAGAATTTGCTATGTTTTAGAAGTGAACAAAATATTTTTTCCTACTTTCAGCTCTGTTGTAAAGACCAATTAGCATCTGTGAGTACTCCAGTACGTAGATATAAGCAAAGGAAGAACAAGGAAAGAGTTCTTGTAACTGCCCATGAATTTCTTCAGGAAGAAAGGGGAGAGAAGTCTTACACAACATTTTTTTCTACCCCCTTTTAATAGAAGCACTGGGTATGATATAGCATAAGATTTGACAAAAATAATCACAATTTTCTTGCTAACAACTGTGACTTGTATTAATTGAATCATCCCCTTCAGAGGGAGAACACACATGCTGCAAACACTGCCTGAAAGGAGAAAGGAAAATTCCACTGAGAATTTGATCTGCCACTTACTGTTGCTGAAATAACAGCTGATAGCACGAATCACACCAACCAATCACACCGCTAACATCTCTCCCATGTTAGTTTCCACTATCCCTATCTGTGAGCTGTTGCTGTATACATCTTAGCTGTTTACCCATGTTACAGATATGCTCCTCAGGACTCACGAAGCGAAAGGAAACCTTTCTGGTAACATCAGTGGGATTTGGATAAGATCTTTGAGCCACAGACAAGGGCAGAAAAGGCACCTCGGCTGTCTTGAATCAGCAACTATCAAGTCCTTGTCTACAAAATCAAACAGAAAAGAAGAAACCTCAGGAAGGTAAAGTTTCAGGACTGGTACCATATGCATGTAACCCAGAAGATGTAAGACCGACATTAATTAGCTCACATGCAGCAGAACATTTTAATTAACTAACCACCATCAGTGTTGTCTTTTTTCAGTTAAAAAATAAAATAAAATCTGAAGAGCCTCAAAAGTAGTATTTCATTCCATTTGTATCTGGAGGGGGGGGGAGAGCAGGTAGAGGGAAGCAAAGAGAGCATTGGCGATCACATGACACTCTTCAATGTGAGAGAATTATGAGGAAGATAAACTTGACTGCGTAAATTTAAGTCAGGAAAACAAGCCTGTTTAGATCAGTCCAAAATGAAAGGACTGAACTTAATTAAGTAGCATCTGGCTTATGGCAAATCTCATATCATAAATGCTTTGGATAAGTATCTGCTGACCAAATCTAGACTTGTCAGGACTTTCCAGTAACTGCTATATAGCAGACTTGTTTAGAAGCAAAGTTTAAGGTATTAACTTTGGTCTATTTTAGAATCTGTTTGCAGCCTACATAAGGGATTGAGCCATACAAAAGACTATCTACATATTGCAATTCAGGCCTACCTGAATGTGAATAACTGCCATTATCCACAAAGATGAAAGCAAGCTCTAAAAGTAAAAGAACATGAGAGGCTTAAAAACTGGAGGGGGAAGCTCCTGGACTTATCAAAATAGTTAATAAATTTCAGGAAGCAGAATAGGACAGCACTTGAAAGACTAGTGATGCTACTACAGCAGCAATGTTTTTATTTCTTGCCAAAAAGATGGTGACTTTGGCACAAAACACTTCAGTTTTATCACAGAATCACAGAATTTCTAGGTTGGAAGAGACCTCAAGATCATCGAGTCCAACCTCTGACCTAACACTAACAGTCCCCACTAAACCATATCCCTAAGCTCTACATCTAAACGTCTTTCAAAGACTTCCAGGGATGGTGACTCCACCACTTCCGTGGGCAGCCTGTTCCAATGTCTAACAATCGTTTCAGTAAAAAGTTCTTCCTAACATCCAACCCAAAACTCCCCTGACGCAACTTAAGCCCATTCCCCCTCGTCCTGTCACCAGGCACATGGGAGAAAAGACCAACCCCCACCTCGCTACAGCCTCCTTTAAGGTAGCTGTAGAGAGCGATAAGGTTGCCCCTGAGCCTCCTTTTCTCCAGGCTGAACAAGCCCAGCTCCCTCAGCCACTCCTCGTAGGACTTGTTCTTCAGGCCCCTCATCAGCTTCATCGCCCTTCTCTGGACTCTTTCGAGCACCTTGATGTCCTTCTTGTAGCGAGGGGCCCAAAACTGAACACAGTACTCGAGGTGCGGCCTCACCAGAGCCGAGTACAGGGGGACGATCACCTCCCTAGCCCTGCTGGCCACACTGTTTCTTATGCAAGCCAGGATGCCGTTGGCCTTCTTGGCCACCTGAGCACACTGCTGGCTCATATTCAGCTGACTATCAAACATCACTGCCAGGTCCTTCTCTGCCTGGCAGCTTTCCAACCACTCATCACCCAGTGGTTGGGGTTATTGCGCCCCAGGTGCAGGACCCAGCACTTGGCCTTGTTAAACTTCATAGAGTTGACCTCAGCCCATCGGTCCAGCCTATCCAGATCCTCCTGCAGAGCATTCCTACCCTCAAGCAGATCAACACACGCACCTAGCTTGGTGTCATCTGCAAACTTACTGAGGGTGCACTCAATGCCCTTGTCCAGATCATCGATGAAGATATTAAAGAGGAACGGCCCCAGCACCGAGCCCTGGGGAACGCCACTAGTGACTGGCCTCCAACTGGACTTGAATCCATTTACCACAACTCTTTGGGCCCGGCTATCCAGCCAGTTTCTAACCCAATGAAGCGTGCGCCAGTCCAAGCCAAGAGCAGCCAGTTTCTTGAGGAGAATTCTGTGGGAGACGGTGTCAAATGCCTTGCTGAAGTCAAGGTAGACCACATCCACAGCCTTTCCCTCATCCACCAAGCACGTCACTTTATCATAGGAGATCAGGTTCGTCAAGCAGGACCTGCCTTTCATAAACCCATGCTGACTGGGCCTGATCACCTGCTTGCCCTGCAAGTGCTGCGTGATGACTCTCAAGATAATCTGCTCCATGAGCTTCCCTGGCACTGAGGTCAAACTGACAGACCTGTAGTTTCCCGGGTCAGTCCTCCGGCCCTTCTTGTAGATGGGCGTCACGTTTGCTAGCCGCCAGTCAACTGGGACCTCCCCCGATAGCCAGGACTGTTAATAAACGATGGTAAGCAGCTTGGCCAGCTCCTCTGCAGTTCTCTCGGTACCCTCGGGTGGATCCCATTTGGCCCCATCGAATTGCGTACATCTAAGTGCTGTAGCAGGTCACCAACCATTTCCTCGTGGATTGTGAGGGCCACATTCTGCTGCCTGTCCCCTTCCACCAGCTCAGGGTATGGGATATGGGGTATCCAGACAGCAACTGGTTTTGATGCTAGCAACTGAGGCGAAGAAGGCATTAAGCACCTCCTCCTTTTCCTCATCTCTTGTAGCTAAGTTTCCACCCGCATCCAGTAAAGGATGGAGATTCTCCTTAGTCCTTCTTTTTGTGTTGATGTATTTATAAAAACATCTTTTGAAAATGTACGTATCTATGTTTCCCTATATAGATTCCCTTTTTTGGATTCATGTAATTATACCAGACCAGACATTGTTTCCAGTCAAATTGCATTAATGTTGAGGTAAATTTTTTTTGTGGTTATAACCATGTGCTCAATGCTAGAAGCCTAAATACAGCAAAAGAAATGATAGTTCATGGAAAAAATGTGCAGGATCCTGACACCTATAAATAATTTATTGAAATATGACCAATAACATCTATCTAGCACTTCCAAGTAAAAGTTTATAGGGTAGTACCAATTCACTAAAATTAGTTCGAGCTTTAAAGGGGATTTGTGTTTTAGAGCTGCGTGTCACAACAAAGATGTAGTATGTTTTATGTCAGTTGTTCAAAGACCTCTGCATTCCTTCACTGGTACAACACTGTTCCAGCCAGGCTGCATCAGCTCCTCCTTCAGACAACAGGTATCCACAAACTTGCAAATTGGTCAGGAAACACTCTGAACTGAATATGAACTGTGCATGGAAGAAACACATTCTGTTTCCCAGTCTCTGCTGAAAATTGGCTTGAATGATTAAATGTATTCATAAATAGAGCATCACTCCTTTACTGTAGTCATACCATACTTTACTCACCTGCAAGAAAATACATACATTTCATCCAGTACATTTCTAAAAGGATATGCTTGTCTTTGTGCTAGTAGTATTTTGACTTCAGCAATATTTCAACATCTAATGATAGTTGACTGTGTAACATAGAATGAGCCTGACCCCTTACGTATGTTTCAGAGGAGAAAATTAAGAACATTAGTCATCATGATCAGAATTGTCTTTCTAAGCCTGCTGGTCCAAACTGCTGCTATAAAAGGCAACAACATCAAAATACACCTCTGTATTTTGGATAATTTTTTTTTAATTAAATATATACAATGTATGCTTTTTACATATTCTTATCTAGGTATACAGAGAATATAGGTATGTTATTTAGACATGTTTGTATTCTTACTTTGTATGCACACTAAGAAAATCTTTAAGAAACTGTCATTCACCTTCTGGAATTTGTATTTGTATCAAAGCATCCTAAATGCTGCTACTCATTGGTGTTAAAAACTTAGAAATATAAATCTATTCAATAAACACACACACAAAAGCACCTGATAACCATGCTACACTCCTCTCGGTGGTGTGTTGCTCCTATCCTCCTATTTGCATAGTTCATTTAATAAACCATTCCAGCCCACTGCAATAAACTAAACAGTTTAAACAAGCTAAACTAAACAAGCTAAAGTAATCTAAATGATGTACAAACTAACATGTTCTTACCATTCATTAAGATTTCCTAGGAAACATTTATACTTTTTTGAAAAACAGTTAAAGTCAGAATAAACAACCCGGTCTCCATACATGTAGTAAAACAGATAACATCCAAAAGCTATGAAACAGAAGTGTCAAAGGCACACCCTGGCCTGGCTGAGCTGCCCAAGAGTACTAAGAGATAATGGCTTAGAATTAGAGATGGGAGTGTGCTCTGGCCAAGAATTAAATAAAGAAAGCAGCCACCTAAGTTAGACTTTTCATTCATATGTAATCATATAAAGAACTAACACGGTTCTTGGGCCATTAAGAACCAAAATTGGAAACAAACAACTAGGTCATTTTAGCATTCAAATGGGAGGGTAGTTAGCCACACTAATTAGCCTCATCCTCTGCCCAAAGATTTCCGTGTTTTTATGCAGTGCCACAATGTCTGTAGGCCCTCCACTACCTGCAACAAGGGGTGGAGGGCCAGAGAGAAAAAGTACAGAAGTGTCTTTTCTCCCCATCACAGCCTCACAGCACAGAGCTCTTGCAATGGGAGGGGAGCTCCTGGCTCCTGCATGTTCACCCAGGTGCTCTCACAACTCTTTGGCTCTGTAGCTAATACACACATTTTCAGTTCCATATTGGCTAATTAAACTGGATTTTGATAAAAGTGGCAGACATCTGAGGAAGAATTGCTTCCACAGTGGAACAAGTTCCGTTCCATGCTCAGAGACTTACAGCTGTTTTTTTGCAGTATCAAGCTAATAAGGACTACAATTTAGCTGCTCCTTATCTTACTTAATAAAATGTTTGCTTTTACTTATAACAACTAGATTAGAAAGTGCTGACCACAGTGGTTTGCAGATAGTACTGCTCTGGGCCTCAGACAGTAGGGGCTTGAATTCTTGCTCTGTCAAAAGCTGCCTGAGAACCTCCAGCAAGTTACTGAGCATTAAGTGGCCTAATTCCCCTGTGAGATGACAGTAATAGTGCTTCTGCCCTGCCCAGTTTTATCCCACCGGAATTGGGAAGGGTTGGGTTGGTAACTGATAAGTGCCTGGAACAACTGGGGTGTTCAGCCACAGCTACAGTAATCCTCATCCTTGCTCTTAAATACTCTGAGGAGGAAAAAAGTGGTGTTTTTGCATAAGGCAGAAAAGAAGCTGCTTAATTCCTCTGAGTTAAAAATACAGTCTTTTACTCTTCTGTTGGTTAAATTTCTTTTCAGAAACAGTAAAAATCCCTTGTAATAAGAAAAATTGTGTTTCCTCCAAGCAATCTGCTCAGAGAAAAAAAAAAAAATCATCTTTTCGTGCTTCTGCTTAGCTCAAAGAACATGGTAAATAATGTTACGATGGTCTTATGGCTGTGGTTTTTGGTAAATTAAATAATTCCAGAGGTAAAAATTGAATTCTACATCTTTCCACAGTTAGCCTGGAGGGGAGAGGTTTTTTACATAATAATTATCACTGATAACACTGCACACTCTCCATTAAAATTTAATCACAATGATTAGGTTTAATACGAAGTGGAGGCAACTCAAACACCAATCTTTGTTTCTCCTCTCATTCCAAAGTATAAATGTGTTTTTATGAATACGTACTGTTTTCAAGTTTGCCACAATGGGAAGTCTTGTTTGTTGTTTTGAGAAAAGACATTTTAAAATGACTAATTACACATTAGTCCAAGCCCATTTTTCAGGGATGATTAAGCAATGCAAACAACAGCTTGCTTTACCATAAGCACAGCCTTTTCCAGAAACTGATAATTTTATGATCAGTTAGAATTAAATGGGATATTTCTTAGAACCTTCAAGCACCTTAAATCATGAATATGTCAATAGCAGGTTTCCAAACTATCCTGTTCTATTGCACAATTAAAGAACTTGATAGAACTTGATAAAGAACTGAAGGAGCCACCACTGTTACAGCTGGGATTTCTGTATTTCCATTTTTAACATGCTTTTGTCATATTTTAACTCATTTCTACGTTGAACCTCATTTTTACATAACATTTGCTTCGGATAAGATGAATTTACTCAGGAAGAGTAAGTAAAGAAAGGGTAAACAAATGGCTAAGATGTGTTCCCCTACTAACACTACTCCATTCAGTTCATACATAGTGTCACATATTGAGAATAAATCACACAAGCTTTCCAAAATGTACTTCACCACTATAAGCACTGCTTCCAGTACTAAGGAATTTAAACAAAATCCTTTCTACAGGAACACTTTCTTGGCTCAAATTTTGCCCTTGCATCACCTGAATCATAAATTATGCCAATAGCATGATATTGCATGGAGATTGAAAGAGATTCTCAAATGGACATGAGAGTCCCTGATGGAAATGGCAGTCTAGCTTCAAAGGCTTTCAGATCATAAAGAAATAAACAGGATGAGCTCAAGATCTGTGTTTGGTCACAGGGCCACAATCTCGTTGCAGTCACAGAGACATGGTGGGACAGCTCACAGGACTGGAACACTGTCATGGAGGGCTATGTCCTTTTTAGGAAAGACAGGCTGGGGAAGTGAGGGGGTGGGGTTGCTCTTTATGTGGGGGAGGGTGATGGACAAGTGGAGAGCTTGTGGGTGAGAATTAAGGGGTGGGCTGGTATGGGGGACACTGTTGTGGGGGTGTACTACAGGTCACCAGATCAGGAGGAGGAGGAGGTCGATGGGGCCTTCTACAAGTAGCTAGTAGCCTCACCATCACGGACACTGGTTCTCATGCAGAACTTCAATTTTCTGGACATCTGTTGGGTAAGCAACATGGTCAGGCACGCGCAGTCCAAACAGTTCCTTCAATGCATTGAAGACAATTTTCTTACGTAGGTGGTGGAGGAGCTGAAGAGAAGGGGGTGCTCCTGGACCTTGTCCTTACCAACAGGGATGGGCTTGTTAGGGATGTGAAGGCTGGGGCAGCTTGGAATGCAGCGACCATGAGATGGCAGAGTTCAAGATGGAACTTGATGAAAGAAGTAAGGCTAAAAGCAGGATTGCTACCCTGGGCTTTTGGAGAGCCAGCTTCGACCTCTTCTGGGACCTGCTTGGGAGTATCTCATGGGCTAGGTTGCTAGAAGGCAAGGGTGCATGTGAGAGCTGGGCTACATTTAAACAGCACTTCTTCCAAGCTCAGGATCAGGGAAGGAAGAAATCAGGGAAGGGCGACAGGAAACCTGCATGGATGAGCAAGGAGCTCATCGATAAGATCAAAAGGAAGAGGATGGTCTATGAAATGTGGAAAAAGGGCCTGTCCTCTTGGGAGGAGTATAGAAGGGTTGTCAGGGCCTGCAGGGACGCGACAAGGAAGGCCCACCTAGAGATGAGGCTTGCAAAAGAGATAAAAGATACTAAGAAGGTTTTTTTTTAAGTATGTAAACAGTAAAAGGAAGACTAGGGATAATGTGGGTCCCTTGCTGAACAAGGGCGGGTGTCCTGGTCACGGGAGACACTGAGAAGGCGGAAATACTGAATGCTTTCTTTGCTTCAGTCTTTGCTTCAGTGTCTCCCCCCGAGGACTCCTCGACCCTGGAGGGAGGAGAAGGAGTCTCGGAAATGGAGATCTCCCCCTTTGTTAACAAGGGAGTGGTTTGGGAGCATCTGAGTGGGCTCAACACAAACAAATCCATGGGTCCCAATGGGATGCATCCACGTGTGCTAAGGGAGTTAGCAGAGGTGATCACCAAACCACTCCCTATCATCTTTGAAAGGTCCTGCAGAACAGGAAAGGTGCCTGAAGATTGGAGGATAGCCAATGTCACTCTGGTCTCTAATCAGGGCAAGAATGAGGCTCCGGGAAACTACAGGCCAGTCAGTCTCACCTCTGTCCCTGGAAAGGTGTTGGAACAGCTTGTTCTGGATGCCATCTCCAAGCAATTGGAAGAGAAGAAGGTTATGAGGAGTAGTCAGCATGGATTCACCAAGGGGAAGTCGTGCTCGACCAACCTCATTGCCTTCTATGATGGCATCACCAGCTGGGTAGATGAGGGGAGAGCAGTGGATGGCATCTACTTGGACTTTATCAAGGCTTTTGATACTGTCTCCCATGACATCCTGATAGCAAAGCTGAGAAAGTGTGGGATAGAGGAGTGGACAGCAAGGTGGGTTGAGAACTGGCTGACTGTCCGAGCTCAGAGGGTGGTGATCGGTGGCGCAGAGTCCAGCTGGAGACCTGTGACTAGCGGTGTTCCCCAGGGGTCAGTCCTGGGTCCAGTCTTGTTCAGCATCTTCATCGATGACCTTGATGAAGGAATAGTGTCTGCCCTCAGCAAGTGCGCTGATGACACAAAGCTGGGAGGAGTGGCTGACATGCCAGAAGGCTGTGCTGCCATTCAGCTAGATGTGGACAGGCTGGAGAGATGGGCAGGAAGAAACCAAATGAGGCAAATGTAGAGTCCTGCACCTGGGAAGGAACAACCACACGTATCAGTAGAGGCTGTGGGACAACCTGCTGGAGAGGAGCTCTGAGGAGGAGGACCTGGGGGTCCTGGAGGACGACAGGCTGACCATGAGCCAGCAGTGTGCCCTTGTGGCCAAGAGGGCCAATGGGATCCTGGCGTGCATTAAAAGGAGTGTGGCCAGCAGGTCAAGGGAGGTGATCCACCCCCTCTACTCTGCCCTGGTCAGGCCTCACCTGGAGTACTGTGTCCAGTTCTGGGCTCCCTGGTACAAGAAAGATCTCCTGGAAAGAGTCCAGCAGAGGGCCACAAAGATAATATAGGGCCTGGAGCATCTTTCCTATGAGGAAAGGCTGAGAGACCTGGGTCTGTTCAGCCTGGAGAAAAGAAGACTGACAGGGGATCTCATCAGTGTGTACAAATACCTTAGGTGTGGGGGACAGAGGGATTTGGCCAACCTCTTTTCAGTGGTTTGTGGGGACAGGACAAGGAGTAATGGTCACAAGATAGAGCACAGGAAGTTCCGCACCAACGTGCAAAAGAACTTCTTCACAGTGAGGGTAACGGAGCACTGGAACAGGCTGCCAGGGAGGCTGTGGAGTCTCCTTCTCTGGAAATATCTAAGGCCTGTCTGGACACCTACTTGGGCAGCCTGCTCTAAGGAACCTGCTTCTGCGGGGGTGTTGGACACAATCATCGTTCAAGGTCCCTTCCAGCCCCTTCAGTTCTGTGATTCTGTGATCATGATCATATTCAGCATTCACTGTGTCCTGTGCTGCATTTTGTAAAAAGAAAAATAAATAAATGCTTTGAATGGCATGATCTGTGTAATATTTTTACTTAATAGCATGTAGCATTTAGAAAATGCATTTCAAATACAGTGTTTTGCTGCCAGTTCCCAGAAAGAACATTGAATGTTCATGCAGAATGTGTGAACATCCACAAAGACAGATTTAAACAGCGAAGCTAAGCTACATGATACATCTGCCTGCAATGAAACACCATTAAAAAGTAAATCCTGTAAGTCTGTAAGCACCTGCACCCAACAGCCAGACTGCACTGCAGCCCTGCCAGCAGCCACAGAAATGAGGTAAGAGCACGTGTTCATTGAACAGTACCATATTTCAATGCTGCTGTGTAGGATTTTCCAGGATGAACTTTATGTCATGAACCCTTGAGAAAAGTTTGTAGAGCAGAACAGGCTCAGTTTGGGGAGCCCAGCCCAGCCCTCTTCAGCTTCTGGGCTCATCTGGCTCTGGTCTGTCTTCCCAGTAGCGCAGGACCCAGCACTTGCTGCTGATGTAGGTGTCCCTACCTCAGAAAGAGATCTCTACCTCTCTCTCTTCCACTTCTTAAGACAGCAAAAAATGATATGGCTCTGCCACATCAGCTTCCTTCAGATCCCTGGGAACTCTGAGAAGGTTTGAGGAGGACAGGAGGTCTGCACTGAGGCAGATGGCCTCCTTCGGATGCAGACAGCAGAAAAAGCTCCTGGAGAAGGGCCAGAGTTCTGCATTAATCTGGTGACCTGACAGTTTCATCAAGCAAGGACTTACTCTGGAAATAAAAAAAGTCTAAGTCTCCTTCTCTCCTCTGCCCATACCACCATCAAAAACTACTTCACCAGCAGAAGCAGCAGCTGCCCACACAGGGTGGGACACACTGCTCTCACTGCCCAGCCACAGCCCCACTGCAGGCCTGCTGCAATGCTGACCCAGGGCCAGCAGCCTGCCCTTGCTGCCACCTGCATGGCAGTCTCTGCTCTCCAAGCCCATTCTACATTATATCTGCTTCTGGACTCAACGGTCCAAACTCCCAAAGCAGTTGTTGTTAAACTAACAGCCCAGCAAAGCCCCACATAGACAGAAAAAGCAGTACATAACATACCATATTTTATAAACTTTAAGAAGTGATGTCAACTCTTTCACTTCAGTTCAGCTTCCTAAATTCACATAAGTTGATCAAAATATCTACTACTTATCTACCAAAATAAAACCAATTAAACTTTCCAGTGCTGAGAAGATGCCAAAAATCAAAACATTGGCTTCCTTGGAGTCTTTGTATTTTTCACCCCCTCCCCCCCCCCCCATTTTGCTGTATGCCACAATGACTATAGGGGATACAATTAAAACATAAAAGCTGAGAAAGAATAAAGTTAAACTGCATACCTTCCTAGAAGGAGATTAACTATCTTAATTACTTGAGAACCTCAACAGAAAAGAAATAATAATGTAAATTTCCATAGCCCTGGACAGGCAGACCTTGCGGATATTAGTACCACTGCTGCTCAGAAGTCTACCAATGATCTCTCTCACTTGTCACACATTCCTCCCTCTCACACTTGATCCTTCTCTGACATACACAAATACATATTACCCTCAGCAGAGCCTTCTAGCCTTAGCAAAAGCTTATAGTCTCCCAACAGTCTCACGCAGATGACAGTAGTGACATACGTTCCTGTTCCTACAAGACAAGCTGCTAGCATTTAGTCCTACAGCTATACAAGCTTGGGTTCAAGAGCAGGGCAGCGAGACTCACAGTGTTTACCTTTCTTCAAAATTTTCTTTCCTCAACATTTTCCAGTAACTTTCAGTTGTGGTAGACAGCAAGAGAACACACACTGAAAATGCAGTTCATTAACAAAAGAGAATGACAAATTCTAAATAATAGATGCAGTGACTTGGGATCAATTCCTGGTCCCTTTTCTCGGGAAACATTTAGATGTGTAAACAGGATGTGACTGAAATACTCATTATGATTGGAGGAGTGTCTTTTGATTAGAAATGTTCCTAAAGAAGCATTTGTAACTTTTCTCATCTTCAGGCAAATCTTCAGCATGCTCAGATCAGCTTGCTACCAGGACATGTAGGGGTTTCCAGTACAGTGGCAGATCTGCCTCTGAATTACTCGTTCTATGTTAAGCAAGCGCACAGCTATATTCTACGTGCAAAAGTGCAATCAGTTTCCTGACATAACCAACAGTGGGAAAATACGGCAGAAATACATAATAAAAAAGAACAACAACTAGAAGCAGCATGCCACAAATCTCACAGCCTGCAGTACTTTCCTAAAGCCTGGTTCTTGAAGTCCCGTGCCATAGGGATCCATGTATGGAATGACAGCTTTCAACAGATAAAATATTTTCTTCTCATTCTTGCAGAACAAAAAATCTATGAAAATGTGAACAACAAACACCTGCAAGTTTCAGATACAAACATTACAAACATATTACTAAAAATCAGAGGTTTTAAAGACAATGGTCCCAGTGAAGAAACACTTTAAAGTTTTTAAACAATTTGTTCTCAATATTGTACTAGTGATCTTAGTAAACATCACTATTGGAAGAGGTATCTACTTGATTTTATACAAATCAAACTGCCCAGCACAGTCACCTTCAAGAGTTGTTTAATCTAACACAAGTAGTGGAATAAAACCTACTCCCCAAAGCCTTTTCTGCATTACAGGCACCTCACTCAATTTTGGAAGGAAGAAGGCTTTTTATTTACACAGTTCAATGAAAACGGAATTCTAGTCATCAAGTCTATTATTCACTGGATGTTCTTGTAAACCACATTTCTATAATGAGTATGTGTTTCACTGCTCATCATATTAAAAATCTGTTACTGAGATTCCAGACACAAAACTCCTAGCAATGAGGAGATTCTCCTAAAATTACATGAAATTACATCTTCTCTCATGTGAATACTCTCCAGAGGTGGACTGAACTCAACAAAGATATGCAGAACCAAAATCAATTTATACATATATTTAAAAAAAAATAAAAATAACAGTAGTTATTTTATATAAATAAAAAATACGGTGGTGAGGCACTGGCACAGGTTGCCCAGAGAAGCTGTGGATGCCCCATTCCTGGAGGTGTTCAAGGACAGGTTGGATGGGGCCCCAGGCAACCTGGCCTGGTGGGTGGTGTCCCTGGCAGGGGGTTGGAGCTAGATGGGCTTTAAGGTCCCTTCCAACTCAAGCCATTCTAGGATTCTATGATTTTATTCCAGTAAAAGTACAGTGATCATCTACTTTTGCTATCCCTTTCCTAAAACAACAGCATGATGGAAGGTAATAAAGGGAACGACTGGTTGCAGGCATCCAGGGACATTTGGGGACTCTAAATAGCAAGGGTTTGATGCAGGCATTGAGATTTGGCTTCAGTTTCTTCAGCTCAGCTTTAGGAGAACTGAAAGACCACTTGAGGACAAACCCCTGTAAGCATCACCTTACAGAAGTCTCCTCCCCACCAGTTCCATCCAGCATATTTTACCATGGAAGAGAGAGACAGAGTTGTGCCTGTTACCCCAGCAATGTCTGCCAGATACATTGATACTCAGTAGAATTGTGTAATCACATCACACGTACAAAGAAACATTTGGATAGAATAAATGTGTCCCACATGTCAGGAGCCCCACTTAATACAACCAATAACATGTCTGGGAATAAAAGAGCAAACTGCAGTAGTTGGCTTCAGGGACTGCAAAGGCCTGAGTAGTACTTACTGGCAGTGGCTTCCAGTCCTTGTCATGGGACTAAATCTGGGAACACACACAAAGTTGTGCACATTAGATGATACCTCAGCATGATCTCCTCAGAGAGGAAGCCAATTACAAGCTTCCCCAGTGCAGGAGGGCAGCAAGCAGCCAATATAAATGGTTCCAATCCTGACTGTTCTGATGAAAACACAGATGTTTTGTTCTTGATGTGACATAAATAAGGTCAGAGCAAAAGACTTTATCATCAGTGAGCTACTGGCTCCATGTAACGCACCCGTGATCCATCCTGGAATAATTAAGTTCATGCAATACACCTCAGTTCTGTATTTCTATCCGAACCTCCATTTTAGCTAAGAGACATTTAAAAACAAATTATAACTGGCCAATTCCTTGCTGATAATACACCTGCAGATGCTGAAGAGTAATTTTATTCCAGCAGAGTTATTACTGCAGAATGCAAATGTTTCCTTATGGTGTGCCTGCTCTCATCACTGATTGCTGTCAATCCTGATCACTCTTAGCCACAGCAAATTTACATTACCAGTCCCATCCTAGGTCACGACATCTTCCTTAAGAGGGCCTTCAAAAATGCAGTGGGTGTATAAAAGACTAGAAAGCAATGTGCAGTAAGGCAGTTCTCACTGGAAGCATTAGCTCTGTCTGTAACCGTGGAGCTTAAAATAAAAACAGAACTCATGAAACGCTGTTCCTGGTGAGCATGGCAATGTCAGAAACCCTGCCTGTTCTGTTTACCAGATCCAGGTTTAGAAAAGAGAAAAACAAAGAAACAAAAAATCCCTCACAAAGTCTTTTCATGTCAGCAGTGACTTGAAGAGTGCACCTCCCAGGACTCCCGTTCCAAGGGGGGTAACAGACCTCCTTCCTTCTCCGCCCCACTCCCTGAGAATAGTTTGTCCGACTCATTGCGCCTTTTTGCATACATCGCAACTTCGCTAACGATGATCAGATCAGATCACTTCAGGTGTGCTCGCGGGCAGCCCGGGGAATTCCTAGAGAGACTACAAACGTTTGTACGCCTCGTGGCTGCTCCTTCGGCCAGCCGCAGGCAGGAGCATCCTCCTGCCTCTGAACCAGCAGCCTCGCGCCCTGCGCAGCGCCGGAGACGCCCGTCCAGTCCCATCCCGACCCGTCCTGTCCCGGACACCCCCGAGCCCCCTTGCCCGCAGCGGGGAGGGGTCTCCGGCCGCGGGCGTGCCGGTGGCCTGGGGGCTGGAAGTGGGAGGGAGCCGGGTCGGAGGGGGGCACGTCCCGGGAGAGGGGTGGGGAGAGCCGGCGGCGAACCGGGCTGCGCCGCAACGCCCCTCGCTATAAAGCCGGGGGCCGCGCAGCAGAGCGAAAGGAGCGGTGCGGCCGGGGAGGGAGAGCGCAGCGAGCCTAGTCACGGGGCTGTCCCGTCCCGTCTCGCGGCGGCCAGCCGCCGCCGCCGAGCCAGGTAAGGCAGCCCCTGCGGGCTGGCCGGGAGCGTGCTGCTGGGCCCCGGGGGAGAAAGGCGCCTGGAGGTCGGGGCGCTGCGTCCTGCTGCTCCCCCCGCTCTGCTCCTTCGTAGGTGGCAGGGCAGGCTGCCGGCAATTAAATCGGGGCGGCTTGCACTTCGAGACCCACTCGCTAAGCCAACACCACGCGTTTGTCTTGGTTTTGGAGACGGATAAAGGTCCCCCACATTCACGACCGTGCCTTTTGCGTGAGCTCTCCTGGCGTGCACCAGCCTGAAGGCAGAGCAAAGGCAACCTTGGCAGAAGGTGCGGTGCTGGGAACAGTCACCTCCTTTCCCCAGTGAGGTGACTCCGCAAGCCCGCAGCAGCCAGCTCTTCCCTCTGGGCAAGATCAGAGGAGCACTTGAAGTTTTCATTACTGTGCTAAATCCGTGAGATAAATTAATCAAAAATCACTGAAAGCAATGCTGATTAATTTTTAGACTTGTGCAAACATTTGTTTTCTTAATTAATAAATAAAATGTAGCAGCCAGGCGATACAACTTCCACCAGTTAGCAACTGGTACCTGTTTCATCAAAAATGGGGTAGCATGCTGTCTCTATAACCAGACTTGTCCCTTAGCCAGCTCCCCAACTCAGCTTCAACTCATAAAACTAAATTCAATATGTTCTTTGACCTTTATAGGTGAAATTCTGTAACACTTACTGTCCTCCTATTCTCCATCTGTTAAAAATACTAAGTTATTAGCAGCTAATTACAGATACAGAAGCAAACTAACAGCTAGATCACAGTATATATGAGCATTAATTTGCAGGATTCAATCTTGCCAACGTGTATATTTCTACAAACCCACTGGAATTAATGAGTTGTATGGCAATAAATGACAGCAGGACTCTGTCCAAAGCATTCTACAGCTTGCTGTAAATTTCCATCACTTCCATAAGCAGCACTATGTATCTCAAGTGTGCGGTGTGACATAGCATGAGGCAGTCAAGTAAATGGACCCAGTAAAATCACAAGCATCAAGAAGGGATGAAAGGCTTTTTGTTTATTTGGAGGCAGGGAGGGGGGAAGCAGGGTCTGTCATCTTTTCTTTTTTTTTTTTTTTTTTTTACTTACATGAACCTGCACCACTAATATGATTAGATTTTTGCCTGAACAAGGAGAATTGAGCATGGCCTGAAGTAGGTTAATTACCATGGTGATTTAGAAGGGCTCTGCTAGCTCTGGTTTACTGCCTGACAAATGTTTCATGCTCCTGACTTTGGCAGCTCATTTTGCTTGTTGCCATCATAATCTCTTAAATTACAGTATCTTTCAAAACCATGAAGTGCCTACAAAAATAAGCTCTCATTCATATATTAAGAACTTAAAGAACATTAGCAATGTGCCTTTCCAGCAGGAATGTGGTGTTTCTGTACACTTCTCTCTACAGCTTGAACTACATAGCAGAGAAAAAACAGTGATTTCTATGGTGTGCTTCCTAGTTTATTACTAAACTGAATAAGCAAAGTGGTCCTGTACAATTGAGAGATGGAAGTCATCTTTGTCATGAAGAGTTGGTTTTATTCTCCCCTTACTTTTGCCAAGGTAATAGATGGAAAGAATTAATTCTTACACTGGAGTAGGTAGAAGTGGACCCATTTCCAATGATATGAGATGTCCTGCCTTCCTGCTTGGAAAAAAATACCTTGCTTGGGTTGGACAGCACATGCAAACTGCAACTAGAAGCTACTGCCTTAAAATACAGCAAATACCAGCCTGAAATGCTAGTATATACAGCACTGCAGAAGTGAGGAGAGCGCTGCCTTTCAGTTTAAAATGTCACAGCTCCACAACCTGTTTAGGACAAGAAGGTGTGAGATTTGTAGGTGCTCCCTGGTGAAATATTACCATTTTTAATTATGTTCAATATCTAAAAAGATCTGGAAGTGCATCTCATTTCTTTTGCTACTACTTGGAGTACTACTTAAAAGAGGCAAATGCACAACCAAAGATGATTTATTTACACTTTCCAGAATACTTTCAAAACAGAGACTGTGTTTGCAGACATGGAGATAGGAATTGGAGAGGGTCAAATGAAAATTTTCATTTCAGATAGTGGGTAGCCAGTGCATTTTCCTACACTTCTAGGTTTTCTCCGATGCAGTAATTTTGTTCTGTTTTCTATAAGGGAATGCATTTAGGGAGTTCTCTTTTCTTTCACTTCTATGGTTCCTTACTACAGCTCCACTGATTAATGTGGTAGCTTAAAGTTTTGCATAAATCACAAACTCACAGTCCCAGTTAAACTCGTATTTATGCAAAAAGTATAGTCTTGATTGAAAATGTTTCAAATAGTTACAGATTGCTCTCATTTGCTCACTCCCTCTCCTTTCCCTTGAATGTCCAGAAGCTACTAATGTCACCAGGAGTATTCATAATCTCCCTTGGGTCTATTACTGTCCAAATTTTAAGCATCTAATCACAACGAGAACCACCCAATTGTTTGAGTCACTGGCATGCATCTCTGTGTCTGACGCTTCAGGTGTCCTTTTCTCCCTTAGAAGCTTCATGAAAAGTCAAATTTTGTCACACGTTGGGTAGAGAACATGGATGTTTGTCTATTATTTTAACCTACTATTATGTTAGACTCACTCTACTTGGTTAATCTTGTGTGTTGTTTTTTGTTGTTGTTGGTTTTTTGTTGTTGTTTTTTTTTTAAGCAGAAGTCAATAGTTATTTTTCTTACAGGAGTCACCTCTATAAAAGGAGAAATAGTCTACATTTTAATCTGAATGTATTACACCTAAAGCTGAGCTGGGGACATAGGTTATTAAGATTCATTGAGATATGAATAGATGGTATATTAGATATGCCAAAGCAAGTGACCAAATGGATAAGCAAAATAAAACTGTCACCTACCTGTGACAGGAATACCAGCAATCAATCAACATGCATCCTCTGGCAACCAAAATACTAACCTAAAGAGAGGTCCAAACAAAACACCCACAGTTTCCTTAGCTATAATGAAGGGAGCTTGGACAGGTCAGTGAAACAGCACAGACTGTGTGAAAGAGACTGTTGGGTGGGGAATTATTTGCTGGGGAATTGGATCAGACTGATTCCAACAAATGACAGAGCAGAAAGGCAAAAAGGAAGTCAAGTAAGTACCAGCATTCCAGCATTAATTCTTCTGGACTCCAAGACTGGCTAAAGGGTAATTGCACTTCAGACCCCTTGCAAATTCTTGCATCCATTCATTTTAAACCATTTATCTGCAGAAAGTATAATCTGAGAATTCTTTCAGTCTTCAAACCTGGGAAGGCTTTCAGCTGCAGGAACAGGGACAGGGCAGCATAAGCCTGCCTACTACAGGCACATGGCAGTCTACTTGCGTTGCAGACTCTTACTGCGTGTTTATCAAAATAACCTTTAGGTAAACTCGTTTCAGTTTTTAAGCCTTACCTAGCTTACTGCTGATGTCTGTGCCTCATGCTCTCAGTTGTGCAACAATTCTATCAGAAATGTACTGGTCATTTGCACTTATGTTGTGTTCTGCCCTGTGTTCCTCTGAAATGTTAATTAATAATTTTGCAGTATTGGGTAGTAACTCTGACTTTTGACAGTTGTTCCTTAGGGAAATTGTAGCATTTTTAAGAAGTCAGCCTCTGTTACTATCCGGTTTGAGAAGCTAGGTGAAAGAAAATTGCCAAGCAATTGTAGAGACATTTTTAGTATTTTATAGAATTCTGAAGACAAAATGGAAAATGTGTTGCTTATGAGAAGAGGGAAGAGTGGAAGGAAGTCTTTCCCTATTTTACTCATGTAGGGTTAGCTTCCACCACCCTAACAGGAATAAAGTGTTGCTCTTGGTGAGAACTGAACCCATGCTACTTATCAAGACACTATGTAGGAAGGTTCCATTCTGAAATTGTTACTATTTTTCAGGTGAGTCAGAGCAGTTCTGGAATGAAAATTTTACGCAAAGTTGAAATTTTTGCACATACTCACAAAGTGAGCTCAAATGCATTTGAGAGTTTTAAGTAGACACAACAGGATTTTCTCTTAGAGCTTAAGAGTGTATAGACTTCATGTAGGTGGTCCAAATACTGCATCCTGAAGATCAGAAAGGTTTCAGCGAAGCTGTTTTGCCATATACAACTGCTATTGCAGAGTAAGTTCCTAATCGTGGTATCATTTTGCACCTCCTCCTTCTGGTCTTAAAAATTCTACAGTGAAAGCAAGCCAGTAAGCTTTTGGTAACCGCAATATTTCTTTCAGTTCACTCTCCGTCAACAATAGATCACTTTCAACAATACAGAGTCATTGTACTCAGAGCACTCATACTATGTTCTATACCATGTTCTAAAACTTATTGTTTGCCAAATTAAAAAATTGACAGATGTACTCTAGAAGCTTGTGTAATTTTTGAACATTTTGGGGGATTTAACAAAACCAGCAAATAGGAGAAGTTATGGTGCTTCCTTTTTTTTTTTTTTTTAACCTTAATTGTAACAGGCAAGTGAAGAGAGGCTATCTTTACTGTAAATCCTAACAGCTGTGATTGTTTGAGACTGCACATAAAATAGAATGGCTGGTCTAATCCTTTACTGACTTATCCTCAGATAAATTATAGATTAGACTAAAATTACTTTGAGCTTTCAACTGAATTGCAACTAAGAGTAGGAAAACATGCTCAGAATGGCGTGCTGTTACTATTCTCTGTTGCACTGCCTTCTGAAAGAACTACAGATTTGGGGCTGTCAAGCATCTTTTACTGTTTTCATTCCATTTGGTTTTTGCTTGATAGCAAAACTGTCCAGGTATCTGCTATATAACAACTCTGGCTAGAATGCTTGGTTACTATTTGTGGTGTTTATCTGCTTTTATTGTAGTTGAGTAGCATTTCTCTTATTACCTATTTTCTGTGCCTATAACAGAAGACTATCTCACAGCAGGAAAGAACAATCAGATTGGCAATGCATCACTGAATGGCATGACTGAAGACAAGACAAAAAGTGGGTAACACAAGGTAACATTGGCAATATTTAAAGCAACTGGTATTGAATTTGGGGAAGGTCAATACTTAGACAGTATTTCACTGTTTGAGGTGAAGGCTTTAATTAGAGTTAAGGCCAGAACAAAGAATGATTTAACCAAATGCCTAATTTCACCTATTTAATCTGTTCCTTTATTTCTAGGTCATAAAAAAAAAAAAAAATCTGATACTGATCAGTTGTTTCCTATTGGTACCTAATAATCAGTAGATGAAATACAAGAACAGAAATGTAAGATAGAACAGCATAACAGCATTTCTGAGTCCTCTCAGTTCTCTGAAAATTGGGAGGGAATGTGAGTACTGTGCCTCAGCATTTCAAGCTCAGAGGACTCATGCAAATAGTAAAACATTCCGGAAAACCACTGAACAGCTGTACTTTTATGTTGGGGGGCTTACGCAAGGGAGAAAAATGCACTAGTTGACTTCCCTAAAAATGTTCTATTGGCAGTTATCCTCCATTTAACCCTGCATTGTCACAGCCTGGGCAGACCCTTTGCTTAAAGCAGCCAGCGCATGATGTACAAGATGCAAACTGAACTTGTTTATTTAGAAACCATGCATGTCCCTCCCAAACTGAGTTTATAGGAGTATGTATGTCTTCCTTTCATCTTTTTGTCTTTAAAAAAAAAAATGCCTTTTTGTCTTATATTCTGTTTCCCATAACCTCAGACAATTTTCCTTCTTCCCCTGCCTCCTTTTCTCCCCTTACGGGCCCAATAGCTAGTCTGATACCATTCAGTTTCTGGTAGTTGCGCAGGATTTTGTTCCTCAGGTTCTTTACTTCAGGTGTAACAATCAGAAAGGGAAAACACGGGGCAGGAAGACGCTTGTTTTCAAAGTAAAACTCTAGCTTTGCTGCTGGATATGTCCCTGTTTTACTATTGACTTGGTTATTAGCCAACATCAGCTTTGCTAATCTTAGCAGATTACCATAGGATAGTTGCAGTTCTTGCTCAAATCAGGCTTTCATTTAAGTAAAGGACATTTCTTCACCCATATGCTTTCAAAAAAGCTCTTGAAGAGACAAGGGCCCTAAAATACTTTTGATTTAAATATTGGTATTATCATGCTGCTCCATTTCACCAAGTGCTCTGAAGTATACAGTGAAAAAGTCATGTCAGTACAGGGCAGCCACATACCCAAGGATGTTCTCACTTCAAACAGTAATATTCCTAGCACTGAAGTAAAGCTCACGTGGCACCTTTTGGAGGGCACAGTGCTACACCTCCCAAGCATCTTTGCAGTCACCTGTGCTTGAGAATCAAGAGTGCACTTGACTCAGGATGCACTGATTCACAACACCTTAGGTTAGCTTTGTGTGGTTTTGTGGATTTATTTGTTGTAACATTGTTTTCGTTTTTTCTTTTTGGAGAGCGTGGGGAGCGGGATGATGGAACTGACATGCTCAAGAGATCATATAATACAAGGGCTTTTCACCTTTTTGGGTTTTACCATCCTTCTTGGTTTTGCTAGCTGTATTACTGGCCCTTGGTACCCACAGGAGAAGTCTCAGAGCCAGGATGTTAAAGAGTTCACTGATTAATTTTATTTTCAAAATAGACCAATAAATTTTACTTTGATTAAAAAACAAACAAACAAAACAGGAAACAAGCTATACACATTTGGCAGAACATCTATCTTGCTATCATTCTATTAAGTGTGCTGCTTTCCAGACAAAGCACTAGGGATTGCAATATCTGCTTTTTGCATGGGCAGTAATATCTTTCACACTGACTTGAATTAAGGTGTCTGTATTTGAGCTTTCATTCTCTGATTAACCCCTTAGTACCTCAGTAGTCCAACTGACATGTGTCAAAATCACAGGTTCATTGCTTGTCTTTATATTTGGCTACTCATTGAATTTTCACCTAGTCCTTATAATGATGTGCCCTTAACAGGAGTTTTGTTTAAGTGAAATCACAATTGGTTCTCTATGTTTTCCATGTTATGCTTACTAACAGTTACAATGCTACTAATTTATCTAGGGCTTAGCAGCATTACCCTTTTAAAAAGACTATTTTTTGTCTGAGTGAACTCTTGTACTTTACCAGTTACTGTTTTCTTTCAGTTACCAGTTGCTGTTTTCTTTCCTTTCTGCCTTTGGTTTCCCTTTTCTGACCCTAATGAGGTATTCATTAGGAAGCCTCCATGCTGATCCTTTTCTTTTAATCTTTTAATCTTTTAAACTTCTCCCTCCAGGCTGTTACTTACATTCTCATTTTTTAAAAAAGGCTTTTCTGAGGCATAGTGTCATAATGCAGTATTTTCCTACCAAAAGAATATCTAAATTAATTATATAACAGAAAAATAATCAAGGGTCTCAATCGGACCCAGTGAAACAAATCCTGTTACATAGCGTTGAATTATGACACATGGAAAACAAAGCTGCTTTTGAATGAGGGCATTGAAATCTAACATCTATTTCCTTACACAGAAATTTACAATACACTTGCTTTCACTTTATAAGTTCTCCAGTAGGACAAACACTATTTTTCACAGTGAAGTCAAAAAAAAAAAAAAAAAAAAAAAGTATTCAACATGGGATTTGTTTTTCCCCAGAGCCATGTCTTGATTAGCAGGAAGCTGTGTGAAAGTCACCAGCCATGGTATCAGAAATGTAGTGCTAGATCTTCCACGTTAGATGGCTTAATTAACATGACATATTTTAGTGACATTGATAATGTCCATGTCCACATATGAATGCTGCATCTGCATGAGTGTTTATTTTTTAGCAAATGTTTTCATTACTCAAGCAAAAGTTTCTATCAGTCACTTTAACCACTGATGATAGGTAGGAAACAGGGATGTGATTTGTCAGAGCTTTTTAGTGAGAGTATATTAGATAAAAACATGCAAGTTTTTTTCCCCCCTTCTTCCACTTTTTGACAGATTAGCTGTTGTTGCAGGTGAAAATATCTGTACTACATACATAATGTATTTCTCAAACTTGAAAACTCTTCACTGGCTTGTTATTCATTAACTTACACTTGCCTTCTGTGTTTGCAGGGGAAAAAGTAAAAATAAGACGCACAACCTGCAGAAGGGTCTGTGTGTTAAACTTGTAGAGCTCTTAGGTGCCTCATGGCCCATTTTGGTGATTTAGTTCACGGCAGGAAAAAGTCCTCTTGAATGTACAGGTGAAGCCTCACACACATTAGATATTTCCATGCATGTTAGAACGTTATCAATGTGCCACACAACTTGGAGCAAATTTATGCACCTTCCTTACTGTTTTAAAAGTACATACAGAAAGGCTGTTCTTTATACCAGTTCCTGGTACCAAAAAGAGTAACTATCTTGCAGAGTTTACTGCTCATCATACTTAATATCTCACTTTTAACTAAAGAAAACTGTTCAGGAGCTTGAGTTACATATATAGTGTTAACTTTTACCTCTTCATCTTCTAGTTTAGCAGAACAAGAGCAGAACATGACAGTGGGAGAGGGACTACCAGAGAAGCCTCTATTTGCACTAACCTATAATCCCACAAAGAAGCCCCATCACCAATTGTCTACAAAGTTATTAGCTGTGTCCCCTGCCCTTCCTCCTGCAAACATCTAGAGAAAGCAACAGAAACCTAATTAGAATATCCCTTTCAGTAGTTTTGTAGTAGTAACACCACTGATTTTGAGCTGCTTCCTTCACAGTAAATAAAACTAGAGATGTCAAACCTTGTACCTTGATTAAAAAAGAAAATAAAAGAAAAAACTTTTCTCCTAGAAAGACCATTTACTTTACAAGGAAACAACTGCAGCTCTGCCTTTCTATTCTGTTCTCTAACGTGATCTCTGCCACTGACAGAGAAGATGCCCACAGCAAGATGCAATCACTGTCAGTATGTCACTCGTGCATTAGACATTTTAGAATATTATTTTTAATTTAGATGCATGAATTCTAATTTTCTGCTAAATTATCAACCACCACTAGTTTGAAGTCAGCAAATTTTACTTATTTTTGCCCATGGGCTGGTAAATATACACTTAATTACCTCAGTCAGTAGTACCCAGACTTTCACAGAGTAGACCAGAGTAGACCCTCTTATAGCCATTCCTAATCTGGCTATACTGCTTTTTTTTTTTTTTTTTTTTCAGCTTCCATTTAGTAATACTTGTCTTCCATCATGTGATGACCCATGCCATTGTTATTTTATCATTCTTTGCAGAATTTAAGAGACGTTTTATCCTTTACCACCTTTTTTTTTTCTCCCTTGAACCAAAATCAGAAGAGTCCAGGGTTTCACCACATACTACATGTATATTTAATTTCACACAAGTTACCTAGCAGTACAACTAGGCTTAATAAACTAAAAGATATAACCATTAAAAGACATAGCCATTTACCTTGTCATTGACTCATGTCAATTAATAAAAGCTGAAGATGTAGAAAGTCTTCAGTGTGGGGGGCAGGGGAGTCTGGAAGAGACCTGCATAGCTGTTACTTTCTCACAGCCCATGTTTGGGAGTAACATTGTATTCCTGAGGAAAAAAATATTAATTGTTACAGAAATTGCTCTGGCTAACAGCCATGTTAAATGATGCACATTTCTAATATTTTAGACTTTAAAGTGTTAAGGTTTATATGCAGCAAAAACTGTTAGGAAGAACCCATGCATACATGTACCTTCTTCGTGTCCTGGAGTCAGTTTGGGAATAACAGTTTGTGAGCAAGAAATCTCCATGAGACACTAATATTTTTGATTTCAATTCAACGAGCCTTAGTCTGTGTGAGTAGCTGTTACTCTCAAGGCTTCAAAGCATCACCATAACTGTGATCATCAAAAAGATAAATCCCAGAATGCAAATTACCTCTAAAGTGGCAAAGACTTCATTTGACTCACGAAAAGAAAGATTTATGTAGCACTCCTGAGGTTCCTAACTTCTCACCCCTTTCTGCTGTATAAAATCAATTTCTATATTCTGTGAATTTTCCTTGTGTGTTTTAACAAATGAAGAGCTACCTCTTTTCCTACCAATATTGATACATCAGGTCCATTCAGCCCTTTGTGTTTGAACACCTTAGGAAAGCCCCCCACCTTCTTTCCTTTCAACATACAAAACATTTCCATCTGCATTTTCTGTATTGTCAGTGCCCCTAAAAAACACGCTTTTTTGAAAAGTCCTTCTTCACACAACACCAAAAGAGCAATATTTTACATACAAGATTTTCAGCATTTGCCCAACTTCATGAATAGTGACATCAGTAAGAGTTTCCAAAAGTTTGGCTGAGCTTCAGGAGTTTTGTAGAAAATCACATAGTTACTATGCATATGATTTAAGCTAACCCACCAGTTAGCAAAAGTAAGCAGCAGGCTATGCCTCACAGAACTCTAATGCATCATCTGTTGATTGTTTTAGATAACAGAAATGCATTATTTCTGTCACAGGATCTTTATCTACATAGGATTGTGTAGACTCCGCATTTTCCTGTTTTCAAGAAGTTGCAAAGATAAAACATTTGCAGTATGCCATCAAAAGACTAGCCCCACTACTAGTATTGCAAAGATAAAACATTTGCAGTATGCCATCAAAAGACTAGCCCTACTACTAGTACAACACAGGTTGCCTCAGTGAAACCAGAGGAAAACCAAGTGACTAAAGTACAAACATGTCAAGTGGTTAAAAAAAAAAAAAAAGAAAGAAATCACAGAATAAGATCATGTAAATGAGAAGAGAAATCCAGAAAACTTGCCTTTACTTGAGCATTTGAGGCATGCTCAGCTTGATAATTGTATTCATGCCTTTTCAGTGGTATTGCATTTCAAATTGAACACAAATAGCTAAAGACCTAAGTACCACAAAGGCAGCCGTGCAAGTACCATTTCTTCCTGTCAGATTCAGTTCTGGTCTTGGCAATGCACGGAACAGTTGGGACCTGCAAGTTGAAACCATTGTCTTTATACGTGTGAATATTTTTAAAAGAGCTGATCATCAAGCTAGATATCTCTCTGTGCTGCTCAAAACATTGTCGCATCCTTGAACAGCAGTAGAAAGAAGGGCTTTTATCTTACATTCAGAGCAGTTTGTGGAAGTGGTCTTTATTTCCCCCAGAAAGACCACCCTCCAGGTGATAGCCATGTTCTAAAGGACTGGTGAAACCATTTGCAGATACTAAGATCTTGACAGTGAAACTAAGAAGTCTTTCAGTGTTGGATGCACAAAGACATTCACTCTAGCAAGAAATAAGAACAACCAGAGGCTGATGATACTCCCAAGAGCATGGAAAATGTCTTGTAGCTCCTTATTAAGCCCTTTGTGCTGTGAACCACCACAGTATTTCTGCTGCAAGGTGGAAAGGAAGAGTGGTAGTTAATGCTGTACCTGATGAAGGTACCCGCAAGCTTGAGTGAAGAGTACCCCATAGCTTTTAAGACAGAAACAGGTATATTAAATACCCAGTAAGTCCAATCATGATTTTATGTGTGATTTGAAAACAGGTGAGGTATCTCCCGTGTGATACCTGGTCTCTGTTCTATTAGAAGAGGGCATAATAAGGGTTTTCAGCAGTGCCTTTTACTTCAGTAAGTTTCCCACCACCCTGTTTCTACTTAGCCTTTTTAACATCAAGCTGAAATACAGATTTGGATGTAGGCCAGAATTAATATAAACTCCCTTACTCCTCAGATTGGAGGAGTTCACCATAGCAGTTTATAGTTCATTCTCCATGGAAATAATGTGCTAACAGAAATTTCAGGTGTGTGTTTAGGTGTCCAGAAGCTACATTTGCGTAGGACATGCACTGCTATGCAATTAAAAAATCCTTTAAAACTTATTCTGTGGAACTAAGCTATCAGAATAGTAACTTAAAATTCGTCAAATGATTTCACTTGCTCTTGGCAAACCTGAATTTGATTTCCATCTTTTATTAAAAATAATCACATGGGGCACACTATATTTTATATAGGCAATTCCAGCTGCAATAAAGGAAATGTGTTAATCCACTCATTTACTATCATTTGGAGAAAGTAACCGTGCAGTACGTAACCTTTCACAGCTCAAACTAATATCACTTTTATTCGTTCTGGGACTTGATGGCTTCATTCTTCTTAACTATGGACTCTTTTGGGTACTTCAAAATACCCTAAAGATACTGCATAATGAGGCATCAGATTTGAAATTATGAATGTACAGTTAGCTGTATGTTTATAATAAAACAGTACCTTATGTTATGTTGCCCTTCAAAAAAATCTTTTCATGTTGATATTGAAAACTGTAGAAGTTCTAGTATTACCTTGATCTGAAATATATATATTTTTTTCCTTTTTGGGCACTATGCAGTAAATGGTTAAAAAAGGGAGGAACTGGTAGGTCCCTGATAAACAGCCTTTAGGTTAGCCTACTACTCACAGATCATTTTTCTCTCCTAGGAGGGCACTACTCTTCCTTTCTGATAAAGCTAATGGCTAGAACAGAGGTGCAAAACTCCATGCTGATTGATAATTATAGGTAATACCCTCATTTCAAAGAGCCAATATATCCAGTTGTCTTTGGTGTTTATTAGACAAAGAGGCAATTCTTTACCCTGTGGTAAAAACAAGAAGAGTGACTACCTTCTGTTTTAACAGTGAATTTCTTATATTTAAAAAGAAATTCAGCTACAGGTTTAGTAACCTACATGAGAAAAGATCTTCATTTATATCAAGACAGAACAAGTGTCTGTCCCATGACTGGGACATGGGGATATCATGTAGAGATTCACCTTTCAGACATTTTTTCTGAAGCTTAACCTTTTGATGTTTAGTTTAAGTACTGAACTAGAACTCTTAAGGTAGACGTTTATTTCACTCTATCAGTTTATTTATTTTTTCAGTTTTAAGTTACTGCTGCATGGATAATTTTATATTTACATCTCCTAAGGATATATAATACCTAACGACATACTAAACACCAGAGAGTTTTAAACACACTCTTACAGTCTTGTTCAAAGAATGAAATAGAGTTTGCTCTATTGATGATGAGTATATTGAAGATGAATAAAGAAGAAAGAGACCAGAAAATTACATGAAAAATTTTAAGATACCCAGAGGTACACAGTCAAACCAGAAACAGTGATCTATTATGCCACCATCTGATCAATATTCTTCAAGAGATTAGATGAATACACTGCATGTTAGTCTTTCAGTGTTGTCGAATCCAGTTCTTCATTTATTAAACCCAAGGATGGTTTTCCTCTGCTTAACAGCAAACTAAATTATGTGTGTTTACAGGAAAAAGCTCCCAGAAAATGTTTACTGCTAAGCACGTACCTAGAAGATGTGGAAAATGAAACCTATAAACTAAAATACTTCCTGACAGCTTACTTTTGGCTAGCCAGAATGAGCGATCTGGGGATCAGTCAACAAACTTTTGTACAA
This sequence comes from Anas acuta, assembly GCF_963932015.1. NCBI lineage: Eukaryota > Metazoa > Chordata > Aves > Anseriformes > Anatidae > Anas > Anas acuta. The sequence continues at coordinate 26,245,269 of NC_088987.1, forward strand.
AATAACCTAACCATTGCCACACCAGCACTTACTAAACCACTAAACTCTAATGAGGTTGAGAAACTAGTGAGGTTAAGCATCCTTCCTTGTCAGTAACATCTGTGAATAAATTTTCATAGAAATATATATGTCAACTTCCCAACTTCTGGGAAAAAAAAAAAAAAAAAAAAAAAGATGGAGGGAATAGGTAGCATTAACTTTGGCCAAAGAGCTACATAGCATAAATAAGTATTTCCAATGTTCCTGAACTCTGCAAGTACTACAAAAGTACAGGCAAAAACTTGTCCAAGCTTTCACTGCTCCATCAGCAAATGGAATTCTAACTGTGATATTATTACACTGCATGTTGTTGGAAAGAGCATGCAGAAAGTTTCTCATGTATTACATTGTAGTATTATTAAGCATTCAGTAATACTACTAAGCTTTAATAGAGATGTTGCTTTTCCGAAGCCAACATTTTTCTGTTTAAAAGAGTTTTCTAGCACTTGGATTGCTCTTCATTCAAGGCACGATCCACTTGCCTGCTTCTTTCAGCAAGTTTCCCCTTACACCCATGGGCTTTGCATCTAGACTTTCAATTTTAACAAGCTGAACTGGGTCAGAGTATCCAAAAACTAGTGCAGATCTCTTCCACTCCTAGCAGGATAGGACAGCTTTCTCAACTCTCTCCAAAATCTTGGGGATTAACAGAAGACTTTCAGCGCCCCCTAAGAACAGAGGCTGCAATAACAAGACTGGCCTTGGTGCCGAGCCAGTCTCCTGCAGATGACTAGGATAACTGAAAGCCACTCCAAGTTGTTCTCTTTCTAAGCAGAAGTGGTCTGGAGATGCTCTCGGTAACTCAATTACCAGCATGGCGGGAATGGAACCTCAATTAATTGAGGTCTTAAAGAATTTCATGGGTTCTACATGCTGAAGAACAGCTTACTTTCTACAGCTAAGTATTGTCTTCAAATAGTGTAACTGCAGGAAAATGTCTACAAAGAAAAAAAGTATTCAGAAGTTTTTTATTCATAACTCCACAGTGACATAAACTGGTGTTTTAGAGGTGGCATTTCACCTATAACACTGTTTGCCACGTGCATTTCTAACACTCAGTGCTAAAATGTGCAACTGAAAGATTATTTTCATTAATTATGCATTTTAAATCTGGCTCACTGCATGGTAGTGCTCTGTATCACTTTAATTCTCTCTAGATGCTTCTGCTTTTAGAAACTTCAAGATATAACCCTCATAGGCTTGTATAGTGTTTTTTCCAAACATCCCTTAAGTTGCCTGACACTGTATAACCCATTGCACATGAATATAGAACAAGACACTGAGTATTTCTACTTATCTGGCACAAGATAATACAGTTAATATCAACTTTTCAGTTCTTCTTTGCTCATCTACTAGTTTCAATAAAATAAATATGTCATCACAACACTAATAACCTTTCTTCTCTATCTGGATCAAAATATATTTGCCAGCATTAGAGGAATGGTTAGCTAAATAAATCATTTGAAGCAGAACCATCATCACATCCTGAGTGTCCAAAGGGGTAAAAACATGCCTAGCTGTATAGCAAAAACAGAAAGTCTGCGTGTATGTATGACTGGGGAGAAAGATACGTTTTCAAATTGTGACATTGCTTACAATTTCTTAAATATATACTGCAGAAGGTCTAAAAATCACCAAACTGTAGACTCACATTGCCATTTCATCTAAAATCAAAAGTAGTTCTGAAGCAGCATTTTCATCAATAAAAACATCTTCCACTAAATAGGAAAATACATATTGGAGTCAAGTTAACTTAGAATTACTTTAAATAATAACCTGTGTGATACTTGAGGGGAAAAAATTAAAAAAAAAAAAAAGAAAGAGTTGCATGTTTAATAACAGGCAGAGTTTAAAAAATTATCTATGGGTATGTGCCACTTTTTTTAAAATCTACACTGTTTAGGTAAACTATATATCCACTCTCCCTGTAAACATATTTTTTCTTATTTTGGCTTAAACCCTTTAGAGTTTAAGCTGCATATATCTGAAAAACTCAAGCATCAGGACCTTGCTCCATAACTTACTAGTGCATAAATCAGAGTCAAGGTCTGAAAAAACAGAAGCATACCAGCATAAAGGAAATTAGACATAAGCAAGTAGATACTAAAATAAATTTAAAATGGCTCACACTGGTATATTATACTTTACATAAATGCAGATGTTTATGATGGGTATTTTGTCTTGCATTGCATTTTAAAGAAATAATCTTGAAGGAAAGTGATACTGTGGAAAGTGATGACATTTCATTATGAAATAATAATCCTATTTTTAAATAGGAAATACAGACCTCTAGTGGTGGAAATATATATTATACTCATGAAACTTCAATTTAAATATCACCATGCTGAACTGTGTCATTTTCCTTTACACCCCCCCCAACCACTCAAAAAAAAAAAAAAAAACAACATTCAAAATAAGCCCAATTGCACTGTTCAGTCATTCTTCAAGCATTGATGTTTCCAGAGGAAAAAGTTGCAGAGTTGAAAGCTACTTGGGAAGTGAAGGGAAAATAATGGGAGTAGCCTATGAAAATGGAAGAGATGTTATTCTTTTCAGCATAAGTTATGAAAGCCATAACGTAGAAGGACAGACTTTTGAAGTATTCTCAAAGAAACAAATACAGAGAATTCTTACAGAGAAGGTCAGAGTACATAAATAGTTCGTGTTTATGAGACAGCAATAACTAGTCCTCTGCTAGCACAAAATAAGTAATACCCAATTTAGAGTTTTGATGCAGTAGGACTATATCCTAGAAAGATCACAGGTGGTTTATTTGCCATTTCTATAGAGCTAGCATGAATGAAGGTGACCAGCTCCAACTCCTGCAAGGGGAAGATACAAAGAATCCACATATAGGTTACAGAATTAAAAAATATAAATATTTTTAGTAATTTTTTAAAATATATGTACAGTTCTGCACCTTAAGACTGGCAAGAAAACGCTAGTACACCTCGCTTCTACATGATTCTTAGTTGTAATAGTTAAAATAATTAATTGCTGAAAACATTTAACTGCTGCATGTTAGCATAGGGTAAGCCAAGCATAAGTTAATTAAAATTTATTTCAGATCAGGGCCCCACTCCTGTGAAACACATGAATATGGATAAGGCTCCACTTAGCTTATGGAATAAGTGAGAGTAATAATTGAGTATAATATAGTTATTTGGAAATATATTAGCATAGGTCATAAAAATACACATTTATAAAGCTAATACTGTATATTCAGAGCATACTTCTGAAGCAAAAAGTTAAACACAGTACTGTGACTCAGAAGATTACCAAAACAAAACACCACAAAATTGACAGCAATTTCAGACTGATTGTTCCTTTATGCAAGACTGAATAGGACAGCTATTCAAAGAAAACGCACAGCCAATTACAAGGTCCTGTAAATTCTACTTGTTCTCATATCAAACCACCTTTTGATCCAAAATTGCAAAAGCAACAGCCAACTTGACAGTTACTAATAAGAATCTTTTGAAGCTTGCTTTCTGTTCTTGTTGCTCATGAACCAATGCACTGGCAGTGTTCCAGTTCTATACTGCCAATGCAGTTCCATTTCAGTAATGTTTTGATTTATTGTCATTTACCATGAAGTCAGATGACCTCTGTGGAAGATAGAGGCAGTGATGACAGGAGGCCTATGCACACAGCAAGGCCACACTAGCTTGAATTACCAGCCTTTGTTTGCCTTTGTTTGCCCAAGTGTTTGCATTGCTCTCACCCTCCTCATTTCACATATCAACTGTGGACTAAAAATACTTTTTCATATTTACAATTTCAGTGAAAGTGAGGCTGGAACATTCACTTTGAGAAACCTGAGAATGTAGTGCTGTTCTAGCACACCATCAAAACCACAGGATAAGGGCATCTCCAAATTAAAGAAATTAAAACATTTCTGTCTTGAGCTGCTACGTGACACCTTGGGAACAGACTGGCAACAGGCATATGCTGCAGTGAACAGATTTCACTTATGAGACTGGTTTGGAGCCACTGGACTAGGGAGTGCAGCAAGCTCAGCTTTGCCATTCCACTGGGAATCTACATACAAGTGACAGCAGCCACGGGGCTCCCAAAGAGTATTTCTTCCTTCAGTTCTGGAGCATGGTTTTATAATTGCATGAGCACAGGTTTTCTACCAGAATATTTGCTCAGACAGGAACTGCAGTCAGTACGTTTATATTCATTTATCTTCTAAATCCATATTTGTTAAACAGTAATTCTTTCTCTGAACAGACTCCTTCTCCATTTGATGCAGGCCATTTGTGGAATATAATCTACTGCCAGGTGAGCAGTAGTAGTGCTCAAGAACCCATGCAGGGGAGAGTCTGAAGTAGGTATAGGACTGGTATTAAGGCAGTGGTGATAAAGGGGGTTGTTCTGTTGGGTATAAAAAATGTAGTGAGATGAGACATTTGGGAGGTATCATTAGTTTCTCAACAATTAGAAAAATAAAATGCAAGAAATTAGGAAGGGGAGGGGAGCTAAACTCCCAAGATAAAGGAAAAAAGCTTATGGCACAAGAAGGAAGTGAACATAGTTAATATATTGAATGTATGATTCCAAACATTTCACAGCCTCTCTTCTACCTGTGTAATAATCTTATAAAATTAGAATGCATCATCCTCAAACAGAAGTATCTTCTCATTTGTAAGAAAAGCAAATAATCCACCTACCATCAGAAGGAAAAAAACACATTACCTAATGGCAGGGTGGCTAAACTGTGGCAGGGTTGGTCAATCAGAGTTTACTTAGTCTGTCAAAGCAAGTATGCAAAACAAATATTTGTTTAAAAATTGACTTGGGACATCTGTGTACCTGATATCTGATCAAGTTCTCACAGAAAGCCATGGTCAGTGTGATCTTATCTTTCACCAGGCAGAGTGCTTTTTAACTTGCACAGACCCAGCATTCCTTGTTTCAGTAGACAGTTTTATTAAGATGCATGCTCACCCAAAAGCAGCGATGAACAGAAAGATAAATAATAGTTGGTAGAGCAGTCTGAATCAGTTCACGATCAGTGACTTCTTATAATCATCGTAATTAAAAGTAGATAAAAGGTCACAGGACAGTAGCATACAACAGGGATTTGCTGCTCTCCAGATAATATGGTTTGAGATGGATGTTGACATACAATTCACAATCACATCAATTCAAACCTCTTGGAAAAAGCTCCTTGTGTATCAGCCTTCAAATGATCCAATTATCATTATATTAACTCAGGTCATTTCAGATGCTTTAAATGGTATTACCAATGTGCACAATTTCAGTTGCAACATTTTCAAACACATCAGTACTTCTCATACAGAAATTCCTGCTTTGTATAAAATGTGTATAACCACAGTCATGGAGAAATTTCTTGCTCAGCCTTAACTGCGCCCTGGTCTACTTTACCGCATGTCTGGCTTGCAATGCTCATGTTCTTGGTGGAGACTTCGTTTTGGTTTCTTACTACTTACTTTGGCCATTATCTCAATGGGAATATAAGTGAGCAAAGGCTTCTATAGTGAATAAACCACACAGCACCTTTGCAGCAAGGCAAATATTGCATTGTGGAATCTACCAGTTGAGATATGAGAATTTCTTGATCTTGCAAACTTTTTATGTTGTCTCTCCCTGTCCTGCAGGCAGCATGACATTCCACAGAGGCAAACACCAACTACTCTAGATTTGGCACAGTTTGAAAGCAGGAAGTTGAGCTCAGGACGCATTACACTGCCACACATGATCAGAATGGCACACATTTGTTTTTGTGAGATGCATTTGCTTGACTTTTTAATGTCTTAAACATGGTTAAAATCGCTGATGTCATATTGAGCCATCTTCACCAACCAAGGAAACAAGACAAATTCACATAATGAATTGGAGATGTTGGGAGGTGTTGCACTGCGTATCTTGACAAAAGGTTTGTCACTGGTTGCAGTTAACTAGATATTCCAATTCTGATAGAATTAGCAAGAACCTACATCTTGAAATTGCACTGTTAGCTTAATTGAAATGAATCAGCTAACTAATGCAAACCTAATAATCGAACATAAAATAAGACAGAAACAATAATAATATAATAAATATAAAAATATATTTCTAAATTATATCGAGTATATATATTTATATATTATATAACATCATATAATAATAATTTTATATTATTATTAAATATATTGATATATAATGTGAGTTGTATATAAAATTATAATTATAAATTATAGAAATATAATGAATATAATGATTTTGATAATAAACGTTAATATAAAATCTTAAAAGATAATAAAGTGAGAGCCACAGGGATACTTTGCTCAAAAGGTACTGACTGCAACCCCTGTTCTGAGTTTGGTCCCTGGCTTTTCTACAGGCTTCCTATGTGGACTTTGCTGAGGTGACTCTATGCTTCACTTTCCTATTAAAACTTTAAAAAGGTTTTTGGGGGAGGTTGGTTGGTTGAAAAAAAAAACTAATTTGTATTAAAAAAAAATGAATCTGTATTCATTTATTTTGTTAATGCAACATCTTAATGCTTAAGTGTAGTTTCTGAGATATCCGAATAACTTTGCTCATGAGATATAGCACCTATCTATGGAAAAAAATAACCTAGATAACTGTACATTCGTTTGGTACTTTGGGTCTCTGTTACAACATATGTTCATTAACTAGTTGTATTTTGAACTGTAAACTTATTAAGTAATTGAAAGAAGTTTGTTGGCTTTCATTTACATTAAAAAATAATCTAACAATGTACACCGAACTCCTAACATTATTACCTCTGTTTTATTCCACAAAGCCTACATTAAAATAGAAATCAGTTTTGAAAATATTTAAACTTGGCCCCCCATATGACACCTGGTATACAAAAAAAAAATTCCCCTTGGTTTTTGTGATCTGAGAATCAGTATGCTGTTTGCCTTGGACTGGTTTGGGATTTATTTATTTAACTACTGAACTGTTACATACTGCACTTGTGAACAATGGCTCACTTCCAACTCCCTACAGAGTCACTGATAAAGCTCCTGCTATAGGCATTGTATCAAGACCGTCATGAATAATCTGGTCTTTCATGCCATATCAGAAGAAAAGCAAAGTGAAGGAAACTTGGTTAATTTTGTGTCTACTGGTTCCATCTGCCTGCATTCCAAACAAAAATGATCCAACAGAATTGTGTGGCATGAATTTCTGAATCCAGACAATGCAAGTTCCAGACAAACACATGCTTCGTAATTAAGCCAGCTGATATCTGTGGTGTTAGGGTAGAACTCCACAGGGAATGAACTGCAAGTTCACAACTTTCAGATTTAGAACTTGATTACTGCTTCTATTCAGATCTAGAAAGAGAAACATATCCTCATGTTTTTGGAAGGGAATTGTGATTACACAGAAAATGGGAGCAGGATACGGCCCAGGAATTATAAAAATCAAGAAACAGTATGAAATACTGGTAGCATTAGCCATAAGATGCATCCATGGGAAAAAAAAGAAAAAACATAAGTAGATCATACTGTGTGGCTTTTGTGAACAAAAAAACTTTTGTGAACAAAAATAAAGAGGGCAAAAAAAAACATTTTCATTGCTTTCCATTAAAAGTTTTTCAGGAGGAGTACTGATTAGCAATTGGGCCTATAATCCAGTTTTCAACTGAAAGCCATAGGTAGCAGTCTGTTAACGAAAAGTTTTCTTACTCTTCCATAACTTATTAATCAGAAATTGAATTTATTACACTGAATTATATCTCTAGTTAAACAGAAAATCTTGATATTTAATTGAATTTTTTTTAAATAACTAAATACCTTATGAATTACTTTTTCCTCCCTCTTTACCTTTGCCCTGTAGGTGTGAACTTCACATTGTTTCCCTGAAACAAGTGTACAAGAGATCAAGATGGTCCCAAACTATCCTACCGAAGAAACCGTTAAAAGAATCCACGTCGACTGTCCCATTTCAGGAAGGCACAGTTACATCTACATTATGGTTCCAACTGTTTACAGTATCATCTTCATCATAGGCATATTTGGGAACAGCCTAGTTGTTATTGTCATTTACTGCTACATGAAACTGAAAACAGTGGCCAGCATCTTTCTGCTAAACTTGGCACTTGCTGACTTGTGTTTTTTAATAACTCTGCCACTCTGGGCAGCCTACACGGCCATGGAGTACCAGTGGCCATTCGGCAATTGTTTATGCAAGCTAGCATCTGCAGGAATAAGTTTCAACTTGTACGCCAGCGTGTTCCTACTCACATGCCTTAGTATTGACCGCTACCTGGCCATAGTACATCCAGTGAAGTCACGAATCCGGCGTACCATGTTTGTTGCCAGAATAACTTGCATCGCCATCTGGCTTCTTGCTGGTGTGGCCAGTTTGCCCGTCATCATTCACCGTAATATATTCTTTGCCGAGAACTTGAATATGACAGTCTGTGGTTTTCGGTATGACAACAATAATACAACACTTCGGGTTGGGCTAGGCTTATCCAAAAATTTGCTGGGATTTTTAATTCCTTTTCTAATCATATTAACAAGCTACACCTTAATTTGGAAAACCCTAAAGAAGGCATATCAGATTCAAAGAAATAAGACCAGAAATGATGATATCTTTAAGATGATTGTGGCGATAGTATTTTTCTTTTTCTTTTCCTGGATTCCTCATCAAGTATTCACTTTTCTTGATGTATTAATTCAATTACATGTAATAACAGACTGCAAAATCACTGATATTGTGGATACAGCTATGCCCTTCACTATTTGCATTGCTTACTTTAACAACTGTTTGAATCCTTTTTTTTATGTTTTCTTTGGAAAAAATTTTAAAAAATACTTTCTTCAGCTAATAAAATACATTCCACCAAATGTCAGCACACATCCCAGTCTAACAACGAAGATGAGCTCCCTTTCCTACAGACCACCAGAAAATATCCACTTGCCCACTAAAAAGGCTGCTGGGTCTCTCGAAACCAAGTGATGCGGTTTTATAATATACTTTTTTGAACAACCTTGTGAACAAAGCAGCAAGAATGACAAAATTCATCTGCAGTCACAAACATCACAGCTTACTACTCATTACTGAAACATTGAATCACCTCAGAGAAATCACACTGAAAAGATTTAGCAGTGGCCTTCTATTTTAGAGTATGTGGAGGACTGCCTGATTTTCATTTTGTTTATCTTTGTTGAAAGCAATGTGTATGACAGACAGGCACACCAGAGTTTGTCAGCATCCTGCCATTTGCGCAGAACTACAAAACAAGGGTAGATAAAACTAAAAAGATCTCTGAACTTAAAGGAAAAGCTTTTGTAAGTTACATGAATTATGAAGGACCTGTTTTACAAATGAGCTATTCCAAGTTTTGTTCCAGGAGTTGAGAGCTAAACGGCTTGGCTTTCTTTCTTTTCTTTTTCTTTTTTTTTTTTTTTTTTTTTTTTAAAACATGAGTTATATATCAGAGTTATATTATAACTTGTTTTTCAAATATATGCTGTATCTACAGGCCCAACTTTAAACACAAATGGAAATTTCAGGACCTTGAAACTGGTCTCATTCTAATTAGTGCCACTATTTCTCATTTAAAAATAACAAAAGTTCATAATATATGCAATAAAAAGCAGGTTTATTTATTAAGTATAGAAGAAATACATTTTTAGATTTATACTCCTACTTATAGATTTCAAATGTTGTTTCATAAGTGTTTTTATCCCAGTGTGTATTTTTATAGTAGTAACATATATACACACAGACACATGAATGGGGTTTACTCACCTTTCTCAATAATATGCCATGCTGACTCTGAAGAAAATTATTTATGGAGCATAATTTTAGTCATTAAGTCAAAAACTATTTGAAACGTGAGTTCTGAGACAAAGGTGATCAGAAACTTTCAAATTATTTTTGTAAAATATCCAGAGTACTCTAAAAGTACCAGCTAATGAAATCCACTCTGTTTTTCAAATTCTGGGCTTTTAAACTCAGACTGACAAGCAGAAGTGTGACAATTATTATATTATGGTTTAACAAATAATGCTTTTAATCATATCACTAAACAACGGAGACCAAACTTCATTATTGACTTTTACTTAATTACTCTCCATTTATATAAAACAGATCTTGGAATGAGGAGCATACTACATAAATCAGAACAAAAGTCTGGCTCAAACTCTCCATACAAATGAAGGGGAAAAGGCGTTAAGCATTGTAAGAAGTTCCAGCTAATGATATCCTTATATATCCTTTTCATATTTGCTCTTGATTCACTCCCATTTATTTTCTTCAGAGATACACGAGCTCATAAATGCTTTTCAACATAACAAAGCTTAAGAAAAAATCCAGAATTTTACATGTCATGTAAGCAAATATATGACCCTCAAGAATTTGCAATATTTATAATTATATTTAATGTGGCTTAGCTAGCAAGTGGCTGGATTTTCCATTTTCTACTTAAATGTCACAAGATACTGTGAGTTCAGTAAAACTTCTAAAGCTGTATATTTAGAAAATGCTCTTTCTTTGGAGGTTTATTTAATTGAAAGCTAGTATTAAAAAAAAAAAAAAAATGAAACCTGAATGTGACATTTAATGAGACAGGTAAATTGTTCTCACATACAATACTCTCTATTTAGCTTATATCCTTACACATGCATGTGAGGCAGCCATTCAAAAAGAATATAAGTCACATGCATTATAAATAGCATCCAGAGCAGCAACACTGCCCTAGCGCTCAGTAAGCTGATGTGGGACTAACAGAGCTTGCCATCATCTGTATAACATTTTGTTCATATACACATATACGTATGTCAAACTGAGTCAGGAGCCTCCAGTTCCAGAAGTAACTCTTTCTCAGACATAATTCAGTGTGCTGTGCTTGCCACCTGCTGGATGCAGCCACAAAATTGTTCGTCTTAAAAGTTGCTATAGGAAAAACAGCAGTATTTTCCTGCTGCTTGAAAGATCTGGAGATCCTTACCTATGGCAAGACTACTGTAGAAGTAACTGCCTCCTGGACAGATGATCTTGTATTTGGGAAGGGGCTAAGCTGGCATTTCCTCACCACCTGCTGATCCCTTTGGTCACCAGTATCCCATACTACAATAGATAGTTCAGTAGAAAAAACAAAGCACATTTGTATAAGTGATAACTAAGTATTTAACTGAAAGGACTCACTTATCACCAGGAAGAAAAAGCAGCAGAATCAGTAGTGACCACAAATGATAAAAATGATCCTTAAGGGTCCCTTCCAACTCAGGATATTCTATGATTCTATGATATTCTATGACTGTATTGCATTGAAAAATAGAGCAAAAAAGTTTGGTTGGTGATTTTGACCACTTCGGGCCAAATCCTGCATGTTTCAGAGACTCTGTATCCTAGCTGTTGGTGCCACCTGTGCCTACCTGTGTCATGGGAAAAAGCAGGAGCATGCACATCTGGCTGAGCTACTCCAGGAAAGGCAGGAAAGGATTGCAGCTGGTGTGCTTTGAATAGAAGACCAACCTTGGATTGATAGGCAACAAATAAGATTGGGGGGAAAAAAATGTTCTAAAGGGTAAGAGAATGATCATCAGCTGACAAGGATAGTGGGTCCTAGTTTAGCATTTCCTAAAACAAACAAAAACCCCCACAAAGTGATAGGTATTAAAAACCACATAAAACCAGAGATAAAATCTTCTAGCAACTCTAACTGGGCAGCAGCAGAACAAACTCCTCTGGATCATGGCACAGTTACTGTGTACAGCCAGATCCTGTAGATTCAGCCAACCCCACAGAGCCCCAGACTAAGAGCTAGTTGATGCTAGCCTTACTCCTCAGCTCAGGCACACCATTTTCTTCACCCATCCAGCTGCCGTCAACACAAGTGCTGACAAACACCTAGTTGCTGAGCCCCACACTCCCCCTGCCCACCTTCTTGCTTAAAATATTTTGCTGGAAACCTGTGTATGGGGCACACAGCAGTGTCAGTGTTATCAAGCCCTTCTAGTCACAGCCTCCCATTGAACTACTTTGAATTATTCTGACCTCCAGCATGCAAGAGGCATAGACTAGATAAAAGTCTGTTGTGCCTCTGGCCACCAAGGGGGAGGAAGGAGAAGGCCAAAGAACCTACCCCTTGCCAAGAGAGCAGGAAGAAATGAGATCTAGCCCTGTACGACTACCATTTTGGGGGAACTTTAGACTGACCCCTTTTAATTCCATACCAAAATAAGAACTAGTTATATGTACTTTAGAACAAATGCCCACTATCTTAAAGAACACAAAGTTAAATAAGATGCAACAGGATGTTAGTTTAAACAAGTATCCTAAGCACTTTTCCTTCTCAGGGTAACCAAAGTAAAATGCTTGACAAACTTTTAGTCTGCCCCTGTACTTTCCTGGTTTGAGGAACTCAAGCCAGTATTAATGGGGACAGCCTATAGCCCTAAATCCAGGAATCACTCCTCCTGAGCTATCACTGTTACAGGCTGCTGACTTATCTGAATGCATACTTTCTGCTGGCAGAATAATAGTTAGATTGCATTATGTTTGACACATACATGCAGAATATTTATTTCTATTTATTGTGCAATTGTGCTTTATATGACTCATGTTTCACACTCTACTCACTTCCACGTTACATGCCTATCTGAAATCACACAATATAATCTGCACTGGTTAACCTGAATTCAAACAAAACCATTACAGACACAGTGGGGATTCATTTGGCTTCTCAGCTCAATAATTATTTTATGTTTATACAGTTAATCAAGATGTTTCAGAGTACATACTAGGCCAAGAGTCCTTTCCTTTACCAGAACTGCTGTTTAGATGATCATCAGCTTGGACCTGTGACAGAAGCAGAGAATATGCAGAGAATATAGGAGGATTCCCAGGTTTGGGCTTGCTTGCATAGCTTCAGCAATGATTTATCTTACTGGCCTCTTTTTTTCAGTACACTGAAGTACAAGTGTTCCCACAGAGAAGCTTGCCATGGAAAGAACAAACACATATTGAGGGGGAATGGCATGGGAATGGCCTAGAAAGGAACTTGCCCATTTTGGAAATACTTAGTGTTGCATGTAAATAGGTCTTTCAGTTAAGTATTAAAAACTTCCAGAAAGTTTTGAGAGGCTCTTAAGTTTCTTTAGTACCTCCTGCTCAGTTCAGAACATACCGAACCACAAAACCCTGACCTTGTGAGCAGGGTAAGACAGCTCTGCTCTCCTCCATTACAGGCTTGGCCAGCACATCATCCCACCAGCTAGCAAGAAGCAGTGAGGTTGTTCTATCAATCATCAAGTCCATTTCATCAGTAACCTCGCTACCAAGGCTGAATTAACAAATCCTCAGTGCTAACCACAGGGCTGTCAAGCCCATTGTCACTAACAAGTTCGGCAGATATGGCTAGACACTGAAGAAAGAGGTACAGATAATGTTTGAGAACATGATTGTGCAAGTCTTTTTAGTGGGCTAGTGCTATGGTTTTCGGCTTTAAAAACACCTGATAAATAAAGTAGCAGGAACTAGATATTATTTTCATTTAAATATTTTTGTGCAGTCAGAATCTATGAAGTGGCAGATGTCAACGTTTTCTACTTCAATAGAACTATCTTTATATTGTAAAAAGGCTACTACTGTTATAAGAACTTTTGTTGTCTGAAGCATTACCAAAAACATATATCATCAATAGATTATGTGTTTGTGAAATCCATCTCCGCTGCTGTATTAGTCCACTCAAAGAAAAGAGAGATGTTTCTGTATTATTGTAAGTTCTCCAGTATATCAGTGTATCTATGGCTATATCTTAGGCAATGTCATTCTTACCAAAGTATTTCTGTTGAATGCTGTAATACTTTATACCACTGTTCCTCATTCCTTGTAATCTAAAATCTAAGCCAGCTCCCCCTAAACTCCAGCCTGAACATGTTGTGTCCATAATTCATTCTGGATAGGATACCCACATAGCACCAGCTAACTCCAGAAATCAGGCACACACACAATAGGGGATCAGGAATTGGCTTGTGTTTTCAAGGACCGGCTTAATTAATGAAGTTTCCTTGAACTGAATATTCAGCAAATTGCTCATTTTGCTATATACAGCTTAGAGCTTAAAGCAGAATCTAGGCTTCACATTTTAGAAGATAAATTAAACTATAGGGACAGACTTTAGAATACTGAGTCAAATATAAAGTCATATTAAATTATGAATAATTGGTCTTTAGAACAAGCTTTGGTGTTTCCAAGCAGTGCCACATTGTGTTCTGTGTAGATGTCCCAGTGGCTTCAGCAGAAACAGGATCAGGTTTGAGCATAAGAGGGGGACTCTTGTTTTGGTGTGGGTTTTGTTGTTGTTTTGTTAAAAGAACAGCAGAATGGATCACATTTCCACTTTGAATTTGTATGAAAAATAAACTGAATTTAATTTTGCATATCCCTAGTAAATGCCACCTCAGATTTTTATACTGTCACACACCAGGAGGAAAAAAAAAAAAAAAAAAAAAAAAAAAGTAGAGTTATGGGCCAGACCTATAAATTTCTTATAACTTATTTACTGAAAAACTGATTTTCCATGTATTTTAATTATTACTTAGCTTTATATATTGGCAGTGCTGTGAGGTTGCAATAAAGCACAGACCCTAGTGCAAGACAAGATATTCATACACAGAGACATAGAGTCCCTTGGAGCTTTAGAATCAGAGAGCAAAAGTTTGTTAGAACAGAGTGGGAAGCAAAGACTGTTACTGAACAAACAAAAAGACTGCAAGGATATTTTCATCTTGCAGTTAAATTAAAAATAAAAACTAAAAATGCCATGAAATAAACAAACAAAAAAAAACAAAAAAAACCTTATATCATTAAAAATAAGAAAATAAAAACAGCAGAAAGGAAAATACTGAAAGGCTTTGATGTTGGGAGCTTACACAAAACTGACTGAAGAACACCCACCCTCTGTGTGTTCAAGCACTTCCCACTGATACTATCAAGCAAATGTAAACTTGGTTATTTTTATGAAATTGAATGAACAACCAGAAATGTTTCAAGTCAATGAATGTATAGGTATCATTTAAGACATTAGTTGATTTGCTACTATTGATTTCTCTCTCATTAAAAAAAAAAAAAAAAAAAAAAAGAAAAAAAAGTAAAAAAAAAAAGTTAAATTATACAAATTATACACTGGATGCTCATCAAATAACTGTACCGGGAAAGGCAGACAATGTACCACATATAAATTTACATCAGCTTAGCCTACCTAGGCTGAACTCTTCCTCAGGCTCAGCAGAACATACAAACACAAAAGAACAGAAACCAAAAAAAATTAAAATAATTTCACAACAATATTACATATATTATAGTAGTACTATATATATATTTAATTTTGCTGAAGAGTTAAATACTATATGATCTACAATAACATTGTTTTAACAAGTTTTTATTCAATTAGCACTTTTTTGAAGCTTTTGTAAAAATTCAGTTTGGCACTATTAAAAAACCTCCAAGCACAGTAAAAATTCGAAGACTCAAAGCCCCTTCTTGTATAAAAGCACCTATAAAATTAGAGAATGTCTATAATTTGCAGGATACCTTTCAAAGCAAGGATAAAAATAAAGGTACATGAGATGTAATTTAACCTACTAGAGAACTGTTAATGTTAAGCCTGTTTTTTGTGATATGATTACTCTAAATGGAAGTATAAAGCAGCACACACAAAGGCATTATTTATATACTAGACTGTTATACACTGCAGCATGTGCCTGATAAATACAGCCAAATAGTATTTCTGTTATTCTTGAATTTCTCTGTTTATTTATGATAGCTTTCTATAACATCATCTGTACATTTTATATGAGAGTGAACAGCAGATATGCAATGCTCTGTTTTAGAAAGATTTTGCAAACTTCAGACAGGTTTTTCTCTCACTGAATTTTGCAAAACAAAGTAAATCATTTGCCACAAACACCTACATCAGAATGATGATATTTTGAAATATTGGAAAAATTAATCTAAAATACATTTAACAGCATTGGTTCAAATTAATCTTCACAGAATATGGTTAGATTGTTTCTTCCAAGTTTTGTTTTTCATCAGACCAAAAAGTAAATGTGTTTTTAGCTTTACTTCCCAACATCAGTAGCAGAACAAAGTGCAGGGTCTGACAAGAACACTGGATTCCTAGTGAAAACAAACATTGTCCTACAACTCACCACCTAAAAATTCTGAAGTTGTAATGTGATTTTGTTTTGATCAAGGCTTGTGAATCAATTCCCGTTAATTAAAGAAAACTTTAAAACACTTACTGGAAAATTACATTGTACTTATTGCTTGAATCTAGATAATATTCTGTCAAGGGTTATGCTCCTACAATTCTTTTACCTGTGCTCTCTTACAGCATCTAATTTCAGTTTTCCTGTGGGGCTTAACTGCTAATGTGGATATCCCATATGCTTCAGCAGCTGAGTAGACTGGCTCCAAAACAACATCAATATTCCTTGTTGTGACCCACAAATAGGTGCTGGATATAAACGGGGCACTCAACCATGATACTGTCAAGACTCCAGAAAAGTATGCAGTACATTTAAAAAGCATATTCCAATTTTAACCTCTTACCTCCAGCCCAAAGGAAGATTGCAAACTTAACCTGCAAGATAAAATTTTTTCTTTACACTTCACTGCTTATCTTGGAGCTGTCTGAAGGCTAAGTTTTCTACCAAGCTAATTCAAATATTTTGACAAGGCTATTCCATGACGAAATATGCCTTTATCTCTCCTGTCACATCTTTTGATTGATGATCCACCTATGTCAAAGGAGAAGCTGATCAACACTGCAGAGCTCCACAGCTTCCAGCTACAAGCAACAACAACACTTGCACTTGTACCGAGTAACAGCATGCTCAGCACATGTTAAGTCTAGTTTCACCCACCACAAATAAAGTTCACTCATCAATAACTCCGTAGAGGCAATGGCATCCTGAAAAAACTGCTGTAGGTAGGGTCATCCCTAAATTTCACTTACAGTGACATACCTGCAGTGTTTGCTGTAGTGCATTATAACACTGACTGCCATCCAGCACACACCACGTGCGCTCCAGCAGGCTGCAAATATGCGCTTGTTTAAGGTTTTAAGGTTTTAGCCAAGCCCTGTTAATTAACCATATCTACACTTAACTGTTGCTTTCTCTACAGTCTGGTCTCCTAATACAGAGAAAATTCATGTGTAGCTGTTACATTCACCACAGCAATGAAGAAGAATACACATGACAGTACAAAGAATGTGCTACATATCCGTATTGATCCTATGCTGTTTTCAAATGCATGTTTTCAGAGAAAAGAGGGGAATCTAAGACTTTCTCTATATGCTTTAAATTTGGGAAATACTTGATTTTCCAAAAGCACAGTGCAATTCTCTCAGAAGCTCTCTGACAAAAAGGGGGTGAGGGGGGACGACACAAGTTAAAAAATTCAAACATTGTTATGCACAAATTTTGAATTGCAATTTATGACTAAACTTTTAATATGATTACTTTAAAAAAATAAACTATTTTTCTGGTCCATTGTACTATTGTACATGCATTTGAGGGCATCTTGCTGACAAGCATTACAACGTTTCATTCTCCTTCAGAATGCCTCTGAAGGAGAAGTAACAGTAGATGTATTTTAAGCTGAGGGGAAGAAGTAAAACAGAACTAGAAACATTTGAAGACGGGTCAATGCAAATGTAGTTCCTAGAGCTGCATTACACACTATTACTTTCACTGCACTAAAAATGGGCACATTTTAAATCAGGAACCTATCTATGCAGAAGTTGTCTGGAGGCTTGATATTACCTCAGGCAATTTGAAAAGTATAAATCTTCAGGCTTTACAGTAATCAAAGTTGCAAACATGCTTTTAAGTGCACTTTAAACCCTCTAATATTCTACACTTAAATTTTCAAATTCCAACTTCTAATAGCAAGCCTGGCCTTTGATTTAGATAAGTGAAGTGAAAGCAGTTCTGGAAACATGAGCCATAATCCTGTCACAGTTCTAGCAAGCAAACATGACAGTCTGAAAACTGCTCTGAAGATTTCTATAATGCAGTACTACAATCTGCTTGCTTTATTTCCATCTAAAACTGTATTGCTGTAATAGTCATTGGGCATGATTATAACTGCTAGTCTGTTAAACGAGACTTTGCATTTTTAAGATTATTGAAAAAGAGAAAAACATGCGGTCACCTGTGATGCACAAGAGCTTTGCTATGGGAGTGGTACCATGGTGTGCAAAATAAATTGATCACACAAGCATGAACACCGGTTGAAACCCATTCACATTATGTCAGCTGGATTTTTGCCACTAGCTTGAATGAAAAGACAACTCTCGGTTTTAAGAATCTCATATGCACCTTTAATTTCAAAAGCAGAGCAAAAACAGCACCTGAACAATCACTTCATCTCCTCCTGCATATGGATCAAAATATAGCATGCAGCCACAAGAAAGCTACTTGCATCATCACAGCATATACACCGTGCAATCAGCTGGGTTGCTCCACACAAAACAGAGTCAAAATGATGGAAGCAAGAATTTGGTCCAAATAGATACTTGGAAGTGTTGTAATAGATACAGACAAGACAACTTAAAAGGTAACAAAAAAAATCCTTATGCTATGAATCTTCTATAGTGGGCGTCTTCATAGCATATATTAATCAGGAAATTAACCTGGTGTTATTCTGCCTCACTATCAGAAAATTTGCAGTAATTTGCATGAACACCATGTACAGTGTTGCTTAGTAACAGAGACAGCAGAACAAAGCCATAAATTGGGAGGAGGAAGATGAGGCAGGAGGAAATCAAAGCAGCATGAAAACTTTTATTGGCACTTAAGCATACTTTTCCCTGATTGTAGCAGAATTCATGAAACAATTACAACCCCATGACAAAGGCTGGTAATGATTAGCCCTTAAGAACTACTGTTATTTTCTGACAGTTTGGAAACTGTTTTTATTTATTGCAGGAAAGGAAATATCAAATCTTCTTTGGACTACCCAAAACCAGAGACAGAGATTAACACCAGCTAATTACCCAGTGCCAGCATTTCACTAAAGCTCCCACTGTAAAATAGATTTATGGAATAATTTAGAATTGTAATTAATTCTTGTCACCCAGAGTTTTTAAAGTAATAATATGCACTTCAGTACCCACTACTTACATAATGCTGTACAAAAGTGGAAGATATATATCATTCAAGGAATTATTAGGGAAAATAATAAGGAATTGCAACACTATTTTAATAAATTCAGTCAGAAATACCGAAAAAGATAAATGTTATAAGAATAATTTATTGTTATAAAGCCTACATCAAGTCTTTCAGACATTTCAGCAAAAACTGTAATACCATTAGGTAAACAAATAAACAAAAGCTTTCCCATAATAGCTAAAAATTACTTCTATTCAAGATTTCTTGTTCTATGACTATTAGATTAAGAGCATACAACAAGATTTACATAGAACAGAGTATTTACAATTCCTCATAGCAGAGACCATGTTTCAGATATCACCACACAGACCATGTCTTTTTCCAGTCAAACTACTTAAAAATATATATAATTGTATCCCTACAGCAACTTGACTGCTAGATTGCAACACCCTGCTTTGTTCGACTGCTTAATGTAGAAAAGCAATATTGAGAAATAGACTGTATTTTTGTTTAGGTTTGCATTTATTACAATTGTTTTCTCATTTAGAGAAAACATATCCATGGTCTCTTTGTTCTCCTCTTCACATGCCTTTCCAAATAATCTATTCTTCTCTTGACCCAGGAACAACCATTTTGTTGTTGCTACTACTGCTTCCCAAAGAAGGCCCTGTGTCTTGGTATTCTCTAATGCCATTACAATCTTGGCTTTGATTTCATCACGAGTTCACTAAATTTTGAAGGCTTCAGTCATAACCTTAATCCATCTGAAAGTGGCTCAAAGCTTTAGACAGACAACAGCTTACTCCAAACACCACTTCCAAGCCCACCATTAACACTGGCCAGGCAGAAATGCAACAGTCCCCATGCCACCCAAGCAGAGCCATCTGTCATACTGTTAAGCATTGCAGGCTGCTTTCTCTGGCCAGAAGAGGCAACCTTCTTCAGCCTGTGCTTCTGCCACTGATAACGTACAAAGTAGCAGGATTTTCCTGTTCTGGTCTTCCAGGTGAGAGCATGGAGTTGTAAGGGAGATGCACCAAAGCAAAGAGACCATGTGTTAGGGCACACGTGGTGCCACTCATGGTCATTACAGAGCCAGCTGTCCTCCATACAACATAGCCCCTGCTCTCATGAATGCCCTGCTCTCAATACTATTGTCTAGGTCTATTGCTGGTGGTATGCTGATCTTCCACTAACATACTAACATGAGGCTAATCTCATGAGCTTCTCAACTTGACTGCCAGGATTTGTTCAGTTCAGAACTTCGACATTTAGTCAAGGTTGCATCCCAGGCAAACAATTTTTTTTTTTCCTCTAAGAAACTCAAGCAATCGTTTTTATCTAATCTACAAATTCCCAGTACTCCTCCAAATCACATTTTCACCCACTTCCTTTGCTTTGTTTTTGAACTTCTTGTTATGCCCAATTTTAAAATGCAGTGTTGTGCAGAAAGAGTCCATGAACTTACTCAGTGAGTTCATTTTTACATTTGTGATGCTGGATAAACAATAAATAAATGCCAGCTTACTGTATTGAGAAACGCAGAAACAAGACATCACATCTTAACCATATCATGCTTCATATATATTAAAACCACTGAGCTGTTAGAAAACCACATATAAAAAAGAATTTCTTATTACAAAAGTATCTGAACTTACCTGAGAACCTACCCAGCCATAACTTCGAGGTCATAACATGTACCTTTGAAGATTTCTTTTTACATAAACATCACCAGTTTAAATACGCTTTTTGATAGATAATTTTTAAACCTTTACCTGTAACCTCAAGAATATGAGAAACAGAAGGGATAACTAAAATTTCTTTGCAAGCACCGTCATCTATCAAATGAAACATGCAAGAAGCAAGGAATGAATGCAAGGAAAATACTACAGCTACACAAAGTACTTAAGAAATAGTAAGACTAGACTCAGGCTAACTCTTCCCTGTTTATGCATGCAGTATTCTATTTGCTAGAAAACATTTTCTCTCAGGCAGATGTTTTAAGATGGAAGCAACATAACATAATCTTTTGACCACAGCCCTTTAAGATTGTTTATTACATCACACCCCTCACGTCAGTATCAAGTGCATCCACAAAGTCTCAATCATTTAAATTTTCATTGACAAGATGTTAAATACTCCCGTTTGCCAGTTTTTCCAAGAAATACAAATACTGCTGTGAAAGAGGATACTATGCAACGTTAGATGCACAAAAAAAAATAAATCATGCTAAGACATCATTCCATGTTATTTCCTGAGGGACAATACCCCATAGGATTTCCTGAGCTGAGAACAAAACAATGAGAGACAATCTGTAAATTAATGCTCGACTCCAAACACAAGGACTTTAGACACCAGAAGAATGACTATTCCCCCCCCCCCCAAAAAAAAATATATATATATATATATATATATATATATATATATTTCAGCTCCCTAGTGCAAAATATTTGTGGTTTTCTTTTTAAAAATGATGAAGCAAAACAGATGCTGCAGTGCAGAGAGCAAAACAAAACAGAGAACAGTTGTTTTCTGGCCCTCTAGTGTGCCATCCATGTTATTTGAATCATGCAAGACCTCATTAGGCCATGTGCTGAGCAAGGATGAAGCCCTGCTGCCTTGGGAGCTGCACACGTGCAACTGAGATCAGAATTTGGCCGTGTGCTTTCTTTCCCAACCAAACCAACCTAATCCTCACAATATAAATTCTTACAGATGCACAGATAAACCGAGCCACAGTGTAACTTCACTGCTGGAAGAGCTCACGTTCCCAGGACCAAACACAACTCACAGATGTCAGATTCGCACTCTCATTAGGACATCAACCAGTAAAACATTTACTTCATTTAAGCCAGCACAAAGGGCAAGGAGATCTTTTTAATTCTGTCACACCAAAATTCACCAAATTAACAGTTTGCCTAAGCCAGCAGCAGAGTCTCAACGCTGTGCGCCAATGGCTGGCACACCTGCGGCATTAGTCCTGGAACCTGGTACAAGTTGCTGGCCAAAGGGGAAGGCAGTTACACAAGTCTTTCCCTCTCTACAGCCTAAATATCTTGTTTTCCTTTCAAATCAGGGTTGGGGAAGACCCAGCCCCAAAAGAGGTACCCCATCAAGAGGAAAGAGAGGAGCGAGGTAGGCACTGCACCCTCCCATACTGCTCTTGACAGGACTTAGGTGCACTCTGAAGGAACTGCCTTGCTCCTGAGGGAGCAGTCTCAGTGCCCTGAGGGCACTTATGGGCCTTAACCAGACCAGTCCCACCTGGCATCACATTTCAGTCCAGCCTGAGGCCACCTGTCCTAATCTAAGCCAAAAATGAAGGATACCATTTTCCAGTCCTTCCTGAGCATGGGCCCTGTCGTGGTTTAACCCGGCCGGCAGCTAAACACCACGCAGCCATTCACTCACCCTCCCCCCTCCCTCTCTGGGACGGGGGAGAGAAATGGAAAGCGAAGCCCGTGAGTTGAGATAAAGACAGTTTAATAAGACAGGAAAATAATAATAACAAAAATAATAATAACAATAATAATAATAATAATACAATGGTGATAATAGGAAAGTAATAATAATATGTACAAACAAGTGATGCACAATGCAATTGCTCACCACTCGCTGACCGGTGCCCAGCCTAACCCCGAGCAGTCCGGCCCCCACCCCCCGGCTAGCCACCCCTATATATTGTTTAGCATGACGTCAGATGGTATGGAATACCCCTTTGGCTAGTTTGGGTCACCTGTCCTGGGTCTGTCCCCTCCCAGCTCTTACTGCACCCCCAGCCTGCCCGTTGGCAGGACAGAGCAAAAGGCTGAGATGTCCTTGGCTTAGTATAAGCACTGCTCTGCAACAATTAAAGCATCGGGGTGTTATCAGCGCTCTTCTCATCCTAAGCCAAAACACAGCATTCCACCAGCTACTAGGAAGAAAATTAATTCTGTTCTAACTGAAACCAGGACAGGCCCCCTGGGTTCAGACCTGACCCACAGACTGATGGCTTATGTTTGGTCGTGCTGCCCCTCATTGGGCTTGACCCTGAAAGAAATATGTTGTCAAATCTGAAATTACTTGGGTAGTGGTCTTGGGAGCCAGAAGTTGACCATGGAGGAGGCTGGGATATAGAAATTTTCCACACAAATTTAGCTAGCACCAGGGTTGCATCCCACATGAACACCTAAATCATACCTTGGAATTCAAAAAAAAGGCCCTGCTTTGGTTGGGATTGACAGAAAAAAATCAGTCATGTTTTAACATCTAGCTGCTTTTTAAGACTCAGTCTCACCTGGGCTTGAGTTTAGTTGGAGATTTAAGGTGATTCAGGATAAACCAAAGGCTTCTCCTCTAGAATGCATTAAAAAGCCACACAGGGAAATGATGGGCAGCACGGTCTGGCTTTGGCCTAGTGATGAAACTCTTGAGCCAAGTAAAATTGGGTATTTATAGCTACATTCCTTAGCCATTTACTGGTCGCCTGTATAAACTAGTAACCAGGCTTGGTTTCCATATTTCAAAGATCAACCTCCTTTATCCATTCATAAACAGATTTTTTTTCTTTTTTTTAAAGAGATTATCATTTCTTTTTATAGCACCTGTGAAAGCAAAATGTAGCATCTCTAGTACTCAAAATTTTTAAGAACAGGTAGCTCAGCCAGATATCAGGAATGACAGAGATTTTCCATTTGGGAATCAAACTGATGGACTAGCAAACCTGTGAGGAATTTTCTGGTGGTTTAGAAGGCACCTTCTGAGGCAGAGGGTTAACTGATGGAATAATTAACTTAGAAGACATCAGCTTTGGATTTCTCAACTCTTGCAGAAGTTCATAATAGCAGACTAACTTAACTGCCGTTTATTAGAAACAGTGTTGGCCTCAGCACAGCTTGGGAGGTTTTTTTGCCTTTTTCCTTGGGATGGTATTCCTCTCTCCTGGTTTCAGTTAGAACAGAGTTTATTTTCTTCCTAGTAGCTGGTGGAATGCTGTGTTTTGGCTTGGGATGAGAAGAGTGCTGACAACACCCCGATGTTTTAATTGTTGCAGAGCAGTGCTTATACCAAGCCAAGGACATCTCAGCTTCTTGCTCTGTCCTGCCAACAGGCAGGCTGGGGGTGCAGTAAGAGCTGGGAGGGGACAGACCCAGGACAGGTGACCCAAACTAGCCAAAGGGGTATTCCATACCATCTGACGTCATGCTAAACAATATATAGGGGTGGCTAGCCGGGGGGTGGGGGCCGGACTGCTCGGGGTTAGGCTGGGCACCGGTCAGCGAGTGGTGAGCAATTGCATTGTGCATCACTTGTTTGTACATATTATTAGTAGTAGTACTAAGTAGTACTATTATCATCATTGTATTATTATTATTATTATTATTATTATTATTATTATTATTATTATTATTATTATTATTATTATTATTATTATTATTATTATTATTTTCCTGTCTTATTAAACTGTTTTTATCTCAACTCACGGGCTTCACTTTCCATTTCTATCCCCCATCCCAGAGAGGGAGGGGGGAGGGTGAGCGAACGGCTGCGTGGTGTTTAGCTGCCGGCCGGGTTAAACCACAACATCCTCTAATGTTGTTTCACAGGAAAACATTAGGATCAATGTTCTTGAACTAGTTTTGACTCTTTTAGAACTTGCGGCCTCTCTCAAAAAACAGCTTGCAAATTCTGATGACAGTGTATATATTTCAAAGAAGGCAGAAAAGTCTTTCTTTGCTATATGTTGTTTGTTATTATGTTCTGAAAGAGGCATGAGTCCCAGTGGCTTATGTTTATGATGAACCCTTTGTGTTGTGAACACATGCATTGCAAGGTTCATCATTTTCTCTGCAGATCTTATAAAACCTTAAAAACATTAATGTTAGTGTAAAAGTCTTCAAGCTTTGCAAACCTTGTATATTCTGCAATACAGAAGGTTCTTAGATTACAAAATCTATCAGTTAATTGTCCTTACTTGTAAATTGTAACTCACTCCTCTCCCCAAGTCTCAAAATCTTGGTCTAGCTTGCAAACAACTCAGAAGTGACTCCTTTTGGGGTCAATTAAGGAGTAAAAGCAACAAACTAAAAGAAGAGGAATGGAACTGAGTTCTGAATGATATTGAAACAAAATTTCATAGGAGCCATGGCAAGATAAACAAATGAAAGGCTTCGCTTCTGCTATTTACAGAATGTCAAATTTTCCTTTTTAAACAAACCTTTCTCAGCTACTTCACAACAAACTAATTATATTTTTCTTAAAAGATCATAAACCTTAAACAACTGCTTTATTAATGTGCAATTTGGGACAAGAGGGAAAATAAATAAATAGATAAATAAGTACCTGAAATAGTTTTAAAGCATTTTTTTAAAAAATCAACTTGTAATATTCTATAGCCCTCTGCAGTGATCCTCCAAGATCTCTACATCCTTGTGACTGCATGGGATTGTGGCCTAAGTCAGCAGTTCTCAAAATGCTGTCCCTAGTAAGCAGAGTGTTCCTCTAAGTTTCCAGATCCTACACTGCAATAAAAGAAGTACAACATACATTAAACATTTTTCCATGTAAGTAATTGCTGCTGTAATGTTAGAAAATTCACTAGTGGCATTCCCCAGGGCTCGGTACTGGGGCCAGTCCTCTTTAATATCTTTATCGATGATCTCAATGAGGGGATTGAGTGCACCCGCAGTAAGTTTGCAGATGACACCAAGATAGGTGCATGTGTTGATCTGCTTGAGGGTAGGAAGGCTCTGCAGGAGGATCTGGATAGGCTGGACCAATGGGCTGAGGTCAACTCTATGAAGTTCAACAAGGCCAAGTGCCAGGTCCTGCACCTGGGGCGCAACAACCCCAAGCAGCGCTACAGGCTGGGTGATGAGTGGTTGGAAAGTTGCCTGGCAGAGAAGGACCTGGCAGTGATGGTTGATAGTCGGCTGAATATGAGCCAGCAGTGTACTCAGGGGGCCAAGAAGGCCAACAGCATCCTGGCTTGCATAAGAAGCAGTGTGGCCAGCAGGTCTAGGGAAGTGATTGTCCCCCTGTACTCGGCTCCAGTGAGGCCGCACCTCGAGTACTGTGTTCAGTTTTGGGCCCCTCGCTACAAGAAGGACATCGAGGTGCTCGAAAGAGTCCAGAGAAGGGCAACAAAGCTGGTGAGGGGTCTGGAGAACAAGTCCTACGAGGGAGCTGGGATTGTTCAGTCTGGAGAAGCGGAGGTTCAGGGGCAACCATATTGCTCTCTATTAAGTACATTAAAGGAGGCTGTAGCGAGGTGGGGGTTGGTCTATTCTCCCATGTGCCTGGCAACAGGACGAGGGGTAACAGGCTAAAGTTGTGCCAGGGGTGTTTTAGGTTGGATTTTAGGAAGAACTTCTTTACTAAAAGGGTTGTTAGGCATTGGAATGGGCTGCCCAGGGAAGTTGTTCAGTCACCATCCCTGGAGGTCTTTAAAAGACATTTAGATGTTGAACTTAGCAATATGGTTTAGTGGTTGACTTGTTAGTGTTAGGTCAGAGGTTGGACTCGATGATCTTGAGGTCTCTTCCAACCTAGACAATTCTGTGATTCTGTGAAAATCAGTAAAGGAATGAAGGTCAGCACAATTTGTGAATGGGTGGAACAGGCAATCTTTCTCTAATCATGTGGCCTATTCCAGAAACAAACACAAGAACTCCTGATGCAAGTGTATTTGAAATGCAGATTTCTGTTTTTGTTTTCATTTTTTAATGTTTTGTGCTTGTCAGACTGCTTATACATGCTTACATAGTTTGTGTTCTTGCAGTCTCCTAGCCTTCTTGAATGTGGTTCCTCCAGGAAGAATGAATTACAACAGAAAAATTATATAAATTAAAAGTCCTTGTAGATTACACTGTGGAAAAAATAATAAAGAAACATAACACTCTTACCTCCTAGATCTCAGTTACAGAAAAATAGCATCAGTGAGAAAATTACTACTTTCATAATTAGTTTTCTCAATAACAGTTTTTTGAAATCCCATGGAAAGCTCTCAGACTGCATTTTAAACTTTGAAGCTGTGAAGTAGATCAAAGAATACATGTGTTTAGTCTCTATTATTAAGGAAACTGTACAGTATTTGGCATCTACAGGCAATGTGAATTGTGTGAAACTTGCAGGATCATAACAGCAATAAACCTGAAGCACTATGTGACCCAATAGATTTAAATACAGAATAAGTAAATAATATTGCCAGTTAAATTGTTTGTATTTTTTTCTCTCCTTCTCAAGCCATGCATACAGTGTTTTAGACAAAAATGAATAATGGTTAGAAAGAAAAAATGGTATTTCTTTCTAGACAGAAAAGTTACAGGAAAGTATTGCTTTCCCATGTTTTAGCCAAACTATACTTAATAAATAAATAAATAAATAAAAATCTGAATTGAAGAGATAGAAAATAGTATATGATTAAATTGATTAGATCACCTCTGGAACAAATTCAGTCAAGAGCATTTGTGTTGCTATATACACTATCTACAAATCTTCAATACAAAATCTTCAATAGTTTTAATAGAGGGAGCAATTTAATAGAGAGAACACTTCTTTCTCTCATTCATTGCCTTGATAAGTCCCTCCATATATCTGTTTTTTATAAGGCATGGCTACATTTGCTAGTGTTATATCTGTAAAGAATGTGGCCTCTGTGTCACTGGCCCAGCCTTTGCAAAGAAAAATTCATAGAGAAGCAAAATACTGAGGAAGATGTTGTGCCTGAAAGCACAAGTTCATCCTCCAAAGCAACATCTATCCTTTGCTTTGTCAATTTTCCAACAACAGCTGCTAGTTATCTGTCATATTAACATGCTTTCAATATATTGTGCTTGAAGTAGCTGGACCCACTTGAAACCAATTTGAAAAACATGTTTATAGAGAAAGGCGAAGGAAATGACCTGTAACATTGTAGACACAATATGTTCTACATGAGAGCTCCATCGGTCGAGTTTATACCAACTCAGTTGTTTTATTATCATTCAACGTCTCCAGTTTTCATTTTGCTGCTGTTAGTAGACTGGAAATCAGAGGTATCCCAGACTTATATTCCCAATATTTTCTACGATTCTTTGGTCCCAGAGATGAAGCAGCAGTAAAACAGCCATTTCAGTGAGGAGCTTCACCCTCACATTCCTGTGTGTCTGCAGCAGCATGACTAAACCAGAATTTGTTTACTTAGTAGGTGAGTGAGAGGAACGAGCAAGCTGTTATTTCTTTTCTTTCACAGTTATGAAAAGACAAACATGATATTCAGAGTTAGTGCTACAGAATTTGGTGTAATATGACAGTTAAAAAGATTTCAGTTTTAATTATTTTGGATGTTAGGATGGCACTCTAGAATGTAATGAAGGAGAAAGAGTTGATGGAAAAAAATCATTCATCTTTTGTTCTACATAAAGTTATTAAGTTTATCCAGAAGTATTTCCACATTTGCTACGGTGCAGAAACTAAGGCTCTTGTCTTTAGTAATAGATACTTTTCATTCTTCGGATTACTGCTTGCTAATTTACAAACTTCATGTGCCAGTAAACTAAACAAATTGTGTCTTTCATGCAACTTTGAAGCTTAGAATGTAAACTGAAAACAATAATAATAAATTCCCTACAAATACTATATCTTTTTCCCCTTCCATAAAGAAATAGAAATATATGCATGCTTTTACATAAGTATTTGAGAAAAAAAATACTGCAGACCTGTTGCTGTCATTTGGCTATGATAATTTTGAATGTTTTGGTGGGATTGCATTTAAATTCTCAAGCCTAAGTCCAACATCTACAGAATCTTTTGTGTTTGTCCATGTGATTTTAAAATGGAAGTTACAAGTGACCAGTGGCATTTTTGAAATAATGAGTTATTCATAGTGTCATCTGACTAGGAGGAAAAAAAAAAAAAAGAAAAAAAAAAAAAAAGATTGACTAAAACACTTAGCTCTACACATTCTCTAACAGATGTTCAAGATGCTGTTGTTCTGCAGAAACATGCTTGTTTCAGTTGTGGTCAAAAACAAGCTGATCATAAACTTCTGATGCAATGCCATTATGGGAAAGCCACTGCAGTGCTACAATGTGTGACATGAAGAGTTGTCAAGAGTTAGGAAAATACTGATGCTAAAAGCAAAGTTTCTATTGATTCCTTTTCCAAAACACTTGTCTGGTAAGCCATGGTTAGAAGAAAAGTTGAGACTGAAACAACACAGAGCAAGACAGTAAGGAACAGAGCGTGTGCCTGGTTTAAACAAAAGCTTGTTTAATCCATCAAGTACTTTGTCTAGCAAAATCTAAGGTGTTCTAAGGTGATAGGATTATCTAAGGTGATAGGATTATTCCTCAAAACATCACAGAAAGGAAAATGAAGCCCTTCTTAAGCTAAGGGATAGTGCTGGTACATGAATAATTGAGTATCAGCTTATCACAAACAAATTCAGATTATTAATTAAAAGGCAGTTTCCAAACATCAGAAGAGGGATGATCAGGAAGTTTTCTTATGGGAGCAGAGGGAGCAACAAACTAAACAGACTTAAGGTGGCACTTGATATGTTTGTAAAAGAGATAACACAGTGTGATGCTTGAGAAAGCAAGGAACAAGGCTGGTTTGGAAGCACAGAGACCCTGTTCCAGCTGGGTCACTGCATTACACAGCTCCTGATCTTGAGGCATATATTAATCCAGAACATCAGGGGAAATAGATACAAGGCCAAATTTTTGTGTACATAGAACATCCTGTGTCTATAAATTACATTTTTTCCAGCTTTTACTATGTTCTGGCAACAGGGAGTATTTATTTAAATAATACTTATACAGCAAGTAAATGTGAGCACGTACAACTTGCAGGGTATCTGAGCATGCAAATACAAATCCCTAACTAATGACAACCACATTTTTTTAGACAGAACTGCATCCCCTAATGAACTGAAAATTTGCTGATAAAGAAGATGCAGGATGAGCTGTCCTCATCTCAGTCTCAGTTCTTATTCTCAGCCTGGATTCCCACTTCTTACTACACCTTCTGAATTTCTTATCTGTGTTTTACATCTGATCAGCCAGGTGAAAAAGAAAAAACAGCTGAAACTCAAGCAGCTTCAGTTTTTAAAGACTATTCCTAGCTTTTCTGGTCCATGTGTTGCAGCCAACTGCTTTGCCACCCAATTTGAACTACATTGATGCCAAGTCTTACAAAAGATGTTTCATATATATATATATATATATATATATATATGTATACAAATACACACACACACATATGTGTATTTCCAGCCCAGATGTCCTCATTTTGCTGACAGTAAAGCTTTAAGCCAAAGTAATTGTCTCATTTCTTCCACACCATATAATGGAAATGCTGAGCATATTACAGCAACCTTTAATATACCAGTTTCAACAGGCATATTAATTTACCCTGAATCTGCGGAAAACCCTACAGCAAGTTTGCATCAAAATTGCAGTGCTTTGCCCTGTGCCACATAGACTCATGAGCTCAAAAGCCTGAAATATTAGGCATCGCAGCTCCGTGCTCCATTTATTAGCACAGAGGTATTATACAGGTTTGGAAATGTCACCATCCCAACAGGCTCCTACAAATTCTACAAGAAGAAAAGTATGAACTATAACTCACCTTGAAGACAAATGCAAACTTCCCATCTGTAAAAAATCTTAGAAAGCCTATAAATCTACTCTTCTTTTAAATATCATGAAGCTCTGCACAGCAGGACCAATGAATCTTTATAGGATTTTTCCATTCAAAATGGAAATCAGATCACAATGATAGGATAAGGAAAAGCAGATCTTATTGTCCCCTTGGACCTAGGTAAAATTCCAGAAGTGCTTTTAGTCAACTCCCTCACCTACAACTTACACTGCCACTAAGTACATAACTGCCTTTGCCTATATATCACTTCTGGAACTGTAGATATTAATCAATCAATTAATTAGATTTAACACCAACGACAACAACAAAACAAATTTTACATGGCAGGAAAAAAAATGGCAGCAAAAGAGGGGGAAAGAATTCCTAAGCCTTCCTATCAGCACTCTGCTGCTGAATAGACAAAAAAACAGCTAACCAGGAGAGGAACTTCCTCTTTATAACTTATTTATTAATACATGTATATTCATATGTATTCCATATTCATACATAACTGTGTATATTTGTATATTTTATATCCAGCCATGCTCCTTGACCAGATCACATCCCTTCTGATGACACGTGCACCAAACCAGCAGCTGAGCTGCTGCACTGCATTGCTGGAGCCCTTAGTCACAGAGCATCACAGCTGTGACATACCAGCTGGAGAACAGAGCACAGGGCCTTGGGATACCTTCTGAACTACTTCCATGAAGCACTACAGCAACATTTCCACATCAAAATGTATCTTTTTTGAGAAAAAGTTTAAATAATTCACATAAAATATAAGGATTTCAGGTAGATGTGATGTTTCAGGAGGTAGCAGATCAAAGCATGGTCTCTCTCTCTCCTCCCTCACCCCTTCCCAGCAGATGTGATTTCAGGGTTGGAGAGTGGGAAATGCAGAGAAACACAAGTAAGAAGCAGCCATAAATTAGTAGCAAAAAGCCTCTGTCCGAAATTGGACCTGCATAGTCCCAGTGTTTGGGATAGCTGTATTACAATGTAGAGTTTTATAAACTGCTTCTAACCAAGTTGGTAAAAATAATATTGTTTCAATTATACTCCACCATTAAAAAAAAGGGGGGTTGGGAAGAGGGGAAGAACAATTCAATTTAACGATACAGACTTGCATGAGCATAATACAGCAGAATCTGGACACCGAATTTAAAGCCACTATCTTATCATCTCTAATGCCTAAACATTTCTACATGTATAGACCAATGTATTTCCCAGGAACATTGCTGTTTTATGTTCCACAGCTTGCTTCTTTTCCTTGACAAGACCACTTTCATACAAATTTAGCAGAATTGCATGACTGAATTAATTTCCAGACAAATTCATGAAAATAAGATTACACTATGTCTACATGAGAAAATTGTTTGCACTCCATATGTTTTTTTCTTTATACTGTGAAGTCTACCAGTTACTGAAAAATAGTAAATTATTCATTCTTGAGAAGCCCAGTTTTGTCTTTAGCCATTGACTTATTTCTGTGAATAAAAGGAGCTTTTTTGTCTAGACAGAAATCCATGCCTCAATCAGATTTGGTTCCACACACTTCAGTAGCATGAATTTGATTTCATTATTTTTTCCTATCTCACAAATAGCTAATAAAAATGCCTAAATCAGACAGGGTCTCCTCTAAATTTGAGCTTTGTTTACTTACATATTCACAGAAGAACAAACAGTGCCAAGATTAATTTGTTCAGATTAATTTACTACCCCGTACACTTAAAGTGAACGAGCTATTGCTATGATTTTTGCAACTAACGTGTTTTAATAATGACATCCCAGTATATATTATTAGTCAAACAAGTTGCTTTGGGAAGAGTTTAATGAACATTTCTTATCAACTAAGAACCATGAGTCTTTTGAAAGGGAACATATTGTTAAATGAGCAAATTGGTGTACAGAATACCTAATTTGTAACACTTGATCTATCTTTTTGGTTTCATAGTTTTTTCTTTGTTAGTCTGTATGTTTAACAATATGACACCACCAAATTATCTCCAAGCTCTGGTGGTAAAAAAGAAGAGGGAACTTATTTTACTGAAGACAGATAATTAGCTGAAGCCTCCTTGCTTTCAGTGGAGTTCCACTTTCTTCTGAAGCTTGTAAATTTATCTTTCTTCACTAAATGCAGACTAAGAAAATTTGTTCATTTCTACAGTCTTGTTTTTCTGAAATGGTAGAACTCCCTGACCTTTTCCCAGGTCTAGCAGTGGTTGATACAACCTGCCTTTCAGCAAAGGGCACCAGATTTCAAAATCATTCAGAGCTGAAGGTAATGTATCTAAGTGCTGAGCTTCAAACATTATCAAGTCACAAACAAGCTTCAAACATTATCAAGTCACAAACAAACATTATCAAGATCACAAACAAGCTATACAGGAGAAGAATGTTCATGATTTACCTCATCCACGAAGGACAATACACACAAATAACAAAACAGAACAGTAAATTACTCAGCAAGCTGTAAAAAGGAATTTCAGTTAAGCCTCAGTGTGGAATAGAGCCATTGCACTCAGTCCACTCTCTTCCTTGAACCTATCTTGCTGGTGTTTTTGATGCAGCCTAGACTCTCCCGTTACATTTAATCTCTCTTTACTCCCACTCATGGTCACCCTGCTGTGCTGTGTTAGCTCCAACACAACATCACTATCTGGATCACATTTAATGAGATGAAATGGAGATTCGTCTGCCTGTCTAAATCCATATGTTAAAACTGGAAGTGGATGATTGCACACTGACAGCCTGATTTACCCTCAGCCCCCTGTGGAGCCCAGAATTGGAACTGAGGAATACTGAGAAAGACAATGTGCTAACAACCCATATTAGATATCCTGGAGAGATGTCAGCAGTGGGCAGATACTCTTGTATCTCCTTACAGTATAGCTCTAGCACCCACTTCAGCAGCATCTGGTTCTGGCATTGATGGAAACATTATATAGGTGTAAATGGTGTGCTGATCCATACCAGAAAAGAAACTCATCAGATACAGCAAGAAGTTGAAAGACCTGGTTCCTATCAGTAAGGTGCTGAGTGTCTGGTTATTCTTGTACTTTTTTAGATTATGATCTGTTCAGTATAGGCATGATGTCTCACTACACGCCACGTGCTGATTTCAATGCCTTAAGAATTTTAAGGGGAGGGACCTTAAGTTTTTTGGATCTTTGAGCTGTTGCTGAGTCCTGCCATGATGCAGCCAGTCTTACAGATGCCAGAGTATGCTCGAGTATGAGAATCCACCACAGCCTTGTACATGGCATCCCAAGGACAAGCTAGTTAAACAGAAGACATCCATAACAAATGGCTGTGAGGTTAGTCCTAAATGCTTCGTTAAATGTCTTTTTTCTGCTTGGCACTAAACAGTTAGATTCTCGGTGCTTGGCTTCAGGGAATTCTGGCACTGCCAATACATTGCTTATATTTCAGTATATTTCACACTCTTTTCAAGCATGTAGGAATTCAAATAGAATGCACAAACATCCTCTAGCTAAGGATATAAAATATTTTCTGAACACTAAGCCATTCATTCAGTGGTCATATGATAAAGCTGGAATACATTCACTCTTAATCCTAAACAATGGTAAAAAAAAATCCCACAGGAGGTACCCTGCAAGAATCCACTGACCCTGCAAAATAACAATTACACATTTTGTTTCTCACCTGATGAGTCAATAGCAGAAGTATAAACACTCCTAAGTCATGAGACCTACCTCTGTGGTCCCTAGCCTAGACCTCATCACTCTCACTCTTCCCTCTCCCAGTTCCTGCTCACATGTTAAACTGCATCTACATGTATAATTGGGGTGAGGGAGAAGATACCTACACATAGCTACCAAAACAGTAGGCTATAAGCATGTCCGAAGGCACACAAGTTGAAAAATCCTTTGATGAATTACAAGATGCAATATTAATAATATATAAATACATAAAATAAATATATAAATAATATAAATTATATATACATATATAAATATAAATACGAATGTTTATTTATATAAATAATATATAAATACAAAGAAAATACCAGCAAAGTTTGGAGTAGTGATTCTGCTGATCCCAGCATCTTCAAAGTACTCTCAGAGGTCTTCAGAATATATTCAATAATGTCACTCTTCAAAACTAATATTAGCCATAAAAACATATTACTAAATAATGGTGGTGAGAGGGTCCCCATAATTCAAACACATGTGGCTGGTCTGGAGCACATGCTAGGATTTTGCTACATGACATCGAGACCTAGATGATTCTGTGATTCTGTGAAGACATACATAAACAGGGTTATGATTTGGGCATCGAGAAGTTTCTCACTGATGCTTTGGAAATTAATAAATATCAAACAGTATTAAGAAGGCAAATTTGTCAGTCCAAGATTATAAAAACTGGCAATATTTTGTGACTAAAAGATAGTAGACTTTTTCTTTTCTTTTTCTTTTTTTTTTTAATAGGTCAACAAACTATCTGATTCAAGATATCTATAAATATTGAGAATTCCTAGAAAAAGAGGTATTGTTTGGCATCAGACTTTTGGACTCAGTTTGACAACAAATGGGATGAAAGGCTTTAATAGAATGCTTCTTTAAAGGATGCTTCTGAAATGGTAACCCTGATGCATATTTTTTCCTTTTATCAGTTTGCACTTAACCTTCATAAGTTTTTCAAGTGGAATACCAGAGTATTTTTATTCCTAAAACCGAAGAAATCACTTCTTTATCATATCTTTATCATACAAATATTATACAGTTGGGAAGAAAAAAAAAAAACAAACAGTGCTTAGAGCTAGTTTATGAGCTCATCTAACAGTTAACCATCAATCCTGAGATGCAAAATGAAAAATTTAAATAATATTCCAGGTCATTGTTTGGTTGATTCCTTTTTGACCTAGTCTGTGATGGAAACAGAAAAGACTGTCATCAGAAATTATAATATTCAGAAATTCTTACCAGCTCACCAGCTCAGTAGCTTATGGCACTAATGCTGTGTCAGTGACTGGAAAAAGGAAAAAAAAAAAAAAAAAATATATATATATATATATATGTATATATATATCTCCAACTGCATGAAAAAATTATATATCTTAAAAGTAAACTCAGACATTGAAATCTGGCAGTCTTCTATTTCCAAGATGTTTCTCAGTGCTCAACAGGGAATGTTGACATTTGTTTGATTACTTCTTATGATCATTTATTCATTGCAAGATCTGGGCTTGATCAGCTTCACATTATTGTTGTTGCAGTGTTCATGGGACCAGACCATTTTATCTAATTCCGTAGATCTCATCAACTTTAAACTGAAGTTTCTGAAGACTTTGCAGTATTGTTTTGGCATTCTGTCAGAATAACTCCTGCTGTCATCCTTCTTAGAGACTTCACTAAGATTATTGCAGGGCAAGAGCCTGCAGTGCTACAAATTAGGTCATTAATTGTAAAGTAAGTTCAAACTGTATGATTTGGCAAACACAGCTTTTGAATAAGCAGGTTCAGTAGTTTTGGAATCTCCTTTTAAGAACATATTTATCATGGGTCATATTGTTAAGTATGAACTGCTGCATTTTTGGTACATTGATCTTTAAAGCGTTTTTATTGGATACTCTGTATATTAGGCTGCTGCAGCTTTACTGAGCTGACTCCAGAGAACCTCATTTTAAAAGTGCAGTGTCTGATGCCACAGTCATCCTTAAAATGGTCATCAACAATACAACTTTCTGCACTTTGAAACTGTCACTATATCTTTTATTCTGAGACTAATATATTTCATTTCCACACATTATATTAAACACATATATGCAGATTCCTGCAAAATAGCAGACATGGTGTCAGAAAACATCTTCAAGATTGTCTGTGTCTGAAACCCTGGAATCTACCAGGTCTCTTAGGTGTAACAGAATTGAGCTCAATTTTCATTTTTTATATATTTATACACTGATTCTTTTAGGGGCTGCCTTTCAAAAACATCAGTCACCTCAGGTCACAGCACCAGCAGACAATTAATGTAACATTTAATGCCAAGTACAAGTTAATGAAAATTAAGCAGATGCAAGCACTTAGCATGATACAAATCCACTATTCTCAGACATTTTAAGCACAACATGAAAGGAAAAAATAAAAATGTTTTTGTGTGACAACATTTTATACTATCTTGGCCTACAGGTCATTCCTACTGTAGTTAATTTAAAAGATGTTTACCTCTGATTCTCACATGACTAAATTAGAGAACATGCAAGAATCAGTGAATATATTATGTGAAGTACGTGTACAACTCTACTGTGACTAGAAATTTCTACACCTTCAGTTCTGCAGACATCTGATTTACTTGGAGAGAGGCAATTGAGCAGTGAACAAGTTTAGTACCTTTCCCCTTTGTTGGGAAAAAAAAGGATGATTCATACGTCCAAGCTGTATTTCCTCTTCCTCTGTCAGTCAGCCCCAGTCCATTTGGGAAAAGAGACAGAGCGGTGTGATTAAGATGACTGATCACGCTGCAACAACATCTTATAGATGTCTGCCATTACATAAGGTGATAATATAGTAAATAAATACAGTAAATAAATAAAAATAAAAAGTATAAAGTAAATAAAGGTTGTAATCCAGCACCCAAATTTTGAACAAAAATAAATAAATTAAAAATTCCACAAATAACAGAAAAGAACAAAATTAAATTAAGTTTCTCAAATCACAAGTTTATTCAGCTCAAGTAGTGAGATTCCTTAGCACTCTCCCCCCACACCTTTGAGAGTTTCAGCTGTTTTCACAGGTGTGAATTAAAACAAACATTAGAAATAGTATGCAAATAAAACATGGCCAAAGGAATAATCAGTCAGCTGATTAGTGGGTTGTTCTGGTGTATTTTTGATAAAAAGGAGGACAAAACAAATTTATAAAAGCAGCCTAGAAGAACTGAAAATGTGGTTTTCGTCTTTGAAATAATGTGGGCCTTCTTGGTTCTCCTGGGTGCTGCAGCTGTGTCTGCTTATCCGAACAATCTTGCTTTTGATGGGTATGTAATGACACAGAGTTTATATTTGCAGACCTTCTTCTCCATAAGCTAAAAGACTTTCATTTGACCTACCTTTTTAAAATCCACCTTTCTTTCTCCTTTCAGCCATATGGTGTTTCGTGTGATTCTACAGAATGAGGGCCAGGTGGAAATCATCAATTCCCTTGCCAGCAAAATGCAGGTAAAATAACTTGAGGAAGGAGCTCTATTGCATGCATAAAGAATGTTTCTTGTTTTCCTCAATTAATGAATATTTAATAAATAAATTAAAAAAAAACATGCTACTGAAATAAAGGCCTAATCCATTCATCGCATTAGGACTGTTTCTTCAGAAGAAACAGACAAGGCGGTAAAGCTAGTTACATAAATACATTCCAATGCCTTCCTAGAAAGTCCAGTTAACCCAGCTAGAACATCAAAGTGCCCACCAGGATTTATTAATTAAATAAGTTAATTTGAAATTATATATTCCTTGTAGAGTTCTTTCAAGAATGTATTAGATTAAACATGGAACTTCCAAGTATAAGAATTTTTAGCATTATAGGCAAAACGTTTTGTTCATGAAAATAATCTAAAAATCTGTGCTCCCAACAAATTGAACTTTTCTTTGGCCTCTAGCCTCTCCTGTCATCTTTTCTTCACTGACTTTGCTTTAAAGTTTTCTTTCTCTCAAACCAAGCTGCATTTTTTCATAGTGACCTTGATGTAGATATACGATGACATAATGACATGAGAAAAAACAATAAAGACAGCAAATGTGTTTTCAATATTTCTCTTCAGCTTTGATGTTGTAAAATAGCTGTTGGTGAAAAAGACACCATTATCTGTAGCATGAAAGGATGGTATTTTTAATGCAGTGCAGATGTGGAGAACTATCAGCAGCAGGCTAGTATAGCATGCTGAACCGGTACTCTATAGAAGAACATACTACTGGTATGTTGCTGCCAGTATTAAGAAAAGTAATATACCACGTTTGCTTCCAAGTCTGTAGGATAAAGAGATTGTTTTCTTTTAACCAAAGAAAAGATTACTGAGCTACCATTATTGTACAAAACAATCACTTAGGAGTGATGTAGCAGTATATACTGGAATAGTCATCTCACTTAAAGTTTCATGGTTTCTGAATATGCCTACCAGCCCCAATTTCATTTACTTTTAGGAGATGAAAGGCTGAAAAGGCACTAGGATGGTAAAACAGCTTTGTTCCTGTTGGCTTTTAATAGGTCTCTAATCTAGAGATCTTGAAATAATATCTGAAATAGTAATAGCACTGTCATTTATCCATTCTGAACTAAACAGCATCTTTCAAAGGCAGACTCCTCATACCAACTTCAGTGAAATGAGTCTTGAAAATACTTATACAGGCAACAGTCTTTCCCAGCTGATATATGTAAAGTATGTAAATAGCCATAGTCTCCCTCTACTATAGCTGGGAGGCCATTCCTGTCTAATGCTTATATACGAACACCTCAAATAGAACATGTACAAAGAATGAAAAAAGTCATAAAGATAACCATAAATTTTGCACAGCATTCAGAAATCCATATGTGTTCAGATGCTGTAGTAATAGAAAAAGACTGTTCAGGATACTCAGAGCAGACAATGTTCCATATGTTCTAAAATTCCATTCTCCTTTGCATCAGATTCTTTCAAATGAAGTTCAGAATATTCTTATGGATATCAGAGCTACCTTCCATTTGATTTACAACAATACTTGTTTTCTTCTGTTTCAATTTTGAAAACAAGAACACCTTTATGGCACACTTGAAATAACAGATTACAACTGTCCTACTAAGCCAAAAGTAAGGAATGGTAAGGTACTTAGTATGATCAAAGCATTAAAGAGTATTAAACAAAAGAAGGTGATAACAAAAATAAAATGAAGTAAATTATATCAATTATCAGAAAATTCTAATTGTCTTAAACTGGGATTACCAATTTATTGTAACATTAAGAAGATCTTGCTCTCTGCTTATATTATTTTAATTCTAAGATGATAATGTTTTGTTCAGACACCAAGGAGAGGGTATATTTAAATACCCTTATTTGGATTAGCAACCTTTACTCCAGCAAAGTATACTGTTTAGAGTCAAACGTACAAACATGTACTCTGTACAAATGTATGCACTTGCAACTAGTAACTGGTCAGAGGTGGAGCT
This sequence comes from Anas acuta, assembly GCF_963932015.1. Lineage (NCBI taxonomy): Eukaryota > Metazoa > Chordata > Aves > Anseriformes > Anatidae > Anas > Anas acuta. Next base: position 26,285,200 of record NC_088987.1, read on the forward strand.
CAATATCTGCACAACACTAACACTGCACTGTTCAGTCTCAGACTGGGGTCTTCTGTGAATTTATATGCCACATCTACTAGCAATATAAAGATCATCTTTACAATGAGTCAATGAGTTGGATTTTATAGGTGTGAGCATCCCTAGTCAGAAAACTAAGCACTGATTTTTGACACCGTGCAAGATCAGTGCAGTCCCTATTAAGTAACATAAAAGTTAAAAAATGGAATACACACAAAAATCAAGTTAATACTTGGTATTTGTGAAATTGTCACCACTGTTTCCAGAAATCTGCCGTATAAATTGGAGGATCAAATAAAATCTTGTTAATCAAGTTATGTTTAAAACTTAGGTCGATATTTCTGTCAAGCAAGACCAATTCAGTGTAATACAGGAATTAAATTTGTTGTACTAATCACAGTCAACATAACTATTACACATACACTTACCTAAAACTCACAGCCACATGTATTTATTTATTAGTTCATATATTTGTTTGGCCTTCTTTCAGGTTGATTTTTGGCAGCCAGACTATGTCACGCTGGTAAAGCCAAAAATGCAAGTTGATTTCCGAGTTGAAGCTGACAAGGTTTTTGAGGTTGAACATCTTTTGAAGGAAAACAAAGTGGAGTATAGGTAAGTTTGTTCTCACTACTGTATTTTGAGTGGGAGGAGATTAAAAACTGGGTAAAATGTGTTTAATCTTTTCATTATTGGTCAACTCATCTTCCTGTCACAAACTTTCTGCCTCCTGTGGATGCCTCTACTGCACTCAGATTTCCTGTGACAGTTCAAACAGACTGTACCTGCTCTTCATTAAAGGGATAAGGTGATATATTGATAGGGGTAGGAGACCAGAAGCAAGAACTTACTATCAGACATTTCCCCAAGGTGAAAGCTCACTGCAGTGCGCTGGGGACAAAAAGGGCTTACCATTAAGACAAAATGCAGCAAAGGTCTAGAAAGAGCCAGAAAGCGCATCAGAAAAGTTCACATGATACTATGAGTGAATTGAAGCCAGAAAATGGTGAGTCCCAAGAGCATTCATGAGAGGCTCCTCACTGAGTTGTCTAAGCTAGAAAACAATAGCTAGAGGGACAAAAACACAACAACTGATGACAAAAAAGAAGACAGCTGCTGGTGAAGGACCCAGGGAGTGAAGAGAACTGGACACAAGTCATATAGCAGATCCATGACAGTGATTTCTCCAAAGAAAGAGCAATTAAGCTCAAATATTTCAAAATGTAATACCCAGAAGTATTACCCAAAGGAGGAGTTACTATACATATGCTAGTTTTTCTTATGACATTATTGAACTCCCTCAGGTCCATGCACAAATCTTTTGATTGCAACAAGGGCCATAATGTCTGGAAGGTGTCCCTGACAAACTTTAGTGGAGTGTCCTTGTGACAATCCAAGCAGTTACACTTCTTTTGAAGTGCAGCTACAGTGCCATGGAAATGTCAGTGTAGTCATTTGCACTGTTTGTTCTGAAGGTTGGTGGTGCCTCACAAACTGGCCTCCTGCTCTTCCATACAAATCACAGATGATCAAGGACATACATGTATCTTGAACGAGTAAAAATTTGTAAGAATATTAAGACAAGCATTGGAAACATTAGAAAAGTTCATTTCCTTGATAGCCAAGGTTGAGATATTAGCAAAAGGTTCTCAAGACTATGCTCGGTGATGAGGTATACCTTTGTATAAGCCCCAGGAAAAGAGGAACAGGAGAAATTCAGCCAATGCAGTAGGATGCTGCATTTTTCTTACTGTGGTGTGTTGCTACTTTAATAGCCCACCTTACAAGTAGTAAAGTAGTTTGGAGGATGTATCATGCCACCCGCAACATGCATCTAAACTTTGGAAGCTTGGTTTAACAAAGAAATTAATCAGGCAAACATCTCAGCATTGCTGCAGGATGGTGCTGCAGTCTGTCTTTCAGTGCCAACAATTCAAGAAAGAGTTCTTTTCCTCTCAAGGCAGAGGCAATCTGGTAACATGAGATTAGTCCGAAGGAAAGAAGGCTGATTTCAGTTGCAGAGCTGGTTTCCTACATTCTGTTGTTTCAGCATTCTTCCTAAATCAAACTGTTGGCACCCTGGAGGTTTGCTGGGATGGCATTAAGTAGGCAGGTAATAGTTAGGATGAAGCTATTGCTCCACAAACATTGTCAGCAAGGATGAGGCAGGAAGTAGGTTGAAACTTGAACCTACTGTGTTATTTTCAAATGGGGGCCATAAATCAGGCCCCCATATTTCACTTCACATTCAACATGGCCTTAATTCTGGGCAGATTCTTAAATATCTAACTGGTTCTTGATTTCCTGCTAGTAAAGTGCATGTCTCTCTTTCCACTTTTCATGGTGGCTTATTGCAGAGTTCTGATCAACAACCTGAAGACTGCACTGGATGCTCAGTTTGACAGCAAAGCTCGTAGCACCAGTCACAGCTATGAAAAGTACAACACCTGGGAACAGGTAAAGTGTGGAAGTTCATCAGCTTGGTAACTTGGCCATCAGAATGGCTTCTGATATTCTTCCAGCCTTCTCCCCTTTTCCTCTTCTGTTCCATCCATTAATATGATAACTCCTTCTCCAAACTCTCTCTCTTCTCCTTCACTCATTACACAGCTAATCTGCACAACCCATCACAACCTATAAATATTTTCTCTACTGCTCCCAGAGTTGTGGGAAATTCTGGCAGAAATCCAGTGGGCAGGCTAACATGCTTCACTACCAATTTACTTTCCTTTTCCCTCTTTCTCCTATCTCTTCTGTTAAAAAGTGTTTCAGCAACAACTTGATTCTATCCCCTGACACAACTGTAGATCTTCATCTTCCACCATAAGCTCTCCCCTCTCCCTCCTTTCTTCACAGCCATGCTGATTTTTCCTGACACATAGTCTTGACCATGTCATCCCCCACTTTACATCTTTGCAGCGGCTCCTTAATCCATTGCATCACAGTTGCAAGTATGCAACCCGCAATTCTCGCATACTTGCATACTCACAAGTATGAGAATATCTCTTTCCTGTTTTTCCTTGAAAGAACCTTTCATTTCTGTGCTGATCTTTGGCTTACCTGTTACATTTTCAAACAATAAAATTTGTGCTTTCTCACCGGGTGATATTTATAGATCTACATGTATATAGAAATATATAGAACTATACATACAGAACTAAATAATTTTCCTCCTCCAGAACTCTCATAAAAATGATTCATTAATTAAATCCTGCTTCTATAAGGATATCTAAAAATAAGAACAAAAGCTTCTCTGACTCTGCTAAGGTTATAAAACACCATCATCCATAGTGTCGACTATTATATCTAATGTTCCCTTGCCAGTCTGTCTAGATCCATCTGCTGTTTCCTGTCTTAGTTTGTGACTCTTTGGGTAGAAATGCTTTTTTGTATGGATGTGATGACTTTTTTTGTGAACATCTGAAGGCACCTAGTACAAAGGGAGTCTGCTCAAATATTAAAATAATAAAGGCTAGTTCTTTCCCTTAAATAATGAATAGATTGAAGGACAAGCTCGACATCACAGGCAAAGCCCCCTCCTGCCAGCCTCCCCTTCCCAGGTGCCCTTACACAACAGATTTGAGGCCCTGGAGCTTGAGAGTCCGGTAGGTGAAGAAGAGGTAGAAGGTCTACCGAGGAGGGTGCCTAGGGCAAGGAAGTTGACTCCACGCCTCAGGACTACCTCCACCAAGACAGAAAGAAGGGTGATTGTTGTAGGCGACTCCCTTCTCAGGGGAACAGAGGGCCCTATTTGTTGGCCTGACCCCACCTGTAGAGAAGTCTGCTGCCTCCCTGGGGCCAGGGTCAGGGACATTGCCAGAAAGCTTCCCAACCTGGTTCTCCCCTCTGACTATTATCCTCTTTTGATAGTCCAGGCTGGCAGTGATGACATTGAGGAGAAAAGCCTGAAGACTATCAAACAGGACTTTAGGGGACTGGGATGGTTAGTGGATGGAGTGGGAGTACAGGTGGTGTTTTCGTCTATCCCTACGGTGGCAGGGAGGGAGGACACAGAAAGTCCACCTGATAAACACATGGCTCGGAGGCTGGTGCCAACACAGAAATTTTGTGGTTTTTTTTGACAATGGGGCACTTTACTCGGCACCCAGCCTGATGGCTGCAGACGGGTCCCTATCTCTAAGGGGAAAACAGATTCTAGGCCAGGAGCTGGCGGGGCTCATTTAGAGGGCTTTAAACTAGGTAAGAAGGGGGACAGGGCTGAAACAAGGCTTGTTAGAGCTGTGCCAAGGATAACAATGGTAAGGCTGGGAGAGAAGGCAATGGCCCAACTGAAGTGCATCTACACTAATGCACGCAGCATGGGTAACAAACAGGAGGAGCTGGAAGCCATCGTGCAGCAGGCAGGCTATGACTTGGTTGCCATCACGGAAACGTGGTGGGACCACTCTCATGACTGGAGTGCTGCAATGTCTGGCTATAGGCACTTCAGAAGGGACAGGCAGCACAGAAGGGGTGGTGGTGTGGCTCTCTATATTAGAGAGTGTTTTGATGCTGTGGAACTTGAGGCTGGGAATGATAAGGTTAAGTCACTATGGGTTAGGATCAGTGGGAAGGCCAACAAGGCAAGCATCCTGGTGGGGGTCTGTTATAGACCGCCGAACCAGGATGAGGAGACTGATGAAGAGTAGCTGACAGAAGTTGCGAAATCATCAGCGCTTGTTCTCGTGGGGGACTTCAACTTCGCAGACATATCCTGGAAGCACAACACAGCCCAGAGAAAGCAGTCTAGGAGGTTTCTGGAGAGCGTGGAAGATAGCTTCCTGACGCAGCTGGTTAGTGAGCCTGACAGTGGAGGTGCCCCACTAGACCTTCGGTTCACAAACAGAGAAGGACTGGTGGGAGATGTGGGGGTTGGAAACTGTCTTGGGCAGAGTGACCATGAAATTGTAGAGTTCTCCATTCTTGGAGAAGCCAAGAAGGGGACCAGTAAAACCACAGTCTTGGACTTCTGGAGGGCTGACTTTGAACTGTTCAGGACACTGGTTGGCAGAGTCCCTTGGGAGGCGGTTCTGAAGGGCAGAGGAGTCCAGGAAGTCTGGGCACTCTTCAAGAAGGAAATCTTAATAGCTCAGGAGTGGTCTATCCCCACATGCCCAAAGACAAGCCAGCGGGGAAGAATATCAGCCTGGCTGAACAGAGAATTGTGGCTTCAGCTTAGGAGAAAAAAGAGGTTTTATACTCTTTGGAAAAGAGGATGGGCCACTCGGGAGGACTATAAGGATGTTGTAAGGCTGTGCAGGGACAAAATTAGAAAGCCCAAAGCTCATCTGGAGCTCAATCTGGCTACTGCCATTAAAGACAACAAAAAATGTTTTTACAAATACATCAACACAAAAAGAAGGACTAAGGAGAATCTCCATCCTTTACCGGATGTAGGTGGAAACTTAGTTACAAAAGATGATGAAAAGGCTGAGGTGCTTAATGCCTTCTTTGCCTCAGTCTTTAGCATCAAAACCAGTTGCTGTCTGGATACCCCGTATCCCATACCCTGAGCTGGTGGAAGGGGACAGGGAGCAGGATGTGGCCCTCACAATCCACGAGGAAATGGTTGGTGACCTGCTACAGCACTTAGATGTACCCAATTCGATGGGGCCAAATGGGATCCACCCAAGGGTACTGAGAGAACTAGCAGAAGAACTGGCCAAGCCACTTTCCATCAGTTATCAGCAGTCCTGGCTATCAGGGGAGGTCCCAGTCAACTTGCAGCTAGCAAACGTGACACCCATCTACAAGAAGGGACGGAGGGTAGACCCAGGGAACTATAGGTCTGTCAGTTTGACCTCAGTGCCAGGGAAGCTCATGGAGCAGATTAACTTGAGTGTCATCATGTGGCACTTACAGGGCAGCCAGGTGATCAGGTCCCGTCAGCATAGGTTTAGGAAAGGCAGGTCCTGCTTGACGAACCTGATCTCCTTCTATGACAAAGTGAAACACTTAGTGGATGAGGGAAAGGCTGTGGATGTGGTCTATCTTGACTTCAGTAAGGCTTTTGACACTGTTTCCAACAACATTCTCCTCAAGAAACTGGCTGCTCATGGCTTGGACCGGCGCATGCTTTATTGGGTTGAAAACTGGCTGGGTAGCTGGGCCCAAAGAGTCATGGTGAATGGAGTCAAATCCAGCTGGAGGCCGGTCACTAATGGAGTCCCCTGGGGTTCAGTACTGGGGCCAGTCCTCTTTAATATCTTATCGATGATCTGGATGAGGGGATCGAGTGCACTCGCAGTAAGTTTAAGGGATGACAAGACCATAATCTCTAAATCCTATGTAGGGTCAGCATTCAAAAGGTTTTGTAATCCACCAACCAGACTCCAATGACATGAAGTGCTAGATAAATTCATACCAGAAAATACTAATTCAGGCAGTCATTGCAATAACTTGAGAGGTTGAGATGTCTGCAATGAACCATGGTCACTGGAGGAAAAAAAAAAAAAAACAAAAAAAACACGATATATAACTTTAGTTTAAGTAGGAATTAATTCTTAGAAATCTATAAACTCTTCTGGCTAGTTACTCTGGACCTGAGGACAGAGACATCAATAAATTATTAATTTCTATTATTTAAAAATATATCCTTATTAAACAGATAGCTGCTTGGACTGAGGATATTACTGCTCAGAACCCAGACCTTGTTTCTCGAAGTGTAATTGGGGAAACATATGAAGGACGGCCAATGTACCTTCTCAAGGTAAGTGCTTTGATTTCTCTATATTTTGTGCACTACTTATACTATAAATTTAGCAACACTCCTGTGAGCCATGTGAATGGTCTATCTCTATAATCTCTCCATCTGGCATTTGCAAATCCATTTGCTCTAACAGGATCTATAAATGTTGGGCTATCTAGCAACAACAAATTTGTTTGTATCTTCATCAGGTACAATTTTTTGGAATAACTTTTATGAAAAAATAAGATACAATTAATTAAATACGGATGAGAGAATTAAGATTATTCACCCAAAATTGCATCAGCATCTCTTATCCAACCAAACAAGACCAACTACTAGAAACACTACAGGAAATATAAGTGCAGAATAATCAAATAATCGTGGGAGAGAAGGCTTATCTGCATTAATACAAATAAAATCATTATGATTGTATGGTGTTAGCTTGAATATCACAGTCAGCTACAGTTGAGAACACTCCATAGACTTTCATTTAATCAAGGAATGCTACATTTATATGAAGTTTCACACTCTTTAGGTCAACATGCTGTCTGACTTATTCTACATACAAATTATCTCATTTGGAATCTGTTTTATCTTGTTTTTTATCCATAGTTGGGAAAAAGTGGTACAAATAAGAAGGCCATCTTTATGGATTGTGGTTTCCATGCAAGAGAGTGGATCTCCCCTGCTTTCTGCCAGTGGTTTGTGAAAGAAGTCAGTAAGCTTAACAATCAAAATGTGCTTTACAAAACGCAACTATTTTTAACTACTTAAACTAGATCTTAATATCTCGCCCTGTAATCTTTGAGCATCTTAAGACTATGTGAGCATGTGTAAGTAACAACTAAAAAGGTTACTTATAGTCTGTAAATTCATCTTTGTACCTGTAGTCAGAGGAAGGTGAGAGACAAGTAAACAAGTCTAGTAATACTATAGTTATGTAGTCATGTTCTTTACATAGTCATAACGAACAGGAAAAAGGGAAAGTTCAGGGACATGTCAGAAAGCATCCAAATGTGTCAAAATAGCTGCCTTCTCCAGAACCAGGTGCTGGATTCCCTGCAAGCAGTCTTTCTCAGTAGGACAACAGGAATGATGGAAACCTACCCTCAGCTAAGCACAGTCAGAATGCACTGAGGAATGCACTCAAGAGGAGGAAGATTATAGTTTAAGCTCCCTAAACTCCACTTAGGAATAGGGAAATGTGTATATTTCCCTTTGAGCTGTCATGTTAAGTTGCACAGAATGGCTTCTAAAACATTAAAATATATTCAAGAAAGCCTCACAGGTGCAACTGGCTTCACTTCAGGCTGGGACGCTTCAGGCCATAAATGAAAAAAATTACCTCATATCTCTTTTCCTTCTCACCATCACCAATATAAAGCAGGTGGGAGTTATCAAACATTGCACAGTCTTCTGTAAAGAAAATAGGTACATTCTTCTTCGGGTGGGGAGGGGAAGGCCGGGGAATCGATCATCTTATCAGAACAGCTTACTGATCGAATCTCAAATTTTGTAACAATTTCTGCTTGAAGATTTAAAACGAAACTAAACAAACAGAATGAGTAGCTGGAATTTAAAACCCAAATAAAGGAAAGCCAAAGTACTTGAATAAGCCATGCTGGCAAAGACATTGGTGGCAAGTACAATCTCCATCTTCCCAGACAGCCATGCGGTTTTGTGTAATGAGTAGTAGAAATTGAAAGTGACATGTCAGTGGAGTCAATGGGAATGTTATTTCATTATCTCCCAAAAAGGCTGCAGACAGCCTTATGTGCTACCATTTTTCTCACAGCTGTAGTGATGTGAATTGCTGACATTTTTACCAGATGATCACTTAATTCATGGATGTGCCTGACACCAACAGAGGCTCTGCACAGTGGATTCAAGTGTAGATAGGTAGGAACACTTTAAAAGCACAGTCCTCTGAAAACCATCAGTGGTTCACCTGGGATTGCTTCTAGACATAAAAGTCAAAAACTACAGAAAAAACATGAGCAAGGTAGATTATCATATGTATCTAAAAGGAAAGAAAAGAAAAAAAAAAAAAAGGCAAAAAACAATAAACAAATAACAATAAAAAAAAGGGGGGGGTAAATTCTAGTGATCTAATATCGCTTTTCTATCCAACTTGTCTGCTTCCTAGTTACAGGAAAATAGATGCCATTCTCCATTGCATTGCTCCTTATGTTTTCCTTTATACCTGTATAGAGTAAAGGAATCATGGGCTCACCAAGCCTCTTAGAGCAAATCTCCATGATTAATGGAAATTCAGTTGACATTGACTTAAATCTGTGAACAAGCATACATAGTGCCAGGTCATGAGCAATCAGGATATGTTCTTATGTACATTATTCAATGTATGTGACTGGAAAAGTGCAAGAAAAAATGTGCCACCCTAATAATACATGTACCTGACATTATGACTGGAAATGTGTAAGGATGTTCTCTGAAATATGCTTTTTAATTCTTGTTAGTTCTGAAATTTGTCTATACAACAGATACCAAAAACAGGAAATGATTTGAAAATAAATAATTTAAAATAAAAACAAACCTTTAAGTTGACAGGATGTAGTAAAGATATATGGACCGGCACTCTGTTCTGTCTTTAAACAAGAAATTAGTAGATGGTAATCTCTCCCCAGGGATTTATTATCCTGTTCAAAAATCAACACTGCTTTAGCATGTAATTTATCCACCAAAGTAAGATGGCTCTCCAACAGCAGTGTGGTATGAGTCAGTCTAAATCATCTAGGTATATGTAACATCAGAGCTGCCACTTCACACGGTGGAGTGACCTGCATGACTTTGCCCACCACATTAATTCCTGATCTAGACCCAGGCATTTAAATGCATACAGGAGATGTTTTCATCCCATAAAGATATCATCAATTCTTTCTAACTCTCTCCAACTAGGCTGTTGAGACCTATGGAAAAGATAATGTCATGACCAGACTTCTCAACAACCTGGACTTCTATGTTTTGCCTGTTCTTAATATTGATGGTTACATTTACACTTGGACAAATGTAAGTACATTCTTCTTTCTCAAAAAAAAAAATAAAAAAATCTGGCTGTCTAAGCCAATGGTTAAAACTTTTCTTACTTTTGATCTGCATTTCACCATTTTATTTTAGGACCGTATGTGGAGAAAGACACGCTCTAAAAATTCTGGTAGCTTTTGCATTGGTACTGATCCCAACCGGAATTTTGATGCTGGCTGGTGCAGTAAGTGTCTCCTAACAGTTGCTGCAACAATCATACAGGAATACAATAGCCAAAATATTTAATTATAGGTTTTCTCCTACATGTTGGTCCATCTCATTTTTGAGTCAAGATCACCAATATAGCACTGTAGAATATCTTGTATTAAATTTGGGGGCAATATGGGGAAAAAACAGTCCTTGTTTACTAGTGTCATCAGTATGGCTACTTCCATGAACAGAAGAGTTCAGAACAGAAGCCAGAATAGTTCTATTTTGATTGGTTTCACTCAGTGGAGAGGGGTGCCTTTTGAGTGGTTCTCACCTCACTGGCTCCCGGAAGCATCTTAGAGCTGAGGGAGATATGCAAGGAAAAGATTAAGTACTGAAGCAAATGATTTCCAAAACATTTAGACAAAGTAGGGCTTTGCATCAATACTCATGTCTTTTCCCATATGCACACAATACATACTACAGAGCATATTTACTTAATACTATGTCACGTTCTCCAGTGTCTTAACTATGCAAGAAGAAATTCTCTCTTCTGATATGTGTGTGTCAGTAGGATTTCCAAGTCATATTTATGAAAGTGGTGTAGAATCACTCTCTTAACAACCAACATTTTTGTTAAATATTCATTAAATTTACTATTTTTTTTCCAGGTATTGGGGCCTCAAGAAGACCCTGTGAGTCCACTTACTGTGGCTCTGCACCTGAGTCTGAAAAGGAGACCAAGGCTTTGGCTGATTTTATTCGTGAACATCTTTCTACAATCAAAGCATATCTGACTATTCACTCCTATTCCCAGCTGCTACTGTTTCCTTATTCATATACTTACAAATACCCAGAGAATTATGAGGAACTGGTAAGTAGAAGCTCTTTGTCATTTTGATATAATGAAAAGAATAAGAAAAAATCACTCGCTGTTTAGGTCTGTAAGACTTCAGGCACTTAGCTGCTCTTGGCTTGGACAGGCATACACTTTGTTGGGTTAGAAACTGGCTGAGTAGCCGGGCCCAAAGAGTTGTGGTGAATGGAGTCAAATCCAGGTGGAGGCCAGTCACCAGTAGAGTTCCCCAGGCCTCAGTACTGGGGCCAGCTTTCTTTAACCTTTATTGATGATCTGGATGAGGGGATCGAGTGCACCCGGAGTAAGTTCGCAGATGACACCAAGTTAGGTGCATGTGTTGATCTGCTTGAGGGTAGGAAGGCTCTGCAGGAGGATCTGGATAGGCTGGACCGATGGGCTGAGGTCAGCTCTATGAAGTTCAACAAGGCCAAGTGCCGGGTCCTGCACCTGGGGCACAATAACCCCAACCACTGGGTGATGAGTGGTTGGAAAGCTGCCTGGCAGAGAAGGACCTGGCAGTGATGGTTTATAGTCGTCTGAAATGAGGATGAAATAGCTAGGGAAAAATGAGGACGTTTTTGTCAAAACTGTTACTAAAAACAGTTACACACAGAACAGTTGGAAAAATAAAATCAGTTCTGAGGCCTTTCTAAAGAGGCCTCAACTGAAACACACCTTTTATGTGGAAGAAGAGGGGATCAATATTGTATTTTAAGTTACAACAACTCTTTTATCTATCCAAGATTAAGGACACACCCTAGTACCATTTACATAAGATAAAACAGTCTGCAGTATAATCTAGGGAAAAAAAAAAAAAGAGTGAGGTTAAAAATATTAAATCTATATAAAAGTTGCAAACATTTTATAAGGCCAATAATCAACAATCAGGAATAATAAAATTACCTCAGTTCTTTGGCATAATAGCAGCTAGAAGCTGTTGGCAGGGAAAGCAGCATAGCAAAACAAAACAAACAAATCTTGATTCCCCCTCTTTTCAGGATGCTGCCAACAGGCATCCAAGGCAACAATATTAAGTGTGCCGGTCTGCTGTGGAGGCTTGACAGATTTATGATCTCCCAAGTAGATGTCATAATTTCAAAGCACAAATGAAAGCTGGGGCCAACAGTGAAGTTTCTTGTTGCATTTTTTTACAGCCTAAAAAGAGAGGACGAAATCTACATGAAAATTTTGCCTTCTCAATTTATTTTGCAGAAGGTTTTAATTGTAATTATTCCAGGGAACTAAAGTAACTTCTTGTCTTCAGTTTTTACAAAAGTATTAACATTTCACACATTGCAGTTCAGTCTCAAGTAATAAACAACATAAAAACCTTGAGCTGCTTTATTGTCAAGATCACAAAGTTCCCATGTGTTAAAAAACTGTATGACATTCTGCCCAACTATTTGAACCAAGAGCAAATGTGATGAAACATAACTAAAAGTACAGCATGTTTCTCACAGTATTAAATCAAAAAAGTTTACATCAACAGCCCAGTATTAAAAAATATAGTAAATCCTATCCATTAAAACAATCCTTAACAATAAGAACTTATGTGATTTTTCTACATTTTCACATTCTTTTATCAAATTATAATTTTGTATTATCAATGCTCTACTCCAATATACGATTTAATGAATCACCCTATCGTTCTGCAGTTTTGAGCAGTAAGAATTCTCTTCCTGCCATAGAGAATGAGTCTACAATTACTATTCAGCATAAAAAGTTAAGAATGCTTAAGAATGCAAACTGTATATTTCTCTTCAACCATTTGATTTAATTTCATAAGTGAGTCTTTTCACTGTCACTTTACCTTATATTTTATATTGAGCCCAATGATCCCAGACGGCATTCCATTATTTTCCTTTACAAAGCAATCATGAACCTCACCATCATGACAAGGTGACCCACTGAGGTGTTTTCATGTCTTAATTACAGGAAAACATTTCTTCTACTGGTGATCCCAACAAAAAGACAGTGTGGTCCCAGAGAGGTTCAGCTTCTGTAGTATTTTACTTTAAAAAGATTTTTTTCTTGCCAAAAGTCCTTTTGAAGAATAAGATCAGAGTATCATCCAATCAAGCTTGCCTATAGTTGGGGTTATTAAACAAAAAGATCCCAATTCACTCCCACACCAGTGAATTAAAATGCTGACTTCCACAAGCTCTGGGTCAGGTTCAAAAGTGCAGCTTTTCAGGCTACTTCAAATAACTAAAGCACATTAATCTGAGTTGTGACTAAATAAATTTAAGAATTTTCCATCAACAATTGTATTTGCTTAAAATGATACACCTACAAAGAGAGATATTATGTTGCATGCCAATCATTATTTCATGTCTAAATTTACTATATAGATTTGGAATTTAGGGAAATCTGAAAAATTAGATTCTCAACCTTTCATATAAATTGTTCAGGCAAATAAGAGGACCATAAGTCAATTGTCAAATGAAGAAGCAAAAATTATAGTGCCATTATATTATCTTAAATATTATTTTTACTCTGACATATGTAATAAATTATAGGAAATATAACTACAATTTCTTATCTCTTTCAGTGAGCAGCTTGACATGGTTAAACAAAATTTCATGTCTGCTTATCATTAATAACATTATGTTCTGTTGTATTTAATTAAAGGTAGCATAATACACTGGGCTTTGTGCTGCATTCCAATGTCTGAGATACAAATGGCACAAAAATTGAGTCATTTGAGATTGAAAACACTAAGCCTACAGAAGAGAAAGATGTAGAGAAGGCTTGTACCTTCCTTTCATGCAAGAGTATTGAGCAGCGTCCAATATCCTTGGGGCTTAAAAGACTTTGTTTGCTCACTGCCTCAAGAAACCACCAGAAAGCATAAAACTATTCTGGTTTTGATTTCTCAGGTAGAAAACGGCACTCTGTGAGTCCCAGACATCCTTTATGCTTCATCCTTCATTGCTATAGATAATCAGAACAACTTCTAATTTATTGCAACTTGCTTTGAGTGGAGGATTAGGACTATCCTTCAGCCACCCCCAGTACTAGGCTGTAAAACAGGTGATGAAAGTCACAAGTGTCTATTGCTTCCCAAGCCTTTACATCCTTCTGCTCAGAGGTAGGAGGAGCTTGAAGATCTCAACCCCATGGTACGCAAGAATTTTCCCCCAGTTCTTCTCCCTGCAATTATGGTTGGGTGGTTTTGTTTGTTTGTGTTTTTCCCTCCTGGGATGCTACACAGAACTTTCACCGCTATCCAAACAATATTTGAACAAATACAAACACCCAAGACAGGAAAATCTAGGTCAGAATTTCTCAGAAGTTACACAATATTCCTGTGATGACTCCTTGAAATAAATATGTACTCTGATTTGGTGGATCACATTTTGCTTGCTTCATAATCCTCACTTGTCTCGTTCTTTACTATACCCCAGAGAGCTACCCTGCACACAGAATACATGCTTGAATCCATCTCCTGCTGAGAACAGAAGCATTAGCTCTTCACAATTAAAAAAATGTGCTTGGCAAGGCCAGGATCTCTCTCCACCCCAAAAAGATTCTTTTTATCTTGATTTTACTATTCACATATTTGTCCTCTTGTAATAAAACCTGTGCATTTAATCACAATTTTCATAAAAATTTCAGCCCATATATTTTAATCAGTTCAGATTTTGGCCATGGTTTCCTATAATGTCACCTTATAAGAAATAATAAATAATGAATAATGCTTTCCTCATTTTCAGCAAAAACAAATCTAGCTTTATCAGTTCATGTTTGTATTTGCATTGGCTCTGAACTATGAATTAATAGAGCAGAGGAATGTCCATCATGCTCTCTCTTCCTTCCCAGGTTCAATTCTCTCTCTTAGCTGAGCAACAAACTAGGGGCCAAATACATGCCTGCAGCCAGCTCATATTCTGTTAGATTAGTGTATTTGTATTATTACTGTTTGGTAGGCTACAGATTATTATATTAACTCACAAATTAATATAATTTTCTAGACATGGAATTTCCACATTTGTTGTTGTTTAAGATCACTGAAATGAGTCTTCCATGTGGGGTTGGTCTACCATTTTGTTTCTTCTTAAGCCCTTAAAATAGAACATAGTAGAAGGTGGAGATATGCCTAGAGTCTATCCAGCATGCAAGAAGAGTGAATTTCAAATATATTGTATGACTTTGTAAATATTAGTCTGATTATTTAACCTGATGGCTAGGAGCAAAGTCTTTTAATTCCTGATTTAATTCTTAAATGTTTAAGATACATGAATACCTGTAGTAAGGAATTTTTGAACATCAAAAATCCTTTCATCTGAGGGATTCAGACATAACAATTTTTGAGTTGCAAAATCTCCTGTTGTTTTATATGTGCTGTTTCAAACTTCTGTGATTGTACTACTTGTTACAAGTAAACATTCAGTAAAGAAACTGGGAAGCACAGAAAATGCAAGCAGGCAGAAAAGCAAAATTTGGAAACTCTTTCACTGAGCTTGCCACAACAGAACTACTTGGTACTAACAGTCTATTGTAAAAATGATGTTTTTAGTAGCAGATTCTTCGAGATGAAGCTGATGTGTGAACCTGGCTCCAAGACAAGATTCCTCCAGTTGTATGGCAGGTTCACCTTAACTCAGTCACACTGCAAACCCTCTCACCAGGGATCGATTTCTTACCTAGTCTAAGACCGCCTTAGAGGAGCTAGCTTGCAAAGAAAAAAGAAGCACTATACTAAAGTCCTCCACTTGGCTGGATTTCCTAGGCTCTTAGGGGAGATGCTTAACTATCAACAACAACAGAATAGTGAACTAAATTACACATCAATCACGGACTTTGAGAGGAGTCTGTTTTTACTGGCAAAACAGAAAGCCTCGCAAGTTTTAGCTTCACTTGGCTGTAGTTAACTTTGCAAATACCACTTTTTCAGCCTCTCATTACAAAGGAAATCAAGGGAAGCTTAAGTAGCACACAAGACAGAAGTGAAGGGAAAATACAGTTTTCAGCCTCAGGCAAATCAATTTGCAGTCCAGTGAGAGAAGAGAGCAAGAGGTCCAGACAGTCAATGAACAGGCGTCTCCAGATCACCACCAGATTATGATGGCAAAGGGAATTGCCTACATGCAGCAGCTGCACAGTCAACATCCCTGAGGTGTTTCTAAATAGTCAGTTTGCTGGCAAGTCTGTCCCGAAGAGTAAAATAAAGGAGCTGCTCCTCCAAAAAATTACCTATTAACAGGCAGAAGATGCTTAGCCTGATAAATTACATTGTTAGTTCAAAACTCCAGATGCCATAGAGAGAGGCCAGTAAGCCACATCCTTCATGAAGTAAATGTTCGTAGCTGCAGTGTAAACACAGATGGATGGGCAGTGCAGGAAATCCTACCTCTGCTGAGGTGACCTGCCCGCTGAGTTCAGCAGCAAGTCGGAGGCTGAAGAGCCTTTTCTGCTTGCAGCTACAAAGTATTAATCTGGAGTTATTTGGAGGACTTCTGGGCACCAGTTGTTTCTTGGCTACTATAACTCTGAGCAGAATTTTCCTTGTAACAGAGAGATTCTTGACAGTCAAGAAAACAAACAAACCACAACAATTGAGTTAAGCTAGTTATAGAAATAAATTTTGAAAATCAGTCAATAGTAAAGAGTATTCTCAAAGGACAAAAAGACAGACATGCCTCTCTTTGTAGCTGTGCAAATAACACACTAGCATGAAATGTTGCCTATTATTTATATAGCTCTGTATAAGTCACTGAGTTAGTTCCTCTTTACAGATGGTTTTGAATACTTTTTTATTTATTTTTTTTCCTCTTATTTTATATTTAGACCCACGAGAATCTACTTCATTTTTATTATTCCTGTTTTCTATATCACAAGAAAGAGGTGACTTTAGTTCCTACAAACTTGAATTTTGTTTTGACCTTCGGATTTTGGACTATAAATCTATTAGGACAGCAACAGAGACAGAGTAGCTTAACAAAGAAAAAAAATCAGATATCAAAACTTCTGACAAAGATTCATTTCATGTTGAAGTCATAAATGCTCGGTCATGTTCTTCAGCTAATGAAGAGGGTCATTTAAAATACCACCTTGGGAAAATACAACCTGGGGAATTTAAGGAAGTTGTTTATCTGAATTCCAGTCTCCATACAGCTGAAAACCCCAACTGCTCTTTCTACAAATCTCTCTTTTTACAACTTCCAGGCTAATAATAAAATATCCCTTGGGTAAAAAGATTTCCTGACATAGTTTTTGCATATCTGTGCTGGTATGACTTGACGCAATCATTTGACAGAGTGAAAGGTATGCCCCACTCTTTCATTACAGCAGCTTTGCTCTTTTGTTGCCCCTACAATGCATTTTTCTAAAGAGGGAGCAAATATTAATTACCATCAGGTCCATACATAGGATAAAACTATCTTTCCAAATTTTGTTTTCACTTTTTTTTTTTTCTTTTTTGGAAAGAATAAGAATCAGCTTACATTTACTATTACATGTTTACTATTGGCAAATTTAACTCAATCTCAGCTGCTGATTAAATGTACGTATTATAAAAATAAAAAAGAAGCCTGAAAAAAATGATATCACTAGAAAATACTACTCTCCAACCTCTACAATTTCCTCAACAAGTGTTAAAATGATTATGAATTAAAAAAAGAGTCAGTTTCAGGGGACTTTAGAACAAAACAAAACAAAACCATACAAACAACAACAACAAAATCACACTGGAGAGAGCTCAGCTACCCCAGTTGTTATGAATCCCAGACTGTTAAATGCAAAGCAACATTATATCTACAATAGGTTGTGTTTTGATAACAGAGGCCAGAAACAAAACCTCACATTCAGGTACAGACAGTTTTATATATGGAAGGACAAGCTTCAAATACTCTTTGGCCTACTTTGCTTAAATATTCTTTATACAATAAAATGACCACAGATTTCTATAGTAAACTCCTACAGTTCTGGGATGTTTAAAATCCAGCACCTGGGAGTGGAGAAACACTTGCAACCCTGTGCTAGACTAGGCAGCTGTGTTTGTAGTAAAGCAAACACATTTTGATGCTGTTTTGTAGAAGCTAAGAAAGGTCTCTCACTAAACTAAGATTTTTCCAAACGCATTGTCCAATGTGCAATTTTGAGTAATTTACAGGAATACTTGAAGCATAAGGATGAACATAGAATACATGTATTATACAATCTCTCTTCCACTGGGAAGTAAGCCAGAGTATAACCTACAGAGAAAGAAAGGGCTTGAGGAAATTCCTGGAATAGTAAGCTGTTCAGCTGTAAGCTATAAAGAAAATATGGCAACCCATCGCTTATTCTTATACTGCACATCTGTTTTCAAAAATCACTCATATTTATCATCTGCTAGTAATAGTTTTCATGTTTTATTACCAACATGCTGTATAATGAAGAACTGGAAAAGCCACACGTTCCAAAGAAAAGCCTGTAATTTTCCTTAATGCAAATATACAAAGCTTCACAGTGCTATTGATGGGCCTGATCCAACCCTCACTGAAATCAGTGGGAGTTGAATGAGTCCTTCTGTGCACAGGAAATGAATTGAAATTAATGAGACTACATATGGTTCCAAGGTAATTTATGCCTTTTCTGGCTGTTAATATTTATAAGACTTTAATCTGCTTCCACTTACAGGAGTGTTCAACTTCACTGACTAAACTGGCTCTACTCTGAATTTATAGCTCCATGAACAGAAGGAAAAGAAAGGTTATTGTGCGTTCACAATTTACTGTGCAAGGTTATTTAGTTTTAATCTTGTACAAGTTTCTTCTCAGTGTAGAAGGTATTGTTAGCTATTGTCCCTTACCTATATAGCAGGCTATACACCAAGAGAGCTATACACAAACCGGACTATACTCCAGACTACAAACCATTAGATCTTGAAGAACAAGCTCAATACTGACAAGCTGTGCATTGGCAGCTACTGACACCTAATAATTTTCAAAGGTACACAAGAGTTCACAAATAAAAACTTTCCAAACACTGCTTTTCAGATTATTTAACAGTGCATTTACTTAGATTCACTCAAAAAGCTTCTACAAATCTGCATTTATACTTCTTCCCCTACAGAATTCCATCGCTAGTGCTGCAGTCAAACAGCTGGCCACTTTGTACAATACTGAATATACATACGGCCCAGGAGCTGCAACAATCTGTGAGTACTGGCCTAAACTTACCAACTACACTAAGTGCTAGTCAGACTCTGAAATGCAGTTTTTTAGTGACTTTTGTTCCTCTTGATAAGCATTCAACTTCCTTCCTCACAAGCATATTCCCAGAGGTATATGCAATCGCTTATGTCTAAAATAGGGAACAATATATGCCGTAAGGATGCCAGGGAGTGTGTGGCCCCAGGAAGGTAAACAGATGTGATAATGTGTTCAGGAATTCATGTGCGTAGCATGAATTCCCAAAATCTGCCCAGTTTAGATTTAAATATAAAATCTGACCCTGAATTTTTCTATATTTCCAGCATCTTTAAGTCAAAGTAAAAAATTATTTGAATGCTAAAGAATAGTTCAACCACTTTACCAACACCTTTAATTATTTCTTTACCTTTGCATTATGGTCTGAGGAATGTACCAGCTATAATTCCATTCTTTTATACTCCTTGGGAACTCAGCTGTCAGTACATAGCCTTAGCTGTGTCAGAAGATGATCTGTGGCCAGTTCTAGATTTCTAGAACTTGTATACATCAATATTTAAGAGCTCTTAATTGCCTTAAGTACAGAAACTGATCTCTTCCTAATCTTACTTTTCTTAAATAAAAAAAACTTTTAAAACCTTTGAAAAGTAACCCCCTTTAAAAAAAATATATATGGACATTTTTTCCTTTAAATCTATTTTAGTGATGCTTAGCAATTTTGGAAGCTCCTTCCTTAGGAAAAGAAAAAGAGACTACTTTCACTGTACCAAAGTACTAGAATGGTAATGTACTATTCTTCCAGAAGAAAAGGATCCAACTAATATCCCAGATATGTGGTTCTTTCAGATCTGTATGAATCTCAAAAGTGATTTCTCTTTTGCAAAAACTACTTGTTTCTGCTATCAAATCTTTCTAAACAGCCCTATAGAAGCATGCCATTCTCCTGCTCCCTAGACACCATGGCATGCCCACCGTATTGATAAGGAGGGAACAGGATAACTGGTTAAGATTTCCATGTACACATCAGCTGAAAAGGAGCTCACAAATGGCCTAAATCAAAGAAGTCTTGCCACGAGAAAGAGAAGTTAATCAATTCGCAAAATATACTTTTTTATCACTTTAGTCTATATTTCTAGCTTTGTGACTTGACATTTCCACTTTTTCAATTATATTTTATTCATTCTTTTTATCAGATCCTGCTGCAGGGGGCTCTGATGACTGGGCTTATGATCAAGGCATCAAGTACTCTTTCACTTTTGAGCTCCGAGACACTGGCTATTATGGCTTTCTTCTCCCTGAATCTCAGATAAAGCCAACCTGTGAGGAGACTTTGCTTGCTGTTAAATACATTGCCAATTATGTCCTTGATCACTTGTATTAGAATGAATTTCTAAAAACTATTAAAGAAAGATTTATTCAAAGGCATCTTCCTCTTCATTCTTCAATAGTTTTTTTGTTTTTTTTTTTAAACTTATTGCTCTGAATTGCATCCTTACTCCATCATAGGTCAATACAAAACTTTGAGATAAATTATATATTTTATAAAGGCAACTGTTATAATTAGGGAGGGGGGATGAAAGACAATCCTTGCTAGTAAAGCGTGCATGCCCGTACACTTGCCTGATCTTTTGAGATCCACATCATTAAGTACAAGTTTTCAATTACTTTTCCCTACCAACCTCGTCTCCGTATTTATTTATTTTTTATTTGGAATTACCTGGCTATATTTCAATGCTAACAACACAGTGTTTGGAGAATTTCTCTAGTGACTGGATTTGGCATAAATAAGCCAATCCTGTATACATGTATTTTGACTGTTAAAACACATTTTTAAAGGAATGGCACTCTCAGGCAATGAAATTGGATGTTGACTTCACTGCAATTGCACAGATAGAAAAAAGAACGTATACTAATTCTCTCACAAAATAGGATTGTGAAGACCGTCAGACAATTAATGTCTGACCTCCAAGTCAGCTTGCACTGTGGCAGCTACTGATTTCTTCCCATCACTAATAGGTGGGATTTCTCACTCAGGTTCCTATAATTTCTTCTGGTAAATATAGCACATACTTCTGTCTTTAATATCATGACTTCCATGTCTTTCACCATGTCTTCTGTTCTCCCTTGTCTCTGACACTCCTTCCCCTCAAGCCCTCCCTAGCTTTCTCTCTTTATCTTTCTCTCTTTTATTGTGTTCAGTATAGTAACCTTCCAAACTGAAAGTTTAATATTTTAAACTCTTGACAAACCAAAAGGTGAGAAAATACAAGGAACAGGAAGTTGAAACATTCTTCCTTTCTTCCTGAACTGATATCAAAATAATTTTAAGCTTATTAACCTAAAACTTGCTTTAAAATGCTCTACAGCCATACAGCCTACACTCACAATCTTTTCAAAGAGCTGACCAAGACCTACCTCAGATTAAGACTGTTAGGACTTGGTTTTGGTAACCATAAAAACCCCAAATGCATTACATCTGAGTTAATATGTGCAGTTTACAAATCAGAAAGATGAATTATGCTTACAAGTAGCAGAGACAATCAGCAAATTTATTTTCCACTGTGTAATAAAGTATGATGCAATCTAAATTTTATTTAAACAGTATGTGAAAATACCCATGTTGTTTTTTTGTTTGTTTGTTTTTAAAGTGTCCTGTGGGCCATATTCTTCCCTGATGCAGCTCAGTTAGGTCAATGTGACCATGTGCTCTAATCCAGGGGACTAGTTTACCTTTTGAGTATGGTGGTGTATTTAAAACTTGCAACAAGATGACTTTACTAAAAACAAAGGTTGAGATCTACCAGAAAAGACAGATTAAATCCATTTGCTCATCTCAGTGATGAACATGGCATAGAAGACTCATGTGAAATGAAGCATTTTATAGTAAAGATGGATATGGGACACCAGACACATTCTGAGGGGAGTTCCTTGTGGGGGACTTCAACTTCTCAGACATATCCTGGAAGCGCAACACAGCCCAGAGAAAGCAGTCTAGGAGGTTTCTGGAGAGCATGGAAGATAGCTTCCTGATGCAGCTGGTTAGTGAGCCTACCAGGGGTGGTGCCCCGCTAGACCTTTGGTTCACAGAGAAGGACTGGTGGGAGATGTGGTGGTTGGAAGCTGTCTTGGACAGAGTGACCACAAAACAGTAGAGTTCTCTATTCTTGGCAAAGTCAGGAGGGGGACCAGTAAAACAGCTGTCTTGGAGTTCTGGAGGGCTGACTTTGAACTGTTCAGGACACTGGTTGGCAGAGCCCCTTGGGAAGCAGTCCTGATGGACAGAGGAGTCCAGGAAGTCTGGGCACTCGTCAAGAAGGAAAGCTTAATGGCTCAGGAGCGGTCTGTCCCCACGTGCCCAAAGATGAGATTGAGTGGTAGAGTGGCCTGGCTGAACAAAGAGTTGTGGCTTGAGCTTAGGAGAAAAAAAGAGAGGATCTGATCTTTGGAAAAGAGAGCAGAATCCTCAGAAGGATTATAAGGATGTTGTAAGACTGTGTAGAGACAAAATTAGAAAGCCCAAAGCTCATCTGGAGCTCAGTCTGGCTATTGTTGTTAAAGATAAAAGAAAACGTTTTTATAAATACATTAACACAAAAAGGAAGACTAAGGAGAATCTCCATCCTTTACCGGATGTAGGTGGAAACTTAGTTACAAAAGATGATGAAAAGGCTGAGGTGCTTAATGCCTTCTTTGCCTCAGTCTTTAGCAGCAAGACCAGTTGTTCTCCAGACACCCTAAGCTTGTGGAAGGGGATGGGGAGCAGGATGTGGCCCTCACAATCCACGAGGAAATGGTTGGTGACCTGCTACAGCACTTAGATGTACCCAATTCGATGGGGCCAAATGGGATCCACCCAAGGGTACTGAGAGAACTAGCAGAAGAACTGGCCAAGCCACTTTCCATCAGTTATCAGCAGTCCTGGCTATCAGGGGAGGTCCCAGTCAACTTGCAGCTAGCAAACGTGACACCCATCTACAAGAAGGGACGGAGGGTAGACCCAGGGAACTATAGGTCTGTCAGTTTGACCTCAGTGCCAGGGAAGCTCATGGAGCAGATTAACTTGAGTGTCATCACGTGGCACTTACAGGGCAGCCAGGTGATCAGGTCCCGTCAGCATAGGTTTAGGAAAGGCAGGTCCTGCTTGACGAACCTGATCTCCTTCTATGACAAAGTGACGCGCTTAGTGGATGAGGGAAAGGCTGTGGATGTGGTCTATCTTGACTTCAGTAAGGCTTTTGACACTGTTTCCAACAACATTCTCTTCAAGAAACTGGCTGCTCTTGGCAGACTCTCATACACTTCGTTGGGTTAGAAACTGGCTGGGTAGCTGGGCCCAAAGAGTCATGGTGAATGGAGTCAAATCCAGATGGAGGCCACTCACCAGTAGAGTCCCCCAGGCCTCTAGTACTGTGAGACCAGTAGAGTCCCTCAGCACCTCGAGTACTGTGTTCAGTTTTGGGCACCTTGCTACAAGAAGGACATCGAGGTGCTCAAGAGAGCCCAGAGAAGGGCAACAAAGCTGATGAGGGGTCTGGAGAACGAGTCTTACGAGGAGCGGCTGAGGGAGCTGGGATTGTTCAGCCTGAAGAAGCGGAGGCTCAGGGGTGACCTTATTGCTCTCTATTAAGTACATTAAAGGAGGCTGTAGCGAGGTGGGGGTTGGTCTATTTTCCCATGTGCCTGGCAACAGGACGAGGGGGAATGGGCTAAAATTGTGCCAGGGGAGGTTTAGGTTGGATATTAGGAAGAACTTCTTTACTAAAAGGGTTGTTAGACATTGGAATGGGCTGCCCAGGGAAGCTGTTCAGTCACCATCCCTGGAGGTCTTTAAAAGATGTTTAGATGTAGAGCTTTGTGATATGGTTTAGCGGAGGACTGGTTAGTGTTAGGTCAGAGGTTGGACTCGATCATCTTGGAGGTCTCTTCTAAACTAGATGATTCTGTGATCTGTTTCAGGTCTGTACTCCAGTAGTTTGCACAAGAAGCTTAAACAATTTAAGATAAAGGCTGCTTTAATGATTAAAATTATTTTTACACAGAGCAAATGGGCAGAGCATTAGAACTTATACAGCCCACTTATATAAGCATAAAGAAAATGTCCAGGTGATTTATATAAATACACTTTCATCCAAACTTTCATTGTCTTAAAGTCAACAGTAGCAAGGAAAAGTTCACAACACATACTTCCAAAATGATGTTAGCTGGGATATGTTCTTGGAATTGTCTTAAAACCCACCCTGGATCTTCCCCACCACTGAAATCTCCTACTTTGGACCCAAGGACACTGATTGTCCTACCTGAACTCAATGCTGAAGCTTATAATTAATACTAGTTTTAAAGACCAAGACTTCATAAATCAAACAGTGCTATACACTACTACGTGTTTAAGGCTCTCACACTCACCACAGTAGCATTTCTCACAGTATTCTCAGTCTTGGTACTTCCTGGGGCCCCACATGTTCCTACTGTCATTAGCAGGAGAACTGTAAACAGCCACAAAGAACAAGTTTGACGATAAATGATTAACTCTTCCTTTCAAGAAAAGCTGTAAAGAATTATCCTCTCCTGATCAATTGTCTATACAAGTAACGGGGGCCTGATTGGGTCAAAGTGGGTAAGAGTGATAAATAGCCCCTCTGGGCAGCTTTCTCACACAGCTGCAAAAAATGTGTTTGGCATTTATCAATGCTGTTTGGAGCTTGGCTAATATGGTCCACACTGAAGAAAGATGGAGAAAAGCCCTGTGTCAAGATATGACCTGCCTGATCTCCCATCCCATCTTAAGCCATTGCTAGAAGCTCTAAACAGAGACTTGATCTGTCCATTGGCACTCCTGCAATTATCGCTATTTTTGGCAGGTCCCTAAACAGATGCACTCAAAACAGGTCTTGAAACGCATTTTATAGAGAAAAGATTTCTCCAAGAAAATCACCAAATTCAGAGGTCTGAATGCTAAGTGTTCTCCTCTTTTGGCTCTCATTCTTGGAGGAGCACAGGACACAACATGGCACACACACTATCTTTACGTCACTTACCTTTCGGCTCCTTCCTTTTTCTCAGGCTAGTGTCTGATAGTAAACTAGCACAGAGAAGTCCTGGGGTTTTGACAAAAGATATGTGCCTTTGCACTTACATGCCTCTGAGAATCATTTCTGAAAATAAATTACATGTTGTGCTCTCTTTCACTTCCTGGAAGAGAATACAACGTCATCCCTGATATTCACAGTGTATCGGGCACCACCTCCTACCACTGTCTATAGTAGTGCTATTATTTGACTTGGTTTTTAAAAGCTCTCCTATGATTTTATGCCTCACACAAGCAAAATACCAAAAAGCAGCACTTGCCATTAATTGTTTGCAGAGAAAATACAATAATAAAAGTGCATAAACTGTAGAGCACAAAACTAACTCCTCTTTAGCTTTAGGCTCTCAGATACCTCAGCCACAAGGTCAGCATAAGACTAAGCAGAGCACAGCAATAAACCATACACCATTGATTAAAGATACCAGGATGAGTTTGGCACAGAGTTCGCAATTAGCAGAGGTAGCAAGGTCCAATCTAAAACAACACTTTCATTCATATTTATTTCCAGCAAAGAAACACATCCACTAGCCCGCTCCAATTAGCCCAGCAATAGCCAGATTAAACCAGTCCTCACACACACAACCGATCCATCTGTTCTTTGTCACCGATGAAACAGAACCCATATGTGAAAGCAGCACGTACCAATAAAGAGACATGGCATTCAGTTTTGCAACAGAAGTGAGGGGAAGGATAATCAATGTTACCAGTAATAGCACAGGATGCAAACAGAACATACTGACCAGAGCCAAACATGTTACAAAGAGCAGGAACATAAATTATTCAGAATACCAATTTTTTTTTGGCTACTTTTAACTAAGTACTAGCAATCAACCAGGGATTATCCTGACTAAAATTGTATTGTTTTGGAAAACATCACAGGCCTTTTGCTGGTTACAAAGTGAATTGCTGATGCTCTGCACGATTCATTTCTAGGAAGATTGCAGGCAACCAAACACCATTACAAATGCAGGTGATGGGAAGGTCACTTCACCCAGCAGCTCCAATGGTGTCAGGGTTACCCCAGCTAACTTAAAAAGTGTGACTACAAGGCAGAACATGGCACCCATTTGTTAGCTCTGAGCTTCACAAAGCCAGGTCACAGCAAGGCAGTGCTAAGATTTCCATGCTCTTTCCAGCACTCACTAGCAACTCTGGTCAAATTACAGAGATGTAGAAAAGAACAGCAATCACAAATTATACCATATATAACCTATGCAGCTGGAACATAAAACTAAGAATACACGGAGACATTTAAGCAGAGAAGACATGCTGCTAGCACGTAAGCTGTTAAAACAGAGACAAAAAATAAAACGGCAGAAGCAACAAGTCACAATGCTTCAAATTTCAGCACTGCTTTCAAAAAACATAGAAAACCCACGAGCAAAACTGATGGATAATATATTTTTGTAGATGTCATTAGAGTTCCTCAGAAGCAATTCCTCAGTTTTGAAGTGGTTCTTACAAATAGAATCATAGAATCATAGAATATCCTGAGTTGGAAGGGACCCTTAAGGATCATCAAGTCCAACTCTTGACACCGCACAGGTCTACCCAAAAGTTCAGACCATGTGACTAAGTGCACAGTCCAATCTCTTCTTAAATTCAGTCAGGCTCGGTGCAGTGACCACTTCTCTGGGGAGCCTGTTCCAGTGTGCAACCACTCTCTCTGTGAAGAACCCCCTCCTGATGTCAAGCCTAAATTTCCCCTGCCTCAGCTTAACCCCGTTCCCGCGGGTCCTGTCGCTGGTGTTAATGGAGAAAAGGTCTCCTGCCTCTCGACACCCCCTTACGAGGAAGTTGTAGACTGCGATGAGGTCTCCCCTCAGCCTCCTCTTCTCCAGGCTGAACAGGCCCAGTGCCCTCAGCCGTTCCTCGTACGTCTTCCCCTCCAGCCTTTCACCATCTTCATAGCCCTCCTCTGGACACTCTCCAACAGTTTCATGTCCTTTTTATACTGTGGTGCCCAGAACTGCACACAGTACTCGAGGTGAGGCCGCACCAGTGCAGAGTAGAGCGGGACAATCACCTCCCTTGACCTACTAGCGATGCCGTGCTTGATGCACCCCAGGACACGGTTGGCCCTCCTGGCTGCCAGGGCACACTGCTGGCTCATATTCAACTTGCTGTCTACCACGACCCCCAGATCCCTCTCTTCTAGGCTGCTCTCCAGCGTCTCATCGCCCAGTCTGTACCTGCAGCCAGGGTTTCCCCGTCCCAGGTGCAGGACCCAGCACTTGCTCTTATTGAACTTCATGCGGTTGGTGATCGCCCAGCTCTCCAACCTATCCAGATCCCTCTGCAAGGCCTTTCCACCCTCAACACAGTCCACAACTCCTTCAAGTTTGGTGTCATCAGCAAACTTGCTCAAAATACCTTCTATTCCTACATCCAGATCATTTATAAAAATATTGAAAAGTACCGGCCCTAAAGTGGAGCCTCGAGGGACCCCACTGGTGACCGCCCGCCAGCCTGACGCAGCCCCATTTACCATAACCCTTTGGGCCCTGCCCGTTAGCCAATTGCTCACCCATCGTATGATGTTTTTATTTAGCTGTATGGTGGACATTTTGTCCAGTAGGATCCTATGGGAAACCGTGTCAAAAGCCTTGCTGAAGTCCAAAAAAATCACATCAGCTGGTTTCCCTTGGTCCACCATACGGGTGATCTTATCATAAAAGGAAATCAGGTTAGTTAGGCAGGACCTACCCTTCACAAACCCATGCTGGCTGGGACCAATGACTGCTTTGTCCCCCAGGTGCGCCTCAATACGTTCGAGAACCATCTTCTCCATGATTTTACCAGGCACTGACGTGAGACTGACAGGCCTGTAATTGCTAGGGTCTTCTTTCTGACCCTTCTTGAAAATCGGCACAACATTTGCCAGCTTCCAGTCTACCGGGACCTCTCCAGACTCCCAGGATCGTTGAAAAATAATTGAGAGAGGTTCCGCGATGACGTCCGCCAGCTCTTTCAGCACCCGGGGATGAATCCCATCTGGACCCATGGACTTGTAGGGATCCAGGTGGAGTAGCAAATCCCGTACATGTTCAGGGTCAGTTGGGAGTTTGTCATCCCCACCGTCCCGGTCCTCCAGCTCAGGGCACCCTGGGTCCCGAAGCCCATCATCGGCATTGAAGACAGAGGCAAAGAAGGCGTTAAGCATCTCTGCTTTGCCTACGTCATTGTCTGTGAGGAGACCTTCCCTATCAAGGAGCGGCCCTATGTATTCTTTAGTTCTCCTTTTTCCATTCACATATCTAAAAAAACCCTTTTTATTTTCTCTCACAGACACAGCCAGCTTCAACTCTAGGTGTGCTTTGGCCACACGAATTTTCTCCCTACAAACACGAACAGCATCCCTGTATTCTTTCCATGATACCTGGCCCTCCTTCCAGTAGCGAAACACTCTCTGTTTCCGCCTAATCTCCATTAGAATGTTCCTGGTCAGCCACGCAGGCCTCCTGCCCCGCCTGCCTGACTTGCGATATTTAGGAATTGCCTGATCTTGTGCTTCTAGGAGGCATCGCTTAAAGAATGACCAGCACTGGTGGACATCGAGGCCTTCAAGAGCAGTTTCCCAGGGGACCTTGCTGACTAGTTCCCTGAGCAGCCTGAAGTCCGCTTTCCCCATATCTAGGGATGAGGTTTTGGTGGCACGACAAGATAAGAAATAAAAACACATTACATGGGTGATGGAGGTACATTTTGTCATTTTTTAACAGCAAACTTTTTTCAATAACCCTAAACAAAACTTTCCAGTGTTCTCCAGCCTGAGTCTTTTTCTTGTTTTCATAAAACCAAGTAAGTCTGTACAGAAACAGTGAATATTCTACCAATGTAAAAATGTAAATAGAACCAACCTCTCAAACCATCTGTGGTTTCAACTTTTCTTTCAGTGTACATTTTAGGCTGAGTCTTTACTGTGAACACTAAGTCCACACTGCAATTTTGTAGCATCTAAGAATATTTTTAACCATAATTATGTTTATGACAAAAAGTCATGAAAAAAAAAATAAAATAAAAAACTGATGATTAACTATTCAGCCCTCATATACCCCTTACTAAAGGCAGAGGGACTGGGGCATTTGTCACAAGAGACGAGGCTGAGAGGTCTGGGACTGTTCTGCCTCGAGAAGGAAAGGCTCAGGGGGATCTCATCAAAATGTATACGTACCTCAAGGGAGAGTGCAGAGAGGATGCAGGATGTTGACCTGATGCAGGTCAACTAAGGATTGAGATGAACACCTTCTAATTGATTTATATTGCTCCTTTGAATAGATAACTAGAAAAGGAGCATGCTGTTTTCTTGGTTAAGAAACACATCAAAAAGCTGCATCTTTCTCATATAAAGCTATTGTTTTAGGCAAATGCATTCAGTCAATTAATTTCAGTGCTCCAAAATTCAAAAGAGACTAAGAACTGATGAAGTGTTTTGAAGACAATGTACTCTCCATGTGCCAGCTCTCACAGCAGTGATATCAGATATCAGACTGCTCGTGGAGGAAATGCCCCAGTATAGATCACAGCTGCAAAGGCCTGACAAAAACAGCATTATACAAATTCTTGATTCTTTAACATACAAAGCAGGTAACTGCACATAAAACCAAATGAAGTACAGTAAATCCAGACCGTTTTGTCAGAGTTAAACATGCTTCCAGGGCAGGTTATCGCCCAGTTTGCTCAAAGTTCTCTAACAGCTACTGACACACAGTGGTAATTCAGAGAATTAAACTTGTTCTTAATGATTTAGACACAATAGCCTCAAAATCTCAGGTAGAAATTAAAACTGTGCTTGCAGTTCAGCCCATTCTGAACACTGCTTTGCTGACATACGGCCTCAGCATGCTTCCTGTCACTTTGAATTTTTCTAAGGACAGATGTGGCCCAGTGAAGCAGGTTGCCTCTGTGCTCCCCACTGCACTCCTAACAGCTGCATTACAGCTGCATACACAGTCTTTTACAATAAGAGGAGAGGAAAGTGTTGCTCTGGAGAGTGGGGTTGCATCCCCAGGAAATAGGAAAATATATTCTGAGATAGTAAAATATTTCAAATTATATAAAAATTTTCCTTCAAATCTTTTTTAAACAAAGCACTCCAGCTTCTTGCCATACATGAAAGCATTTTAATTTCTGCATTTAACAGAAGGCCTAAGATGCTTAACTCCAGACCTCCTCAAAGAAAGCATGAATCATGTTGCTTTAATACAAAAATCAACTCCCAGTTTCCTGAGTTCATGAGGAAAAATAAAATATTCATTTTTCTCTTTAATACATTGATAAAATAAACCATAAGAATAACAATAAAGACTGCAAGGAAGAAAAAGAAGAATCATTCAGGAGGAATGGCTGTCACCCTGCAGATCCCTATGTTGCTATGACATGGATCAGACCATAGAACACAGCTCAACATCTCAGTGATCCACCAGCTTGTGTCCAGAAGTGATAGAGCTCAGAGCATCAGCGTTCCTACCACAGCTAATCCATAATCTAATTAACCTGCTAGAACAATCAAGAAATGCTAGAAAATTTAAAAAATGACAAACAAAATTGAAAGGCAAACATTGTGATACAACACTGGCATCTTTGTTAACATATAAATTGCACTTTGTTAACATATAATTGCACTTATGAACATGGTCCTCTCTCCACCATTGCAAATGGTGGAGAAAAAAAAAAAACATTCTCAGATTATGAGACCATAAATACAGCAGTAGATGCAAATAGCCTGTTTGTCAGTGCTATTATCATGCCCCTGTTTAGTGTATAAAGATAATAACTTCACATATACGAAGTTTAAGAAATTCAAGTGTTCAAAGGATGCAGTAGGAATGTTCTAATGGCCAGGTTTATAGTACCTTCAAATCCAGAATCCAAGATTCTCTCCTCTTAAAAAAAAAAATAAATCACTCACAAACAACAGCAGATGTTCTGTTCAGCCGCTTTCTAGAATGCATAGTGATGCCACCAAGGCCAGTGAAGTCACCCTTCATCCATTCTGGGGTAAGCAAAAGGAGAAGCAGGTTCTCCTTGGGGTACGTTCAGCTAAGGAGTTCAGGCCTACCGAAATCAACAGCAACTCCATTCAAAAATGAAGTTATGAATACTGGAAAAAACACTGCATGTTTTTTTATCTTATTTTCACATAGCTTTTGATAATTTTTCAGTGTTTTAATTTCACCAGAAATTGATTTTGAAAGGTATCATTTTATATTGACTTGTAGAAAACTATTCTTACATTTTTCTCCTACAAATGGAAATGCTGTTCATGACCCAAAGGCTTTCTGTAAGGTTCATAAATAGCACTTTTCCTTTTCAAATGGAATTAGAATTCTTAATGACACAGATGATTTATACTTTCCCTTTTTTAATATGTATCTTTGAATCATATCTGAAAAGCAATGATATAGCCTTCATAAAAGTGGAATACATATTCCTCCATTTAAAAGGAAATCTGAATGGAGAATGCTTCAATTCTAGCTTTTGTCACCGATATTTCATTGTGGTTTCAGTCTCTCATATCTCTATTTATGTTATACTGTCACAGTCAACAGTTGTGGCAACACACTCAGCAATAAAAATGTTTAGATACAATGAATAAATGTATATATATATATATATATATTGTTCTTAGCACAAACTGAATTTGTACGACACTTTAAAATTAGAATATCCATTGCACCTAAGAACTTAAAAAACATTGTTTTTGATAAAAGCCCTATACTTGACTTCTTGGTTTAGACCTCTGTGCATTTTGCTTTTTTTGTTTGTTTTTTGTTTGTTTTGTTGTTTTTTAAGTGTACTAAAATATTCAGTCAAAATTATTAAGAACTAAAGTATCAAGAACTGAAAGATTGCAGTACCCTCACATTAACTTCAACCCAAACTAAAATCCGCATGGCTGTATCAGTATACCCATAGAATATACTATTTTTTCCTAGACTTAAAAGCTGTTAAAAAAATCTCTTCCTGAACAGACCAGGTGCCAGCCATAGCCATTAAAAAGGAAAAGCACTGTGCCTTCTGTGGTGTGCATTGCTCGTGGAGCACTGTCATCTACAAACTACTTGGCTCAACCAGGAAGGCGATTCACAGAGAAACAGAACCACTCACTCACGTACATCAAAGTGATTTTGTTTTCTAACAGGGAATGAATTAATCTTAACAAATTCAGTCCCAGATGAGTTTTAGTTCAATTAAATATATGTAGGGAAAAATGCATGATCAAACAGAATCAGCATTGCATCCAGAGACTGCTGAGGGATGCCATGTATTTATTCAGGCAACAGGACCTCTTTTAATCTTTCATTAACTTTGCCTTGGTGACCATTTTATGTCTAGTCTGAGATATTGGATTAGCACAAAACAGCTGGAATCTCCCCTCACTTTTCACATCCTGCCAGCCTCCTGCATTCTTTTGAAGCAAGGCCTTTCTCTGCCAGCCTCTGTACATTGACTAATACTTGTTGGCCCTCACAGCCCTGGATTCTGAGAATACTGTCCTGCAACTGATTTTGGACACTTACCCTGATGGATGTTGAATCTCTCCTACTAAAAAGATGTGATTACTTTTTGTGAAGTTGTTTTGCTCAGCGTCTCTGACTCACTTTGAGAAATAGCTCAGGAGTCAACACTGCTCCCACACACTCTTGACAGAGTTCCCCTGGCATGTTAGCTGCAGCCATTTATTATAAAACTATTTAAGGCTGAAAGAACTACTTGAACATCTGGTTTACTTTCTCACTCTCCAGTATCTGTAGCCCAAAGACACATTCCCTTAAGTGCTACTAAGCACTCACCTGGGCTGTTCATAGCATGCCTTACCCTGGCTGTGTCAAGTAAGAGCATCGCCAAAGCAGTTCAAAAGGAGAAATGAAAGATGCAATTAATTTACATGGAGTACCTTTGGCATGATGTTTACCCAAAATATTCTTAGGTTTCTCACAGACATTCATTTGGTCATAAATTTAAAGAAAAGAGATCACTCATCTGACTGCAGTAATTTTTAAATAATCCATGTTAATATTTATTTAGTCCGTATTATCCCTCTAACATTGCTCTTGATTCTTGAAAAAGACTATCTCGTGGAAGACATGCTAGACCAAAAGAGGTCAGGGCAAGTACACACACCAGTTAATGCATGCACATGCTAATGCATGTACTTTCTTAATCTATTTATTCATCTTTTAGGATATTCACCATACATCAACAGGCAGAGGTGGCCCATGCAATAAAACTGTTTTTGTCAGTATGTGACTCCGCAGTCACATATATATGAACATACAAAGCAACTGTTTCTATCCCAAAAAGATTTTAGGACATTAGTCAAACTTACAGAGGTTTAAATGAGTTTGTAGGAGAGCAAAATTTGCCTGTGTGGCAAATTTGCAGCTCCAGATGTCCAAGCATGAGCACAAATGAAAGCACACAAACATCTGCACACAGGTAAACCGATTTCCAGAAAAGGATCCAAGAAAGGAACTGGTTAGATAATAATTGTGTGACAAAGAGGCTGTGCTCAATGAGTTCTAGGTCCAGATAAGGGCCATCTTACGTATACACAAGAAAAAATTATGGACATAAAGATAAGATACATCTTAAACAGCTTTCCTGTTATTAATAGCTGCACAAGTTCTAAAACATGACTGAAGTCTGTCCGATACTTACCAAAGGAAAAGCTATGAAGGACAGGTAGGTGATACACATCCTGTTCCCAGATCAACAATAGAACTCCTGCTGCCTTCAGGAAGCCAGAAACTGAACCATGATCACTAAAACACCTGAGGCAGAAGCAAACTAAAGCAAACTAAAAAGCATTTTTAGAAGCACGCTAAATAAATAAATAAATAAATAAATAAATAAATAAATAGATATATTTCTATGTCCCCATTGCACGTGTTGACAGACAGAACGAGCAGGGAACATTTTCCTAAAAAAGGAAATGTTGTTTTATCCATCTGTTCCTCCTAGCTCTTTAGTGTACAGCTCTCGGACTTTGGTAACAAGCAGAACAGCCTTATGATGCTTTAGGTTTATTTATATTCATGAGAATAGTTTTCTATTGCAGTTTGGAGTTACACTGACCTCATTCAATACTCTCAGATAAAATCCATGAATATTCCTGAGAATCCAGTACTTTTATCAACAAGGAGAGCCATGCTGATTACGTAGATATTAAATGCAAAAGATCATACAAACTAAACCCACCATTCTTTTCCAAGATCACTCTGTAATCAAGAAGAGGAGTCTTTTCACTTTTTAATATTTATGTTGGCAAAGTGTCGCCCTCCCAAACAGACATGCAGAACCCTTCTTCAGTTCTACAGTGCTCACTGGTATGAGGCATACTACACCTCAGCAATAAGCCACTTTTACCTCTGTTACTTTGGGGTATTTTAGAAGATCACTAAATCAGTCACCAGTCTCTCTTGTTTTGGAGAGAGTCCCAACATGAAAAAGAATTTATTCAAGAGAAGATATTGCATTAGCTGTATGGTGAAATGATGTGCTTTCAGAACACGTCGTTCCAGAACAACCACTCAACTTAGCTGACTGCCAAGGACTCAGAGCATCTTGGAGCGAGACACAGCTTCTCATGACATCTTGTGGCAGCACGACAAGCTGACAGGGTTTTTGGTTTGTTTTCATAAAAAGCAATTTAAAATGTTGCAAAACAGTGGTATTACAGAAAATCAAACACACAACAAAAAACACCAATTTATAATTAAATTAAGGTGAACAGAGTGGCAAAATTCACTTATTTGAGAAAAATTTCCCATACAGAAAGCATAACGACACGAAGCACAAAAAAATAGGATTGTTATTTTAAACTAATAAAAGAAAGTCAGAAAACTGACACGAGTTCATGCAATTCAAACTACATGTGGGTGACAGATCTAAAGACAAGTATGTCTTTCTAACGCCTAATACATTCTTACCTATTATAAGTACAATATCAGTATCTCCTTAAATTGTTGGCTTGCAGGGAAAGATTGGTGTCAAGGGGAAAAGATTTCAATGTCCAGAAACTTAGCTACAAATGACTCCATCAGGCTAAATTATGTTGATATTTATGCTACACGTAATTGGAGAAAAAACAAAATAGCATTTTTTTCCATTTGTTTTTAAAATTGTGCTGAGGAAAAAGCGTCTTTTAATCATAGCTGAAATGAATTGGGGATCCTTATCAAAAAATACTGATCCCACAGGAATCAATAAATGACCCTCCCTAGAAAAAATAAAAATAAAATAGAAAAGTCAGAGATACCTCTAACTTAAAATTAAAACCAACAAAGTAACTTAAGATATAGTCTTATATCTGAAAACACGCTCATTCACAAGGCACTGAAGGCAATTTTCCTAGTCACTGACTAATGTTTGACTCACACTGTTTCTCGACTGAAGTTATTTCAGTTTCTTACTATGCAACTTGGCTTCTGAAATCCTGATTCAGCCCTTCATCCAG
Organism: Anas acuta; assembly: GCF_963932015.1. NCBI lineage: Eukaryota > Metazoa > Chordata > Aves > Anseriformes > Anatidae > Anas > Anas acuta. The sequence goes on from NC_088987.1 coordinate 26,320,639, forward strand.
GCTCTGAGAAAGTGGTAGATATTCCTGCAAGGGCAGAAGCAACTGGCTTTGTCTGAACTTTCTTGGAAGGGAACAGAACAAAATACAAGCAGGTTTCAGGCAAGCAACGGAGAATGAAGAGAAAGCTTCTGGGAGTCTGTCTGTGGAACATTCAACCAGAAATGCTGCTCTTTCTGAACAGTCAAGGGGATTTCAAAAGCACCTGTCTGCTCTGGTACACTCAAGGGAGTGAAACCATTAACATAGGACTATCTCGTATTTGGCTTCCACACGTGAAGAACAAAATCTACATTCAGTTGTGTACTTTTAGGTTACTGCTTCTGCCAAATTTAGCCACCACACAAAAGGTGGAATGAACTATGACTCTCCAAGCTGCAGAGGGAGGGATACATGTGAAAAGCCACTCCATGGGTTTTTGTTTACATTGAGTACTGTGAACTGTCAGCAGCCACTGGAAATTCAGGCTGAGGTGCTTCAGGGACGGAAGTGAAAGGAGAGCGGTGTAAATATATACTCAACTCAACCGATCCCAGCCTATATAGCAGTATGTCAGTACTATCAGATGCAGTACTATATATGCCTGCAACTACTTTGGAAGGTACTAAAACAAAGCACGTAATGCCAGTCCTGCGTGAAGAGAATTCAGTTTGCTAGAACTTTATTTCATTTTTAATATATTTATTTTGTAAAAATAGGTTAAAAGAACTGAGCCTGCAAGCATTGCTCATCTTTCCAAATCATGTGTGAGAACTGTACTGCACATATTTATTGGTCTCCTTACACTCATGTTACCACGTCATGAAATACATTTGTGCAGTTAGGAAAGACAGTTTTGTAGGCAGGAGATCAAGAGGTTCAACTCCTCAACCAGCACAGGCTTCTCTAACACTCTGCATAACTCCTCTTACACCTTAGATCAAAAAAGTATGTAACATAAAGGACACTTTCCTAGAAAGATACTCTAAAGACATTAAAGTCTGCAAAGTGCTCAAAGGACTATTCTAACTCCATATAAGCAAATTTGACATTAAGACCCTGTCTGGTACCTTGACAGTCTACATACATTTACCTTATGTTTAGTACAGAACTTTATTTCATAACCTGCTAGAGACTGAAAAACAGATTTATGGCACACATGAATTTGCTGGAACACAGTTATAGCTAGTAAGTAGGAGGTCGTAAAATTTGGATTGGGAATTTAATAGTCAAACATCCCTTTAATATCATAGAAGTGCTTTTTGCAAAATTTTAGGAGGTTGCTAGGGGAGAAGAAAAGTCACTGAAGTTATTCCTTATAAATTCCACACTGGTTGCAGCCTTTCAGATGTACCAAACTAGAAAATGTACTACTGCATATTAAATAATTAACAAATATACACACCAAAATCCATAGAAGTGAGTCATATCACAAACCACAGATCAGGAAGTCCTCTCTTCCTCCAGTACCAAATCCCACAGTCCTTACATGGACATCAACTGGCATAAAAACCTATTGAACATAATTTTTGGGGAAGATACAAACCCTACACATCTCATTCAATGGTTATGGACTGAGGTGTCTTGATTGAACCCTTCTGAACAGGTCTGTTGAACAGGGGAGTGGAATTTTGTGGCTTAAGTTAGAGAGGTAAGTAGGCATCTGCTTTCCAGGACACCACACCATGCTGGACCAATAATGTTCTACAGGAAGTAACACCAGCTTGAAGCAATCACAACTTCTCCATTTTGTGTTGAATATAATATGGCAAAACACATTATAATAAAGTACAACTACGTTGTTTTTTTAATCAGAGAAACAGCAATGGGATACAGTCCTGATCTTTAGTTGCTCCCACTCTGAAAGAAGGTTTACAGATTAAAATTAGTGGGGCTTTTTTTCCACTTTTACAACACAAAAGAAAGAAAAATCATAAGACAGTACCACACGCAGCATGCTGTGCTAAACAGCTTTCAGCAGTTGTGGGCTGTCAGAAAATAAGCACATACTAATTTTGTAGTCACTAGAGGGAGCCATCTGGCATTTTTCTTCTGCTGTTCATTAAATGTTTGAAATTCAAAATTCATGGTTCTGCTAAGGGAAAGATTTGTGTCAGATCCAAACATACCAATTAGTAAGTGCTGCAAAGAAGAGTTCGGATACGCAATTCTCCCTCTGTCTCCCAGTCTTTAGCTAGAAGCTAAAATAATTTTGGAGAACACTATCTCACTTAGGTAAAGTGTATCTTTGTCTTTGAAAGTAGGGTGGGAAGCAGGGTGGCAGAAAAGATCATCTTCATAAACTGTGGAACACATATACAAGAACAAGTTTCTCCTTCTTTCAGGATGAGGTTTAAGAAGGAGTTCAGCAAACTGTCTTCTTCCTGTAACCGTGTTCAACTTACAGGGACGCAACACATCCTCACAACCTTTGAGGTAGAAACATTGAGTGCAGGAAGTTACACACCCTTAATATACAAATGCTACAGTTATGGAATCTCCTCACCTAGATCGTTCACTGAGAAATTAGAACAAAACATAAAGAGACTTTGCCCAATCCTTAACTATAAGGTGCTACAGAAAATAACATGTAACTGGATGGAATGTTATGTAGGAACTGCCAGAAGACAGACATGTAAATCAACCTTCAGTGAGTCTTCACAACAAAGAAGAGGCCAAAGACATCCCTATCTTAATTTTTAACAATCCCCTCTTTCATCAAGGTGTCTAAGCTTCCACTCCTAGTCTCAGATGCTGTATTACTTTACAGATACACTTCCATGAACATACCTAGTTATGATGAACAAGTATTTAGAAAAGCTAATATAGCTTACATTTCTGTGAAAGTGCATATAATCAGAGTGAACTATCTTCTCAAAAAAAAATAAAAAAGGAGAGAGAGAGCCTGCACTTCCAAAAGAGAACCTTGAGCAATGGCAAGGCCGGAGGATAAGGTAAAGGCCCAGCTGAAGTGCATCTACACTAATGCACGCAGCATGGGTAACAAACAGGAGGAGCTGGAAACCATCGTGCAGCGGGCAGGCTACGACTTGGTTGCCATCACGGAAACGTGGTGGGACCAGTCTCATGGCTGGAGTGCTGCAATGCCTGGCTATAGGCTCTTCAGAAGGGACAGGCAGCACAGAAGGGGTGGTGGTGTGGCTCTCTATATTAGAGAGTCTTTCGATGTTGTAGAACTCGAGGCTGGGAATGACAAGGTCGAGTCCCTTTGGGTTAGGATCGGCAGGGACAACAAGACTAGTGTCCTGGTTGGGGTCTGCTATAGTCCGCCGAACCAGGATGAGGAGACGGATGAGGAGTTCTACAGGCAGCTGACAGAAGTTGCGAAATCTTCAGCGCTTGTACTCGTGGGGGACTTCAACTTCCCTGACATATCCTGGAAGCACAACACAGCCCAGAGAAAGCAGTCTAGGAGGTTTCTGGAGAAAGATAGCTTCCTGACGCAGCTGGTTAGTGAACCTACCAGGGGTGGTGCCCCGATAGACCTTCTCTTCACAAACAGAGAAGGACTGGTGGATGATGTGATTGTCGGGAGCTGTCTTGGGCAGAGTGACCACGAAATGGTGGAGTTCACTATTCTTGGCGAGGCCAGGAAGGGAACCAGTAAAACCACTGTATTGGACTTTCGGAGGGCTGACTTTGGGCTGCTCAGGACACTAGTTGGTGGAATCCCTTGGGAGGCGGTTCTGAAGGGCAGAGGGGTCCAGGAAGGCTGGGCGCTCTTCAAGAGGCAAATCCTAATAGCGCAGGAGCGGTCTGTTCCCATGTGCCCAAAGATGAGCCAGCGGGGAAGAAGACCAGCCTGGCTCAACAGAGAACTGTGGCTTGAGCTTAGGAGAAAAAAGAGGGTTTATAATCTTTGGAAAAGTGGGCAGGCCACTAGGGAGGACTATAAGGATGTAGCGAGGCTGTGCAGGGACAAAATTAGGAGGGCCAAAGCTCATCTGGAGCTCAATCTGGCTACTGCTGTTAAAGATAACAAAAAACGCTTTTATAAATACATCAACACAAAAAGGAGGACTAAGGAGAATCTCCATCCTTTACTGGATGCGGGGGGAAACTTAGTTACAAGAGATGAGGAAAAGGCGGAGGTGCTCAATGCCTTCTTTGCCTTGGTCTTTACCGGCAATACCGGTTGTTCTCTGGATACCCAGTACCCTGAGCTGGTGGAAGGGGATGGGGAGCAGGATGTGGCCCTCACCATCCACGAAGAACTGGTTGGTGACCTGCTACGGCACTTGGATGTGCACAAGTCGATGGGGCCGGATGGGATCCACCCAAGGGTACTGAGAGAACTGGCAGAGGAGCTGGCCAAGCCCCTATCCGTCATTTATCAGCAGTCCTGGCTATCGGGGGAGGTCCCAGCTGACTGGCAGCTAGCAAATGTGACACCCATCTACAAGAAGGGCTGGAGGGCAGACCCGGGGAACTACAGGCCTGTCAGTTTGACCTCAGTACCAGGGAAGCTCATGGAGCAGATCCTCTTGGGAGTCATCATGCGGCACTTGCAGGGCAAGCAGGCGATCAGGCCCAGTCAGCATGGGTTTATGGAAGGTAGATCCTGCTTGACAGACCTGATCTCCTTCTATGACAAAGTGACGCGCTGGGTGGATGAGGGAAAGGTTGTGGATGTGGTCTACCTTGACTTCAGCAAGGCTTTTGACACTGTCTCCCACAGCATTCTCCTGAAGAAACTGGCTGCTCTTGGCTTGGACTGGCGCACGCTTCGTTGGGTTAGAAACTGGCTGGATAGCCGGGCCCAAAGAGTTGTGGTAAATGGAGCCAAGTCCAGTTGGAGGCCAGTCACTAGTGGCGTCCCCCAGGGCTCGGTGCTGGGGCCGGTCCTCTTTAACATCTTCATCAATGATCTGGACAAGGGCATTGAGCGCACCCTCAGTAAGTTTGCAGATGACACCAAGTTAGGTGCGTGTGTCGATCTGCTCGAGGGTAGGAAAGCTCTGCAGGAGGATCTGGATAGGCTGCACCAATGGGCTGAGGTCAACTCTATGAAGTTTAACAAGGCCAAGTGCCGGGTCCTGCACCTGGGGCGCAATAACCCCAAGCAGAGCTACAGGCTGGGAGATGAGTGGTTGGAGAGCTGCCAGGCAGAGAAGGACCTGGGAGTGATGGTGGACTGTCGGCCGAATATGAGCCAGCAGTGTGCTCAGGTGGCCAAGAAGGCCAACGGCATCCTGGCTTGTATAAGAAGCAGTGTGGCCAGCAGGGCTAGGGAGGTGATCGTCCCCCTGTACTCAGCTCTGGTGAGGCCGCACCTCGAGTACTGTGTTCAGTTTTGGGCCCCTCGCTACAAGAAGGACATCGAGGTGCTTGAGCAGGTCCAAAGAAGGGCGACGAAGCTGGTGAGGGGCCTGGAGAACAAGTCCTACGAGGAGCGGCTGAAGGAGCTGGGCTTGTTCAGCCTGGAGAAGAGGAGGCTCAGGGGCGACCTTATCGCTCTCTACAGATACCTTAAAGGAGGCTGTAGGGAGGTGGGGGTTGGCCTGTTCTCCCATGTGCCTGGTGACAGGACGAGGGGGAATGGGCTAAAGTTGCGCCAGGGGAGTTTTAGGTTAGATGTTAGGAAGAACTTCTTTACTGAATGGGTTGTTAGGCACTGGAACAGGCTGCCCAGGGAGGTGGTGGAGTCACCATCCCTGGAAGTCTTCAAAAGACGTTTAGATGTAGAGCTTAGGGATATGGTTTAGTGGGGACTGTTAGGTTAGAGGTTGGACTCGATGATCTTGAGGTCTCTTCCAACCTAGAAATTCTGTGATTCTGTGAACCTAATCACAATGAATTTGCATGTTAGAAAACTAACCAAGCCCCGCACTTAAGTTTTACAACTTCAGTTATACAACACTAGCTTCAGCAGAGCCATGCCTGATTTGTATTGGGGTATGCAAAAATCAAACCAGGTTCAAGAGTTTTCCTCTATATTCTCTTTTGAGATACTAAGACTTTAAATGGTATGTCCATGTGCTCTTAAATCCCATTGTTCAATACCTCTCCAAATAGAAAACCTCACATTAAAACTTTTTACTTCCATATTAAAAGAATCTGAAAGCCTTATACTACTAATAAAAAGCAATATAAAATTATTTTAACTCATTATAACCTTCCCCCACCATCTCATTAGAAACAGGTCAGGAATAAATCAAGTCACTTCCAAACACCTGGCTTCCCATTGACCAGGCAAAACAAGAGAGAATCAGGATCCCCTAATGAAGACAAGCTTTAGCATTTCTTATAAGGACTGCAGTCAAATGTCAGAAGTTCTAAGCCCTTTCTAAATGTTATTCAGTACAACGTAGACAGATATGTAACAGAGCTGCTGCTGCAAACAGAACACGCAGAGCACAGCCCCTTCAAGCATGCTGTCTAGTCACAGCAGAATAGTACTGTTACTGTACTCAGTAAGACAGCCAGAAGTATAGAGAGGATGTTTTTATTAGACACCACTGAACTCCTGAAGGATATTGCTTGATCTAAACAAATTTGATTAAAACAAGAATTTGCCTTTCTTATGGTATCACATACATTGGTCTCTTTGTAGAGACTTACTCATGGTTTTTTCATTTGTTAAGCTCTACAGTTTTTGAGATTATTTTTACATTTTTTTTTTGTTTTTGTTTCGTTGTGGGTTTTTTTGGTTACAATTTTTGAGATTATTGTTACAATAATAACAGATGTGAACGTTTTTTGTTTTTTTTTTGTTTGTTTTTTAAGACTTACCTCACATTGCTTGCCACCACATCGAACATTGACCATTAAACACAGCACCACCTAAAACTGAACAGGTGCATATCAGCCCTTGCCTACTGGTATGCTTTATTCTATTAAGCTTATATATCTCAAAAGCAGATCCTCTCAGGAAGGTAACATTGCTCGTTTGCATTCTGCAGTGCTTGGTGAATCACTGCAGAGTAAGGTTCATTTTCTTTTTTTTTCTTTTTTATTTTATTTTTCACATACATTTCAATACTATTAACTCATTTCTGTTCTGTAACCCAAAAAATACCAGAATGAAGAGCATTAAGCAAACATCTTCATTTAAGAACAGAACGAGACTTAAAAACCCAGTCAAAGGGAAGGAATATTCCCTCTCCATCTTAAAAGATAGTAGAACGATGGTTGTGGGCAAGAGTCTGGATATAGCTCATTTCTTTCACTCACTCCATTTTAAGAAATAACAATCCACTTTAGTGTTGCAGCTTTATTTGAAAGTGACTTAAGAGTTTTGTTAACACCAATTTTTATACAAAATTGATACAGTGAAAAACAAACTTCAGAGGTTTCCTAGAGCAGATTACAGGCTGTAAACTCATCATCAAATGCAATATATAGAAAAAAATTAAAAAAAATCTGTTCAGTCACGTTTACAGACCTGCATCAAGTAATTCTGAAAATCTGGTTTTACTCTTTGCCATCTAGTTTTGCTACTGCGCAAAAAGCACCCACCCAAAGCTTCACTTATTAAGAAAGGAGTCTTACTACCATTCTACCTCACTGCATTTCCAATTTACAGTCACAGTTTTGACAAACTGTAAAATAGAAATACATTAATATTTCCAACAATACGTTAAATTAGTAACGGTCTAATTTTACATACCTGATATTTTAAAGGAGTTTAAGAAGTTATGGACAACAAGACACTCGGACAAAACGTTATGTATTGCAGTTTCCAAAGAACTCAGAAGTCCATTAACAACAAAACAAAAAAATCCCAAACCCTGTAACAGTTTCTTTCAAACCCTACCATTTCAGCAGTTCAATTTCACACCTGCTGGGATCTATTTTTTTTTCTATGTCTACAGTACAATATCCCATCACATGTACTGGCAGTGTTAGTAAGATCCAAAAAATTAAAAAAAAAAATAAAAAATTAGAGTCCTGCAATTCTTTTACCAGTCTTACCACATGCTTGGAATAATGTAAGGCTCCTCACAAAATTCATCATTTTTTGTTTGTTTGTTTAACTTTTATTCTTACCTTTATATGCAATTGGCTTTCTCAAAGAGAAAATCCATTTTGAGGACAAACTTTCTCATTATACATACAGTTTCCCAAACACCCCATTTTGACCAGGACAGGGAGGGAGCAGGGATGGGGTAAACTGTAAAAGCTTGGTTCCATGTCACCCTTGTAGTCACAGGAAAGATACTGTTCCTCAAATAGTAGGCTGCAGAGAGCTACCAGACAAGAGCAAATAGTACTACTCCAACTACGAAAATAACTGGTAGTGTAATTCTTGCACTTGCTATTCCCTGTATCCCATAAAGCAAAATGGTTCTGAATCATGCCATGTCACGCAATCACATTATTCTTTGTAGAAGACTGAAAGGGTCTGTTTTCTCCTACCTGTTAGGCTTTATTATTATTGGGCTCAATCTGAATTGCTTTGTTGTGGCCCTTCAAGTACATGTGCTAACTCCACAAAGGAACAGCATCAGTGTAAAAGGCTACTAATCAGTAACTCCAGAAAATCTGCAACTTTAAGTTATTTCCTGGAAATTGGAACTTCACTTCCTGTTCATGTTCTGCCTTTTCCTCTCATCTCTGAAACACACATAAATCCTCCTTTATGACCCCTCTCTACCCTGTGATACTAATGTAAACAAAATCCAGTGATAGAATAATCAAGTTTTTGCCAGGGAAAAAGAAAAGCACCATACTGTTAAACCTTTGTTTCTTCTGAAAGAGTTACAGCAACTTCCAAAGACCAAAGTCTCATGCATAATATTGCTCAAAACCTTGCTCCCAGGTCCTTTGTATTAATGTACTCTGCAATGTTTTGAATCCTGGTATTAAAATGGAAGAGATACTGAACATTCCATGCGGTTACAGGAACACTGAATATACCTGTGAAATTCTATTTATGTTAAATCTGTGTGCAACAGACCTACTTTGTGCCTCGTGACATTTACAATGCAGATTTAGTTCTCCTGCGAGGCTGATGAGTCATTTACTGTTCATTGGCATTGAACGGTTTTGCCATAGCCACCTCTTCCAGCATCATAGTCTTGTCGATATTCATCTCGGACCTTACAAAGGAGAAAAAAAAAAAAAAAAGTCTGTGAAAGATATAAAGAAAACTATTTTCTCAAGAACTATTGCACCATAAGACTATCTATTTCTCAAGAACTATTATACCATCAGACTACATAGTCAAACTAGAGACCACTGTATCTAAGTGTCCACAAGAAGTTGACAAGACAAAAGAGAATGCAAAGTGTGTCATGAAGAAGCCCACAATACCACATACACAAATTTCGTTTTTAAAGGAATTGGGCATTATTAATCAAGACAGCTAAAGTGAAGGTGGCTAGTCTCATTTTTTCAGCAATAAAAGCATCTGCTACCTGCTCAACTTCAGGTAAGCTAAGTGCCATCCTTTGTGTTCTTGACAGTCTCACATTTTCTGAGCTTCATTACCCGAGACAGCCAACAAGTTTCTAAAAGTACTTTCAGTGAAATAAATACATGAAAAATGTTACATGTTCTTAGTGGATATCATCATCACAGATAAAATGTCTTCAGAATTAATGCATATTACTATCTTTAACAACAAGCCTGAAGTTGCTGTTTCTTAAGTTGTTCTGAGTGCGTTAATTCAAATAGCAATTATTCAGCAAAGTCACCAGTCCTTTAAAAACTGGTGTACAACAACCTACCTGGCCCCCCGATCTTCCACGACCATACTGTCTACCCTCCTTAAAACCTGCATCCCAGTCTGTCCTTATGATCCTATCATCAAGTCTGGTTCCATTAATGTACCGCATTGCATTTTCAGCATCTCCTCTTGCATAGTATCTTATAAATAAGTTAAAGGGAAAAAAAAACAGGCTTCTAATTTCTGCATGTGGAAAGAACAAATATATCCCATGAGCTGCAAAACCAAGTATTTGTTTGAATCAGGTTCCTGCTCAGATATTTTTAAAGGTGCCTGCCATTACGAAGCTACAGGGGCTAAGAAAACTAACATTAAATCAGAGTAATGTGCAGGAATGTACATGTCAGAAGTACATACATTGGGTCAAGTTGTGGAGCCACACTCTCCCTCAGAAGCACCAAGGTATGTTACCAAACAAAGAAAGAGAAGCGCCACAAGTGTTCCTGTCACGTCCAACCACCATCACCTCAGCATAACAGAGTGATCCTCGGCAACACTATGGGCCAAAGCCAATGCATCAATCATGCAATGTACCAACAAAAACCCTCAGACACATACTCACACTTACAGGAACCCACCCTCCCTTGGGCACCAAGGGCAGGTTCGTCCTGCAGAGCTGGACTGGCTGCAGGAGCCAGGGCTGAAGCACCAGGCTGAAAGCGGCCTAAGGGCCCTTGCCTTCCACCCACTATGCTGCCCAGAATCATAGACAGGGTTGGAAAGAACCTCAAAGCCCATCTAACTCCAATACCCTGCCATGGACAGGGATACCACCCACTAGATCAGGCTGGCAAGGCCCCATCCAGCCTGGCCTTGAGCACCTCCAGGGATGGGGCACCCACATGAGGGCACCTCAATCACTTTGTGTTCAGCAGCTCCCCCACATGGCCCCCAGCACAAGGATACTCCACGAAGCAGAACCCGCAAGCGGTTTTCTTCACTTTGTCCAGCCCCATGATGATCTTCTTGATGTCGCCACTCTTGCCAAACAGCTCATGGATCTGTTCTTCGGTGGTGTAGAAGGACAGGTTCCCCACGTACAGTGTGCAGCTCTTCCGCAGCAGCCGCTCCTGGTCATAACGGGTTCCCTGCGGGACGGTCGCCAAGTCAGCCCATCTCCTAGGTACGGCCGCCACGTCGGCCCATCTCCCGACCACCCCCGTCACTCGGCCTCCAGGTCAACCCGTAAGCCAGCCACCCAACCGCCAGGTCACGCCGCCACGCCGTCGCCCGGCCGCCAGGTGACCCCGCGCTCCGGCCCCGCTCCCGCTCCTGCCGCCCACCCGGAAGTGCTGGTCGCGGTACTGGCTGAGGTCCACGTAGGAGTCACTACGCAAGATGCTGAGGCTGCCCCCCGAGCACATGCTGCCAGCGGCGGGGCGCGTAGCGGCTCTCGCGAGATCCGCGCCCGCCGGGGCGGGGACGGAGGCGAGGGGGCGGGGACTCTCGCGAGAGCGCTCGGTGCCGGGGCGGGCGCGGCGGGAGCATGGTGTTGCGGCGGCTGTTGCTGGCGTTGCTGAGCGACCCGCGGCTCGTGCAGAAGCTCTCCGAGGCGCCGCCTATCCGCGCCGCTGCCCGCCTCACCGCTAGCGCCCTCAGCCGCGGCCAGCTGGGCGCCCGCCGCGCCGCGCGGGAGCTGGGCCCCGGCCTGGCCCGCCTGAGGGATGCCTTCCTGCGGCCGCCCGGCGGATGGCCAGGGGCGCCCGGCAGCGGGAGGGGCCGCGGCGGCCGGCCCGGGGCCGAGCCCTGAACGGCGGCACGAGGTGGAGGTGGAGGAGGAGGAGGAGGAGGAGGGCCGCCGGCGGGACAGAGGAGGAGAAGGAGGAGGAGGAGAGGACCGCCACCGCCGGACAGGAGGAGCGTGACGAGGCGAAGCTGCTGCCATGGACTTCAGCGCCGGCCCGCACTCTCCACAGGACTCGGCAACACGCAGAGGACGGACTCAGCGTTAAACATCAACCAAGATACTGTCAGCATTGCCACTTTAAGTGCTTGATTAAGAAACTTGAAATAAAGCCATATTTCGCACCGGAATTCCGTTAACAATTCCTGTCTGTACAACAGTAATGTTCTACATTTGTATGGCAACTAAAATACAAAAAGCTCCGAGAGTGCTTGATGATGAGGATGGTGGTGATGGATAGGATAATGCCCTGCTTTACAGGTGGGTGCAGGAGTTTGGTAGCTTTCCGAAAGGCACACCTTAAGACAATGGTAGCAAAAAGGGTTTAGGGGAAAAAAAAAAAAAAAAAAAAAAAAAGCCAAATACTGCTATCATAACTATAAATAGAGAAAAATAAATGAGAAAAATAAATTATCTTACGTAACACACAGGGCTGCTTTACTCTCATCGCTGTTTCTAACACTGTCCATGAGACTAAAATTGCCATCCCACACTGTGTTTTACTATGTACAGCTGCCTAGATGCTTAGTTAACTTGGGAGGGAGGTTTCCAGTCTTGCTCCAGGTGAAAGAACCTTGCAAACCAGATGAGATGCACAGTTTCCTGCACTGCTGGTAAAATTAAACTTCCTGCCAACAAAGACTTAGGTGTGCAAGGATGGAAAACCTGAATCTGTAGTATAAGTGATAAAAGTAGCAGGTGAGACAAAAGCAGTGTAATGTCATTCTGAATTAGTGTTTGTAGCCCAGAGTCTCTTCTGGCTCCATCTCAGGTTACCTGTGTAGCAGTGGAAGTGTCAGGTTATGGAATTGGTGCTTCATCAACTCTGAACAGTTTCAAGATCTACCCTGCTTATACAGCCAGAGATTGTAAATTTCAAAATAATTTTCAACTTTTAAAGAAAGCTGTTTAAAAACAGCTCAAAACAGTAAATGGGATGTGGAATACAAGCTGTGGCACAATACTGTTGTCCCAGCGTAAAAGAGCAAAGAGGAATTGAACTTGGAAAATACAGCTGGTAAGTGTCATGATGCTTTTGTAACTTCTTCACTACTGGATGAGACATCAGTACAAACACACATGCAACCCCTACCTCACCAAAAAACACACACCTTCATTATGCAGGCCTGTCAGTAATGAGGGATAAAGGATCTTACAGTGAACACGTAGGGGAGGCTTTTAACACAATATGCTTTATGAGAGAGATGTTCCTTAAAAATCTAGACTGAATATTTAATTTGGAAGATAAGAGGCAAATCCTTCATGTGGATTTTTCTTAGCCTCCCTTTAGACTCTGGTATCAACCATTCTTGTCTCTGTTGAAAAACTGGCAAATAAGGTCTTATGTAAAGTTGTATGGATGAAGAACTGCAAAAAGCTTTACTGCCATTATAAGCAGAAAGAATTAGTGTCAGATTCAGTTCATAGAGAGGGGTGTTACAAATGTACTGAACTAGTACCTCCCTCCAGGTCAGGATGTTTCTGCATTTGAAGTTCTAAATGTTCTGAAATAAAATGTTTAGTCATGCTGCAGTATCCTACTTTAAAATGAAACTGGTCTCAACTAGGGCACCAGGGCTGTGATCCATCATTCCGATTAAGCTGGGAGCTGATCCTGAAAGGTGAGGGGGCATAGTGAATGTGACTCCTCCCTGGTAACCTGCACGCACCCTGGCAACAGAACTTGTGCCCCTCTAACCTTGCCATCAACCAGTTCAGAGATCTGTCTGGTCAAATACATAAAAGGAATTGGGCCCCTCCAAGGTGCCAGTTTTCTGTCTGCACAGCTCCTTGAATCAAGCATTGCCGGGCACAGAGCCACCTGAGAGCAATGAAAGCTGTGACACTCACCTGGAATGCAAAAAGGACCTGCCCCATTTCAGGAGCTAAGCAGCAGATAGGCTTAGTCACATCAACCAGTGACCTCGCATTGATGTATGTAATATTTGTGCAGAATTTCTACAGGAATGAAACTGGCAAAAACAATGCTTGGATTTTAGGATTTAGCATAATTGCCTATGCTGAAGTATCTTCCGAGTTCTAAATCAGATTCTTTTAGATCAATACTAGGGATTTTTCAAGACAGAACCACCTAAGAGCATCTCAGACAATAATAGCATGATGCTAATGCCTATATTGTGACTGCAGTCTGGTCTAATGAGTGAGGAGGTTCTGTCTAGTCCAGTAACCTCTCTCCGGCAGCAGCAGTGTTAATGTCTGTTATCAGTAACACAGTCCACAAGCCCTCTATCCAAGTCTGTAAGAACTTTTAAAGTATATCTCATGTGAAAAGAGCTAAGCTTGAATCACAGTTTTTGTGGACTCTAAGTTCACCCTCTCTCATCAGGAAAATTACACAAGTTCTTAAGAAACACCACAGGGACTGAATGACTTGCATCTAGCAAGAGCTGGCTATCCTGAGGAGTGTACAAACATGAAGAAAGGGAATGAAGAGAATCAGGGAGCTCATGGACACTGCCCATACTGAGCATGGGACTGTGACAAGGGGGGTCTGACAGCACAGAGTCAAAGGGCAGTGAAAAGCTATCACATTGTTCTAACATCTAAGGGCTCTGATGATCTCTGCCTAGCTGAAGGATGTATAGACCTAGCTGACTTCTCCAATTTTCACTGAAGAGGAAGGATATTTGTGGTGGGTCTTCCATTGATAAGTGTGGAAAGATCAAAGTCTCGTTCTTGAGCAAGACACCACACTTTGTAATTGTGGCTCTGACTGTTCCAGGGATTATAACAAAAAAATGGCAGTCATTGCAGGTAAAATTCTTTGCTTGCTGCCCAACTGTTTGGCAGAGGGTTTCTTCTTCAGATCCAGCCATATCGATTACTTCTATATTTGTGTCCCTTTTTTTGATATTAAGCAGAGACCTCGGAGGCATGTAGGTGTGAGCAAAGAGTAGAGTATAGTGTCTTGTATGGTTTGAGGACCCTGGAGAATGCATGAGATGTTCCAGGTGAAACAAACATGGTATCAGTCCCCCCTGGTGTAGCCACCCAAACACCAAAGCCCCAAGGACATTGAAAATAATAATGACAGGTTTCCACTTCATAGCTCTGTTCTGTGATGTGTTGAACAGGACTAATGGCAAGATGAGAGGAATGAGAAAACGAGGTTCTTGGTGACTGAACAGGGAGAGGAATGCCAAAGGAACAAAATAAAACAGCAGTAATTTTGGATTGCCCTCAGAATGCACAAATACCCTAGGTGACCCACGGTAGTATGATTTGACCCGCATTAATTGATAGATGTATTTCTTTAGCATTTTAAAACCGGCACCAATGGCCAGAATATGTAAGATCCCAAAGAGCATTATTCCATTGACTGTAAAATGTGTAACTCGTGGGTGACTTCCATGCTGCGCAAGATTATGAGGATTGAGATTATAGCTGAGAAAATTTAAAGGAGTTACTACCATTTTGTGATTCAATTGAGCTATTACATCAAATAGGCTGCTCTTTTTAATGCTGTAAAAGTTGTCTAAGCCCACGGAGGTAAAATATAAGGTGTCAGCTGTTATGAAAACAACGGCAGTAAAACATGCACAGGTGATTAGCTTCAATAAGGGGTTTATGATAGTTTTAATGCTCTTTTGGGAGTCAACATTTAAACCTGCCCAGTAAAGCAGGGGCATTAGCGCAAATGCCAAAAAGGTTGGCCTATTGAAAAACCCAGCAGTTGTTACAATACCTATGAGAGGGCTGCTTGTAGGCTTTAGTGAGCTGCTGTCAGATTTGTTGGAGGAAACCAATACCAAGAGAAGAGCAAAGAGAAGTCCTTCAAGCGTGTTGGTAAATGTTCTTGTGTAAAATACCAGAGTGACATACGATCCAGCCAGAAGTACCAGCGCTTTCCATGGATCTGCTTCCCAGGACGGAGCTAATTGATACACGCTATAGTCAAGTACAAAAGAAAAGATTGTAAAGAGAAGACGAGGTGATACAAGAAGGGTGTAGCTGTTGATGCAACTTGAACATATGTCCAGCTGCTGCAAAGACTTGACCACCCAGTAGGTAACTCCAGAAGTCATTAGTGGGAAAACAACTGTTCTGCAAGGAGAGCTGGAATGGAACTCCCAAGGGTAATAGACCTGTAGGTTTAAAATATCTCCTACAAAGGAAGAAAGAACAAAAAAACAAACATACATATTACATTTTATTCAGTAATTCGGCAATAGGGATACAGCTTAGTGTAAAAGGCATCATGATGCAGTGCAGTCCCTAAATCTTTGGGACTACTGTCAACCATGATTTTTTTAGGATCACACCATTAATTTTAACCAAGTTTCAGAGACGGAACCACATCTCCTAGGGCAGCACGGCTCTGGCCAATACTTACTTGGCAGCAGCTGCCACAAAAACCAGAACACCAGGGGCGGCCGCCGGGCTCCCCGCTGCCTGCAGGGGCGGCGTAGCAGAGGGCACCCGAAGCAGGGCCGGCAGCTCCCCGCCTCACCTGCCGCCTTTGTGTCCCCTGGCCCGGGACCACGCCCGGGACCACCACCGCCCACGAGCGGCGGCGGCGGCGGCGGCGGCGGCGGCGGGGCCCCCTCACGTCCCGAAGCCCCGCGGCTGCCCCGCCCCCCCCCCCCCCTTCCCCCGGGGCCGCCGCCCTCCCCCCCCGGGTCGCCTTACCTGCCATGACTTCGGGTGACTGGAAGAACTCGTCGGGATGCAAGTAGCCGGCCTGTGGCAGCAGGCACCAGCCCGCCCGCAGCGCCGCCAGCACCGCCCACAGCCGCCACGCCGCCATCTCGGGACCGGTCCGGCCCGGCCCGACGGGGGCTCCGCCGCGCCACCAGGGGGCGCTCGCCCTCTGCATAGTCATGGCGGAGCGACCGGGCGCGCAGGTGCGGGCCGCTGAGGGGGGACCACAGAATGGGAGTTGCTGGGGGAGAATAGCCAAAGGGAGTTGGCTCCTCCAGGTGGATAGAATCTATGAGAAACACTCTGTAGTCAATAGCTTAGGCTCAGGCGAAGATCTCAGTGAAGTAGTAATTTATTCGCGATTGCAATGGCGGGCGCCCCACAAGCAGGGGAGCGCACCTACTAGTCACGCAATACAGTTTATATACTTTATTTCTTGATGACGAGGCTCTCCTCTGTTTCCCAATTGACTGGGTAATCCAGGTTCACAACCTATCCGATGCTTCACAGACAATACATGTCCTTCAGTTGCCAGCCTGTTACTTTTCAAATTTATGTTGACTTTTTTACTGTTTGAAGTGGCAATGTTTCTTTACTTATCTGACTTGACACCATGATTTTTGCCTAATTGCTCAAAGGAGTCTGGTTGTCTGCAAGCTTTCTTGTCACTGCAAGCATATCTCAATACCACGTTCCTTACCTCTAAATGATGTAACCCTGTGCTGATTAGAGACATTGAGAAGGCAAGGACAATTTCCAGATAAGGACTATATAACTCAAAAGAGGACACTGGAATTCATGATAAGGAGACAGCAAGCAGAAGAATCAACAAAAGCCAGTTCTTGCGGTTAGGAAACGGGCCAACTCAGCAGAATCCTGATCAAAGGTGAAAAGTACACTGTGAGGAAGACTCGGGGTCTTCCTCCCAAAGACCACTGCCCACATCCCGAAGACCCCTGCCTGCCATTCTTGGGAGGCTTTGCGCAGGCGCAAGGTGCCAAAGAGCTAATTAGCATGAGAAGTGAGGGAAGGAAGGGATAGATGATGAATATGTATAGGCACTTATAGAATATTAATAGCTTGATTGTTCAAGACTGCTCTCCGCTTTGGGTATGCACGATAGGCAGAGAGATCCCCCGTGCATCCAGCGCTGCAATAAAGAATATACCACTTAAGGAAATTTCGGCTTCAATCTTTGAATCAGTGCAAAAACATTTTTATTCCCACAATTCCCCCCTTTTCTTCTTTATAAATTGTTGATTTTTGCAAAACATTTCTCTAGGTGCAATTTGGTCTATAGCTTCCTTTTCTTCACTTTCTTTGCTTTCCATCTCCTCTAATACCACCTTATCTAAGTAAGGTGGTGGCTCCATGGTCATTTGTTTCAGTAGTGCAGTTTCAATTAACCACTGTACTAGTCCTCTTACACAGGGGATAATGCAACAACCAGTGGCTGTCAAAACTCCTGCTACTATGATCAAGGATGTAAATATGAACACTACCATCCCTTTCCATTTACCAAACCAAGATTCCAACCATCCAGTGATGGAAGTGTCTGTTCCTAGGTTTTCTGCCAATTCACTGGGAAGGGTGGTAAGCCCTTGCAATGCTCTAGTTACTGTGCCATTCAGGGCAGTATTGTTGGGTATAAAAGTGCAAAAATGGTTGCTCAGTATCACACACACACACCTCCTTTCTCCACGAGCATCATACCTAATCCTATTCTGTTTTCCCAAGCCATTTTGCTGGTGGCATCTAATTGTTCAGTGATTCCTCTTATTGCATCCCTTGTATAATTTATGAATCTCTGCTGATTATAGTAAATATAATGTCGTGGTTCCGCTCGAGTGAGCAGCTGAGCTCCACCACAGCCGCTCTCTCACTCCCCCTCCTCAAAGAGGAATGGGGAGAAAATATGATGAAAAGGACTCAA
Organism: Anas acuta; assembly: GCF_963932015.1. Classification (NCBI taxonomy): domain Eukaryota; kingdom Metazoa; phylum Chordata; class Aves; order Anseriformes; family Anatidae; genus Anas; species Anas acuta. The sequence continues at coordinate 26,338,804 of NC_088987.1, forward strand.
TGGTTGAGATAAGGACGAGAAAATCACGCAATAATTATTGTAACGGGCAAAACAGACTCGGCATAGGGAGATAGTAAGATTTATTGCTTATTACTAACAAGCTAGAGAAGTGAGAAACAAAGGAAAGAAACCAAAAGCACCTTCCCCCCCATCTACCCTTTTCCACCTCCTCCCCCCAAGCAGCACAGGAGAATGGGGGAATGGGGGTTATGGTCAGTCTACAGTGCTTCTTCTCTGCTGCTCCTTCTCAGTCACTCTCGTACCCTGTGCTGTGGGGTCCCACCCATGGGATACAGTCCTTGATGAACTGATCCGGCGTGGGCTTCCCACAGGCAGCAGCTCTTCCAGAACTGCTCCAGATATGGGTCCGTACCACAGGGTCCATCCCCCAGGAGAAAACTGCTCCAACCTGGCTCCCTCACGGGCAGCAGCTCCTGCCAGGTCACCTGCTCCTGCGTGGGCTCCTCTCCACGGGCTACAGGTCCGGCCCGGAATCTGCTCTGGCAGGGGTCTTCCACAGGTGGCAGCCTCCATCGGTGCAGGACCACCTGCTCCACCGTGATCTCCTCCACGGGCTGCAGCGTGGAACCCTGCTCCACCGTGGTACTTCATGGGCTGCAGGGGGACATCCTGCTTCACCATGGTCCTCACCACAGGCCGCTGGGGACTTCGGCTCTGGCGCCTGGAGCACCTCTCCCCCTCCTTCTTCACTGACCTTGGCACCTGCAAGGCTGTTCCTCACTCCCTTCACTCTCCCAGCTGCTGTGTGGCGCAGTGTTTTTTTCCCTGTCTTAAATATGCTCTCACAGAGGTGCAAAACAACATCGCTTATTGGCTCGGCTCTGGTCAGCAGTGGGGCCCTTACCAAACATGGGGCAGCTTCTAAATCCTTCTCACAGAAACCACCCCTATGGCCCCCTGCTACGAAAACCTTGCCACGTAAACCCACTACAATATAATTAGTCCAATCCCCATTCTTATTGATTGTTACCCACCAGAACAGTGACTCAAACCCTGCAACAATTTGGTTCCTGGCTTTCTGTTCATCAGGAACTCCTTTAGGCACCCCAACAGAATCTATGTATCTCTATCATTGAATGATACTCCTAAGCTTCTTTCACTTCTTCTGGGTATTTCTGAGAGAGGGAGTTAGGAGAATACAATAACTCACTAACCTTTTACTGACTCCACAATCAATAAGATTGTAAAGTAGGTAGGTTTATTCAGCACTGGGCAGCATGGGTGGTAGTCCCACCAAAGTCGTGTGCACTTGACACGGCAACTTGCTTTGGTTTTATGTAGTAAAGAGTTACATATGCATGAAGTTTCACAATATGCCTATACATATTCATAACCGGTCCCCGCTTCATATTAAGATTAGTTCCAAGGAGTCATTTCCATAAACTCCTTCCATCTGCACTTGCGCAGTGTATTCTGGTGGTGGTCATCGGGGGTCGTGGGGGTGAAGACTGATGACTCTTCCTCATCACTGCTAGTTGACCTCTTGTCTTTGTGCAGACTCAGTTGCTCCTTGGCTCTTGTCCATCCGCAGGATCAGTTTACCAGTTTCTTAAGATAGGCTCACACTCTTTATTAGGAGACTGACTTTGGTAAAGGGGTCCAAGGCTTCTTGCTTTAGTTAATTTGCACAGTGCACCATAGTTAGCAAAGACACCAAGTAGCATCCTAGTTTAATGCCGTCAGCGCTCTATCTCTACTTGATAAGATTCTCCTAACTCCCTCTCTTACCGAAAGCAATGTATTGTCTGTGAAGCACTGGATAGATTGTGAAACTGGATTACCCAGTCAATGGGGAAACAGGAGGATCCCGGTCATCAAGGAAAAAAAATATATATATATATACTGTGTTATGGAACTAGTAGGTGCACTCCTGCTTGTGGGACACCCACCATTGCAATTGAGAATAAAAATGCTGCTTCACAGAGATCCTTGCTTGAGCCTACGTTATTGGCTACAGTGTTTCTCACAAGGTGTTAGTGTTTTAAGGTTTCCCAGCTAGGGCAGTAGGGTTGGGTTTCATGGTTAGGGTTTTCAGGGTTTAGGGTTAGGATTTTAAGGTTTTTAGGGTCGGGGTTTTAATGGTTAGGGTTTTAAGGGTTTGGGGGTCAGCATGTTAGGGTTTTAGATTTTGGGGGATTTTGGTGTTGATACGGTTTTTAGGGTTAGGGTCTTCAGTTTTACTGTTAAGGTCTTAGGGGCTTTTTTGGTCAGGTATTTAGGGTGAGGATTTTAAGGTCTTTTTAGTTTAGGGACTTAAGGGTTAGGGTTTTAGGGTTTTACAGTTCAAATTTCTTTGGTTAGTGTTTTTAGGATTTTAAAGTTTTAGGGGTTTTAGGCTTAGGGTTTTAGGGTGCTAAATTTTTATGGTTAGGGATTTTAGGTTTCAGGCTGGAAGGCTTTTCCTCAGGGTTGAAGCTGGAGGGAAAGGGGCTTTTCCACAGGGTTGGGGCCTGGAGGGAAGGTGCTTTTCCGCAGGGTTGGGGCTGGGTAGGAAGGTACTTTTACTTAGGTTTGGGGCTGGGTGGGAAGGGGATTTTTCCTCAGGGTGGGGGATGGGCAGGAAGGGGCTTTTCCTCAGAGTTGGGGCTGCAGTGTAAGGGGCTTTTCCTCAGGATTGGGCCTTTTCTTCAGGGTTGAGGCCAGGCAGGAAGGGCCTTTTACTCATGGCTGGGGCTTTTCGTCAGTGCTGGTGCCGGAGGAGAAGGGGCTTTTCCCAAAGGTTGGGTGTGGAGGGGAAGGGGCTTTCCTCACAGTTGAGCCTGAGGGGGGGGGCTTTTCCTCGGGGTCAGTGCCGGAGTGGAAGGAGCTTTTCCTCGGGGTTGGGGCTTTTCTTCTATGTTGGAGCTGGAGGAGAAAGGGCTTTTCCTCGGGGGTGGGGCCAGACTCGAAGAGGCTGCGTCCCCCGGGGTGGGGACAAAGGGGAGGGTTTTTTTCCTCGCAGTTGGGGTCCGGAGGTGCGGCGGCGGCTTTTCCTCAGGGTTGGGGCCAGAGGGGAAGGGGCTTTTCGTCAGGATTGGGGCCGGAGGGGAAGGGGCTTTTCTTCAGGGCTGGGGCCGGAGGGGAAGGGGCTTTTCTTCAGGGTTGTAGCTTTTCCTTAGTGTTCTGGCTGGAGATGAACGGGATTTTCCTCAGGGCTGGGGACAAAAAATGGGACTTTTCTTGAGGGTTGGGTCCACAGGGGAAGGGGCTTTTCCTCAGGATTGGGGCCAGAGGGGAAGGGGCTTTTCCTCAGGATTGGGGCCGGAGGGGAAGGGGCTTTTCTTCAGGGTTGTAGCTTTTCCTTAGTGTTCTGGCTGGAGATGAATGGGATTTTCCTCAGGGTTGGGGACAAAAAATGGGACTTTTCCTGAGGGTTGGGTCCACAGGGGAAGGGGCTTTTCCTCAGGGTTGGGGCTGGAGGGTGAGGGGTGAAACAATGGGGTGGCCGTGTGTGTGTTTCTCAGGGAAGGGTTGCGCATCAAGGGGTTGGATGTGTGTGTTTCTGGAAGTAAGGGTGCACAACAAGGGGGGTGGAGTATGTTTATTGGGGTAGGGGTGGGCAAAAAGGTGGGGGAGGGCATGTACCTGCAGGTATGTGTGTGCAACAAGGGGCTGGGTATTGTTTCTGGCGGTAGGGGTGCGCAACAAGGGTGGGTGTTGTGTTTCTGGGGGTAGGAGTGCAACAAGGGGGTGTTTTTCTGGGGGTAAGGGCGCAAAAGGGGGCATGCTTGTGTTTATGGGGGTAGGGATGCACAATAAGGGGATGAGGGGTGTCTGGGGGTAAGGGTGCACAACAAGGGGGGTGTCTCTGGGTGAAGGACTGCGCAACAAGGGGTGAGGTTTCTAGGGCTAGGGATGTAAGGGTTTTTTGGGGTTAGGGCTGTAAGGGTTCTGTAAGTAAGAGAAAAACTCTTAAACTCTCTAAAAAGGAGTTAAAAGAAAGAGGGCTCTGCAAAGGTTTGTAGGAGTCAAAAGAAAGGGGTGTTGCAAGGGTTTGTAGGTTTAGGGCTGTAAGGGTTGTTTAAGTAACAGAAAGAAACTCTTCAGCTCTCTAGAAAGCTCAAATAATTTCTTTTGCTGCAGAAAGAGGAGAATGCATATAATTCCAGTGAGTCAACAACAGCTTTTACTATGAGCCATGATTTGTCCACTGACAGAGAACTCCTCACAGTGGACCTTTATGGGAACACACATCTAAAAGGTGTGGGGAAAAGTAGGGGCCATGTAGGCCGCAACAGAATGAGACTTAATCATCTAACCTTTCTACCTGCACAAGCCAGGACAGGCATCACAATCTCACGTCTGCTCTTGGTTTAGAATTTCGGATAGAATTTGGCATAAGGCACTCATACCTTTTGAGAATATATTTCAGCTGTGGTGAGCAGCTCTGCTGCTGCATGAGCAAACTTAAACTGCTTACTGCCTAGAGAAAACAATTTCAAGGTCTTACTGCTTTTGAGACCCCACCTGGAGCACTGTGTTCAGCTCTGGAGCCCCCAGCACATGAAAGACATGGGCCTATTAGAATGAGTCAGTCCAGAGAAGGGCCAAAAAGATGATCAAGGTGCTGGAGCCCCTCTCCTACAAGGACAGGATTAGGGAGTTAAGGTTGTTCAGCCTGGGGACGAGAAAGCTGTGGGGAGACCTTATAGCAGCCTCTCAGTACCTAACAGGGGCCTACAGGAAAGGTGGGGAAGAACTCCCCGGGGAGAATAGTGATAGGACAAGGGAGAATAGCTTTAAACCAAAAGAGAACAAAGTTTAGATTATACATCAGGAAGAAGTTCTTTACTCAGAGGGCACTGAGGTACTGGAACAGGTTTCCCAGAAGCTGTGGATTCTCCATCCCTCAAAATGTTTAAGGCCAGGCTGGATGAGGCTTTGAGGGTCCTGGTCTGGTGGGAGGTGTTCCTGCTTCTGGCAGGGGGGCTGGAATTACATCATCTTTGAGGTCCCTTCCAACCCAAACCATTCTGTGAATCTGCAACAGTGGTAGCTCAGCATAAGGCATCTAAAAAAAGTTCACCAGTATTTTGAACTCTACATTGCTGCTGCTACAGTACTGTCCAGAGTCAGGTTTGATAAAGCCTCAGAACAGAATGTAAATATATCCTTCAGAATATAACTTTAGTACAAGTCCGAGACTTTTTTTTCTGGATTAAAAGCAGTACAGAGGCATAAAGAGCATTGTAAATTACAAGTGTTCCGGTCAAAATAGCCATCTATGGTCCTCAGTGACATCTCCTGATGGTGCACACACAAAGAGGCATACTATTACTGCCAGCTTTCTTTTACTAATCAACTTGCACTTTTCAAACAATTTTGCACACATTTCATGCATCAAGAGGAACAATACAAAATTTTGTTACTCTTGCAGAATGATTACCTTGGACGTCACTTTACATTGAAAGAAAATCAACTAAAAAGCTACTTAGATACTAATCTTTCAACTGTTTTGTTTACACATAATTCGGACAAGAACCTTTCAAGGAGTAGGTTATTTGTAGTCTTCCCTTACAGAAGGTTTTTGCACAATGGAAATTTGTCCTGCCTGACAAGGATCTTGTAATGAGGTCCACACAGGAGAAGGAATGAAATAGTCAAAGTGCAGCACAAAATGGATTTTCTTCCTGCAGGTTAGTATTTACATGAAACACTAATTACAATAGAACTTCACAAGCTACATTATTGTAAAACAGGTCATTCACTTGAGACAGGAGCATAAAAAACATAGCATTCTCCAGAAGAACATGCCCTGGCTCTGCTACATTGAATTAAGTCTTGCAGTAAAGACTACCTTTTGCTATGTTCTTAAGCCTTAATACGGCCTAAGGTTTAGTAAAACCACAATGCAAACAACAATAAACTCTCATAAATCAACACAAACACAAAGGGCAGGATCTCCCTCCATTATCAAATCATAATTGTGGACATCTTCCTAGTCCCCTGCATTCTAAGAACACAAATCCTTTCCAGCCACCATTAAGTGATTAACTGACATCTCTCTGTTGCTAAGACACTTAAACTATGCTACATCCTCAACTATGATAGTTGTAAGTCCCATTCCTATTTTTCAGGGGTTGCCTGTCCGGATTCCATTAAAACAACATAGTACCTGCTGCACCACCTGAAATGCATGGAGATTAATATAATTGCTAACAAGCCTTTTCTTTCTGGCTTCTTTCAAGACTATCACAATTGTTTCCACTCCTTTCAGCAAGTAGATTGCCAAAACAAACAAACAACAGGAACCTATAGATCTGGAAGACATCCATTCCTCTGGATATATCCATATTCTAAGCACATAATGTCACCATCTAATTTTCTTAAGTGTACTCCAGCAGCATAAGACAACAATTCAGCACTTGATTCCTTCTTAAAGCTTAACAAACAAACCACCCAAAGACCTTAAGCTGGACCAGTCCCCTCTAAATAAATAAATAAATAAATGCTTAAAGAAGAAAGTAAGTCTGATGGAGCTTGCTTCTATAAATAGAAGGCTGATAAGCACCACCCAAAATGCTGCATCCAATAGTTGTGTCATGGTGATGGAAGCTCACCTGCTTGACTGACTGCTGAAACGAAAAGGAAAGGCTGGTAACAGAGGCTGTAATTAGAGAGAAGAAAGTATTAGAATCAGCTGGAAGCTCTGATAGGTAGCTCCCCACCTGAGTTTATGCTCCTAAAGTACTTGTTACTTGTTTTGCTCTAAATTATTATTTTTTCACTGTTCTGAGAAGAGTTATTTTCAGATCAAAAACAGCCATTGTTGCTGCATTGTAGAAAACCAAATGTGGTTATCTACAGGTGGAGTGTGTTTTTGATTGTATTGTAATTTTGAACACACAACAAAACTAAATATATATATATATTTTAAAAACAAACAAACAAACAAACAAAGAACAACACATGGGGAGAGCAGCTGTGGCATGGTGGCGAGTCTCTGGGAAAGCCATCGTCTGGCAGAAGAAAGCCCGGGGGGACTTTTCAGAGGTAAGAAGCCTTCAAACATATGGGGACCCATAACTCATGCACCGAGCGTGCAAGACATGTCCGTGGCACGAAGATTGAGGACGACTTCTCAGAGGTAAGCAGGTTTCCCTTTGTTTCCCTGTCCTCTCAGGAGCCCTCCTTACACTCTTTGTGCACTCTTGAGGCCCACAACTTTAATTTTTTTCCTCTACTTAGCATTCCTAGTCCCTGCTATGGGTAATAATTGCCTCACGTGACCTGAAAATTAACCTGATATTCACATTTTTAAAAAAGGTACAGTGCTGAAGAAGCTTCCAAGGTGGAGTGTAGCTATGCTACAGAAAAGATCCTGAGGCCTCAAGCCTTAGATGTTGATTGCACTGGGAAACCGGGCATGCTGACTCTGAGAGGAACAGCAGTACAGAGTGCAGAGCAGAGCAGAGGCACTGTGGCTAAGCTCTGTGACGAGATGGGAACTTAGTTATTCTTGTGCATAACCGAGACTGGTTTCCAGCAGAATAACAATGCTATTAGCGGGGTGCTCTCAGTCGCCAAAAGCAAAGATACGCTTGCCTTGGACAGACCCTGAAATGGGGCAGAAGCAACGATAGGGATGGACAGTTCTACCTCAAGGCCACCAAATGTATTTGGGCAAGTTCCAGAAGAAATTTTTGAGCAATTCCAGCTTCCAGAAAAGGTGTTCGTGTTCCTCTTGCAATACGCAATGAGAGAGGACCAAGCATACCCGGACCCTCTCGATTAAAAAAAAAAAAAAAAAAAAGATTTTTTTTTTTCTTTTTTTTTTTTTAAAAAAAAGGCAACACAGAGGCAAACCTCTGCCCTAAATTGTGTAAACGCATAAAGCTGTGAGTGGCGTTTTTTTTGTTTTGTTTTGTTTTTAGCTCGCACATCAGCACTGCTCCGTAAGCTGTGCCTGCCGTTCTGCTTCCGCGCACGCGCGCAGCCAGGTGGCTCGCCTAAGGCGGGGGAGCCGAGCGGCGCCGCAGGACCTCTGCGCGCGGCGAAATGGCGGCGTCCTTCTCTGAAGCGGGTCCGGGCTCGGGACGCCACGCCACATCGAAGGGCGGTGCCGCGACGAGGTTGGTGATCGGGTCGGTGCCTCCCCCGGATGGGACGGGGCGAGGCGGCGGGCGGTTCGGGCGCCACTGGATCGGTGGCTTCTGCGGAAATAGCCCTTGTGCGGGGGGGGGGGGGCGGCGCCGGACCAGACCGGGCGTGCGCGGGAGTTTGCACTGCGCAGGGCTTCTGGGGGCTGGGGGAGAGGGGGGCGGGAGGAGGCGGTGGCGGCGGGGGAAGGGGAAGGGGAAGGGGAGAGGTGCGGTTGCGTGCGCTTGGCCGACTCCCCTCTGGGTTGGATGGGTGCTCCGTCCCGAGGCGTGCTGGGAGCTGTAGTTCTGTGGTGCCGGGCTCCGGGCCGTGGGCGGCCGGTCTTTCCCCGGGTCGGGCCGTGCGCGCCGGGAGGCGCAGGTTGCCGCTGGCTGCGAGCGCGGCTGCCGGCGGTGAGGCGAGCGAGAACTATCGGGGGTGCCTCCCCGGAGCGTCGGGCTGGGAGAGGTCGGGGTTGCGGCGGCCGGGCGCGGGTCCTCGCTGCGCTTGATCATTGGACTGTGCCTCGGAGGTTTTCCTCTCCCTGCGTTCTGACAGCCGGCTCCATGTTCTGCGGTTCACCAGGGCAGAAGCAGCTCCCCGGCGCTAGGACCCCTGCGGGGTTTGTTGCCGAGTGAGGGTGGTACGGCAGGTAAACTGAGGAAGGCTGCAGCTGGCGTGCTGCAGTCACAGGTTGTCCAGGTAAGATGTAGCGACCTTCGGGTGAAATCGAGGCGTGAAGGGGATTTTGTTGGCTCTTTAGATAGCTGTTCCTACCGAAGATCCCACAGGTCACAAAATGTAGTAGTAACCTTACAGTTTCACGTTCTGTAGCATCTTGTGAGAAACACTCTGTAGCCAATAGTTTAGACTCAGGCGAGGATCTCAGTAAAGCAGTAATTTATTCACAATTCTCCAGGCTGAACAATCCCAGCTCCCTCAGCCGCTCCTCGTAAGACTTGTTCTCCAGACCCCTCATCAGCTTTGTTGCCCTTCTCTGGGCTCTCTTGAGCACCTCGATGTCCTTCTTGTAGCGAGGGGCCCAAAACTGAACACAGTACTCGAGGTGCGGCCTCACTGGAGCCGAGTACAGGGGGACAATCACTTCCCTAGACCTACTGGCCACACTGCTTCTTACACAAGCTGGGATGCTGTTGGCCTTCTTGGCCCCCTGAGCACACTGCTGGCTCATATTCAGCTGACTATCAACCATCACTGCCAGGTCCTTCTCTGCCAGGCAGCTTTCCAACCACTCAGCTCCCAACCTGTAGCGCTGCTTGGGGTTGTTGCGCCCCAGGTGCAGGACCTGGCCTTGTTGAACTTCACAGAGTTGACCTCAGCCCCTCAGTCCAGCCTATGTAGATTCTCTTTCAGAGCCTTCCTACCCTCAAGCAGATCAACATATGCACCTAACTTGGTATCATCTGTGAACTTACTGCAGGTACACTCGATCCCCTCATCCAGATCATCGATAAGATATTAAAGAGGACTGGCCCCAGTACTGAACCCCAGGGGACTCCATTAGTGACCAGCCTCCATCTGGATTTGACTTCATTCACCACAACTCTTTGGGCCTGGCTACTCAGCCAGTTTTTAACCCAACGAAGTGTATGTCAGTCCAAGCCATGAGCGTAATGATAGTGAAAGTGATTTCACTCTACCAAATAAAAACATAAATTACTTTTTTTGACTGTCTTGAAATAATGGTATTAATAAGAGGTGGGAAAACCAGAACTGTTGCATTTCTAGAATTTTAGGTGGCCTGAGAAACACACAGCATGCACTAGGGTAGCTGCACGAAAGTATCTCAAATATGGGCTCTTGCAAACAGAAAGACCTCTGGGAGGTTACTGATACTTGGTCAGAGTGGGCTGACTCAGCCATCATCCTGCCTTTGTAATATTTCATAGCAGTTTTGCGATATTGCAGGTCTTCAGCTCATGGAAGACTTTTCTTCCAGGGATTTTCCTTACTGCTTTTACTTCAAACATTACCAGGAAACAAAGTTGGAAGTTCTCACGTGTCCCCTCAAGGCTAGGAGCTGGTTACCCAGCAAGAGGCTTCCTTAAGTCATGAGTTCACTAGCTGATTAAATAACTGGCCTGGGGCAGGAGCATGTGGGACAAAATACTGCGGACAGCACAATCCACGCATTTGGTTGCTTAATGGCACTGAGCTATGCTTTTGTAGCAGGACTGTGTCAGAAGTAGCAGTAATCCAGGGAAATGACGCAAACCTGGAGGTAGGCGGTCAGCTTTGTGAGCAGGGAGTGCTGGTGTGGTCCTGCTCCCCTGACTACACCTGTGGGAATTAAATAGGAGAAGGGAGTATGGATGTGGTATTTCAGCCCTTTCAGGGAGCTGAACATCACCTGAAAAGATGATGACATCCCTGCCCTGAAGGACCTGCCCGCCACAGTCTGTAGCATTGTGTGCATTTGTAGATTGATGGGCCTGAGAGTAGAGCACTGTGGGATGCTGGGGCTAGGATTTGATTTGGGGATTCTCCCCTCCCCTCCCCCAGCCCCACGAGCTTATGTTTTATGTTTAAGCTTGGGAAATAAAAAAGGAAAGCCTTACAGAGCCTCAGCTCCACCTAGGAACGAATAGCAGTGTGTTTGCTTCTGGAAGAACTTCCCACTGCTGAGGATGGATGGGGTGGATCCCAAAATGAGGGGGTTGTGTGAGAGCTGGTGATAGTGCCAGCAGGACTCCACAGCTGACAAGAGACATCGTTGGTTTTGATGTCCATCACAACAGAAAATGCTCATCTCATTCAATTTGGGGAGGTATCAAACTCACAGACAAACAATATCAGTGAGGCTCTGTTATGCAGTCATGGTGAAAGTTTAACATAGTAAAGAAACAGTGTGTATTAGGTAAGGTGAAAAAGGGAGACACGCCTCCAAGAAGTCCCATTTTTTTGGTCTTTAAGCTTTTTTTTTTTTTTTGGGGGGGGATAGGGGGAAAGAGATGAATATTACCCTCCAGAAAGGTTACCAAATCCATGTCTAAAAAGGTCAGCTGCTAAAGCTTTTATAAATGATCTTTGCACTGCAAGTTTCATTTTTCATGAAGCCAAATTGAGATAAATCCAAAAATGTCTACGGGTTTAAAAGAATGCTTACTAAAATATTCTTGTCATTCACAATAATAATGGAGTGAATGAACTTGTTCCACACAGTGACCTTACTTTTTTTTTTTTGGATTCCAGCAAACTGTGTACAATCCCAGGAGTACAGTGTTGTGTAGCATTGTCATTCTGCTCCACCACTCTAATGTCTAACAAAGTAATGCTTTCTGGATGTTGTCTACAAATTCTTTCCTTACTTATGTAAGAAGTCAATGCATATATTGCATAGTTTGTCATAGAGCATAGCTGAAGTACTGTTTTATTTATATTTATGAAGACAGCAGAATCAGAGATAGCAGCTCGGCGACTCCCCCCGAGAAGGCCATTAAGATAAAACAGTTAACTTTCTACCATATATTAAAAAGCCTGGAGGAATTAGCATAGCTTGCAGAAAATTATGCTGGAAAGAGATGATATTTGACAGCAATCATGAAAATGTCATCTTTTTACCAAGAATGATGAGAACTGATGCGTCTGCCCTGTGTTTGGATAGGTAAGTGAGTTAAGAGGAGCTGAGCATAGTTTGCAGGGGAATTGGGAAATGAAAGATCATTTAACCTCTTTTCCATGCATTTATAATCCCATACTTTTGTTATTATCTGGAATTTTTAATGTAACTCTCTATTTCAACTGGTTCAGTTATATGGATAGCAGCTAACTATAAAAAGAACTGAAATCCTGAAGTGTCCTTGGAGCTGCTAACTCTACCTCTATATGTTCCCTAAGAAAATGTCACAGATTTAAAGACGGTGTGTATTAAATGAAGGATGAGAAGAAACACCTTTTTCGGATACTTGCACTCCTCTTCTTCAGCTCGTGCAGAAGGCTGACAGCCTGCCTCACTCTCATTAGTGCTGTCCCACCAGCTCCTTTAGGAGCTCAGCACTGCGTTTGGCCTGCTGCAGTCTTCCCAATCCCCTCATTTCTATGCTGCAACACCAACATCCACTAGAAGTCAGGTAGGATCTGAAGACCTTTGACACTGCTAAATGATCAAACCTCAGCTGTCAGTTTTAGCCCTTTGTATTCCAGTTGTTTGCTTTGCTGGGCGATGGTTTCAATTTTTTTTATTTTGTAATACGTTCTTTGTAGAGGTTATTTTAAGCAGACAAGTAGGTAGCCTCCTTCCTTCAGTGGATTTTTGCGGGTTTTGGCTGAGCTTTGCACATCTGAACAATTGCCCATTGGTTGTTCTGGTCTTGACACATCTCTAAAAACTTTGTCTGCCTCTCCTCTTTGTGTATTAAGATGCACATTTGTGCAAAAATAATGTATGCTTAAAGATGCCCAGTGGTTTGGGGGAATTTTCAACGTTTCACATATAAGGTTTCATGTTTACTTAACTACTTAAGTGTAGTCCTGGCTTTAAGCTTAGGTGTAGCTAATGATTGTTACTCAAGTGGTTATAAAGTTTAAAATGTTTGTTTGTATATATATAGATGAAACTGAGTCTGTGGAGTGAAAGACTTTTCTGCTTGTTGCATATACTCGTGTATCAGCAGGCTCATATGCAAGCTGATCGAAACTGGATGCCAAGCTGTGCCTTTTTTGTTGCCTGGAATATGCAATCTGTGCGCCTTGGGTGTACCTTGTCTATTAACTATCTTTCACATTGTGCCACTCCATTAATAATATGAGTGGATGTACCCAGCACCACCTTGGGGCTACATAGAATGTGGAAATTTCTAGTATGTTAATGTTACTCTGCTAACAAAACTGACTTACTAGCTGCTTGCTGTTTCTGTGTTTTTTTTGTTTGTTTGTTTGTTTGTTTGTTTTTGTTTTTTGTTATTCTTTTCAGTAGTCTCCCCAAAAGTTTTTGTGGACATGTTGTGTATCTTTGCTATTCTTCCAGGATTCATTTGTCAGGAAAGATGACCATGAAATCTGAGGGTTGTGGACAACCATCTACCAGATGGTTGTTGCAGATGCCTTTGATCACGTTATTTGTCCTTTTAGCTTGCTCTTTCCTTTATCTTGAGTTGAATTTTTTTGCAGTGCTATGTTTGCAGTGGTAATATTGCTGCTGAGGTGCATTTAATTAAAAGCGATTTTAACGGTAATTGTGAATTCACTGAGTGTGGCTTTGTATAATGACTCCCATGATCATAACATTTTTTTCCATTGTCACAGATATGAGAAAAGTTCTTTCCAGCGAGATGTAGAAGGAATTAATTATACCTCTGCCTCATCCTGTGAGACCAGGAGACATGGAGTAATTGTAAGCTGCGATTCTCAGGAGACATACTAAGAGTCTTGGGTTCCTTCTCTGCCTGCCCCCCAAGGCCTTTGGGATGAGAAATCTTAGGCTTTAT